>NC_143576.1:181431188-182031188 GCF_048544385.1 Mastigoproctus giganteus
CTTTTTTTATTATTATTTTTTTGTTATCTTAGTTAATTATTTTTATTCTTTTCTTTCTCTTCCTTTCGGTTTTTTTTTTTTTTTTTCCCCTCTGGAGTGGGCCCCAGAGAAGGAAAAATTTTTTTATCTCATACTCTGTGTCCCATCTACTGGAACTAGCCCACCTTCCCGTGGTGTGGACGAGTACCCAGAATCATCTGTCCAGGTGACTGATGCTTCTGGGTTGCCAAGCGGTCAGAACATAACAACAGAACACACACATAATACACACAAACCTACGTTACACACATATCTGGCCCATTTGTAGTGATACTGTTCTTCACAGAGATACGAGGCGGAGTTGAACTGACGTTCTAGGAGCCGCCGCTTACATAAACACATGTCTCAAGGTTCCTTGAGAAATAAACTGATTTTAATAATAATAATAATAATTATAATAATAATAACTAAATTATTTAACTAAATATTTAAATAATAATAAACAGCAATATTTATCCTGAAGAATTACTTCCAGAAACACACAGAGACACTCCACCAGGCCATAAGGAAGATAGATAAGCGGTATACCCCACTCAAACTCAAAAAGATGGGCAGAGAAGACATTCCATGGCAGACACTACAATGATCTCCCTCAAGATCACATAGATAAAATTGCTTCCAATGTATGGCTCACGCGCGGGACGCTGTTCCCCGAGACTGAAGGATTCATGCTCGCCATCCAAAACCAGGTAATCAACACCAGGAAATATAGAAAATGCATCGCTCAGGAGCGCGGAGTGTTCGATAACACATGTCGACGATGCCACCTGGCCTCAGAAACGATCCAACACATCACTGCGGGATTCAAATTTGAGTTGTTTAGGGAGTAATCTGTTCTTCCCAAGTTCACATCCAGCTTGACTTCCTTTTGATGCGTTCGGGTCGATATTTTCCACTACTACCTAGTAAATATCAAAATCGTTCACTCTAATACTTTGTGGGCGACATCTGGTTGACTTGTCGTAGATGACTACAGGAGTTTCTTTAAACCTCATGGTGAATAAAGAATGACTGATTAATGGCAGTTCCTTAACTGTATTCCTTCTGTTTTTGATTATTTTATTTATGTAACCTTTCAAAGCTGACCAACCTCTATTATTGCTTCTCACAGGCCGTCTCTAAATTCAGACCTCATGTCACGTGCAGAGTCCTTCAAGTTACTTCTCAATTGAATTATTTTCTTCCATGAAATCTTTAATAACATTTCTCACGGTGATTCGAGACTGATATAGTTGCTTATACTTCTCTCACGAGTTCTGATTTCTGTTCAGAGGCTTCTGAGACGGCGTTCTTGACTGCAACTCTTGTTTCTTTCATTACCTGCAGAGGATAGTTTCGCAGTTCAATATTTCTGTTCACAGTTTCCATGACAACTTTCTTAACAACTATCCAAGTTCTGACCACTGACTCTCTGATCTCCCCGTGCATATAAAAATCATCATTGAAGATTTCAGTAACAGCTTCCATAGTCGTTTCCTTTTCTTCCTCACAATTTCCAAGATTATATTCTTTAACTATGGATTGTATTCGATAGCATCGGAAATCGCTTAACGTATGTTAATCCGACCATCTACGACTGCTTCTTTTTCCCCTCTCTTGAGAAACAGTTCTCTCTTGATTTTAAAATTTACGAAACTGGGCATTTGCGATCATCCATATTTAATTGCTTTCTGATTCCTGCACGTGTATTTACGACGCCCTCAACAACATCCCACCCATTTGATTTTCCATTTCTCAGAGCTTTTCTTGTCAGAGTATTAAGTTCCGGATAACTCTTAACCGAATCTCGAATGCCTTCTCGTATACCACGCCTTGTCTAAAATTGATTCTTTTATTCTCCTGAGGAATTCTACATTCTTCTTGATTCCGTACTGAACCAGTTGCCTCAACTGTGATGATCACTAATTCAAAGCTTTAATAAATTAATCTCGAAGATCAGCATCCTCTCGTATTACATTTTCCACATCTTCCAACACGTTAATCCATACATCTTCTATCGCTTTTTTTTTAGATCGCCAAGTTCAGTATTTCCGTTAATAGCATCCCTAATTTCTTCAAATATTTCTAATCTCCTCTCTAAAATACGTTCTCTTATTTGTCGAGAGTATTCTCCTTGGTTCTGCATTATCTGCAGAAGTAGATCCCTTAATTCCAAAAATGTTCCTTTTGCTTTTTCTTTATAAAGATTCCTCACTTGTTAATTTTTCTTGATCACATTTTCGATATCAGTCGATTCGTCTGCCCAACCATCCTCGATGGCGTATTGTCACTCTTATGGCATTTCGGAGTTTCAGTCTCCATTCTATACTCTCTCTGATGAATTTTCCAAGAACCCAGTCACAATTTATTGCACTCTTTAGTTTTATGTTGATGAGGTCTTGTTTATCTTGCGCTTAAAGTCATACGGCTCCAATTTGTACAGTTCTTGATCAATTTCACATTCAACAGTATCAAACACTTTCCAGAAATCGAACCACATGATATCAAAACTATTTTTTTACCCCTTTCCTTTGTGACCACATCATTGTACCCAATGAAATTAGTCAGACAAGATCTCCCCTTGACAAACTCATACTGTCTGAAGTATAACTGTTGTCTTCTCTAGATGATCATGAAATGCTTCTTTAATCAGTGTCTCCATAATTTTACACAGAACAAAATTAACAGGTCTGTAATTACTCGTATCACCCTTAGATTCCCCTTTGTGAATTCGGGATATATTTCGACTCCTCCAGTCCGAGGGGACTTCCCATGAGTCCAAGGATCCTCTCATAATTATGGCTAATGGTTTGCTTACATCCTTAGTGACCTCCTTTAATGTAACTGGATAGATCCCACCTCCCCAATTGACTTTCTTACCTTTATCTTCAACTATTTTCCTCCACTTTCCTCTCCATTACCAGGAAATCATAAAGCTCCCTGTTAGAGGCTAATAAGCTTCTGTCCTCCACTTCCCTGTAGAATTCCTCATGTGTTAAATCAGTTCTGTATTTAATTTATAGATCTCTGCACCAAATTCATCTTTCTTTGGCTGTGTTGTTCAAAAGGCGTCAGTCTATTAAAACAGTTATTCGAAACCCCGAATTTCCTGAAGAAAAATAGCATGAAACCCTTGTCGGATAAAAATAACATGAACACATTGTGAAGAAGCTCACCGGAAGTTCTTTTTTCTGGGAAGATATATTTCTCGACTTTGGTTGTAAAATGGGTAAAGAATATCAAGTATTAACTGTAATGCTGATGATCATCGACGATTTTGAGTACGGTACTGCGAAGATTACGAAAAAAGCAGTGACCTGGGAGTCACTGAACTTTAATCATCGTGTAATAGTATAAAAATCCATTTTTTTTTATGGTAGGGAATGAGGGTGAGGGCTGTAGCCTTTTGTTCTTTTTCTCAGACCTTCACTGCCGGTATTAATTAAACTCTTACAACATGAAGCTTTTGTTCGGATGTTTTTTTACTTTTGTTTTAACATATTTGCTTAACACATTACATGTGTCAGCTACCCACATAGTATGTGAAGCTTTCAACCTTCCACCATAGCTCAACATCCTACTGGACACACGTTGAATAGGCTGCAGCCATGATCCATCTCACTTAACAACGCACAAGGGGTGAAAATAGATTTGACCTGATTCTATCTTCTGGTAGCTGTCTAATTGATGTACAGCCTGAAATATCTTTTCTATGCGATCATAGTCCTATTGCAATCTCCATAATGCTACAGTATATTGACTTTAATGTCAAGAAATAACAAAATACAAAACAGCATCGCTGCTCTAAATACAATCGAAAATGTCATTCAAGCCGATGAAGCCGATGTGGTTGTTCAATTTGCTAATGGTGTTATATTTTATAATTCAACGACGACAGAATACATGGATTTTTCAGTTTACAAATATAATTTATTTTTGGAAAAATAATAAAGAGTAATTTATTTGTTTGGCCTATTATTTGACGAGTAACTCGCCTGTTGAGATTAGTAAAAAAGGACGTTCACATGAGAAAAGACTTCGAATATTAAGGTGTCTGTTTCGAAGGCTGTGGATTACACAGCCTTGGAAATAGGCACCTTAGAGGAGAATTGATTGAGGTGTTTAAGGCTCTGAGAGGCATAAGTAAAAGGAACGAGGACTAAATGTTCACGGTTATAAATGATCTAGAATTAGGGGCCATAAATGTAAGTTAGGGGGAAGTTGTTTAGACGCGATTGCAGGAAGTTTTATTTGAGTCAGCGAGTTATAGATTACTAGAATAAGTTACTTACATGGGTGGTAGAGGCTGACAGTTGGGGAAATTAAAAGTCAGCTGGATAATTACCTACGGAAGGGAGGAGGGAAATGTATAGATTGTCTATTTCCTTTTCTCTTTTCTGAGGCTGTTAGGACTTGAGAACGGAAAGATACGAGGAGAAAGAAAAGGGGCGGGAAGGCAAAAGAAACAGAAATGAAAATTACGGGAGAGGGGAGGAAAAATAGGAGAAAACAAGATGAATGCACAGGAAGGTAAAAGGGAGGGGAGAGAAAATTAAAGGTTTTGGGGAAATAATTGAGCCAAACCTTAACAGGGCAATGAAATCATTCAGAGAAGGGCATGAAAACTGAAGACTATGTTTCTCCGCCCTTAACGCAACACCAGAGACTCCAACATGGGATTTATACAAGTTCCTTAATTTCTATAAAAATAGAAATTAAGAAATTTCTTAATTTATATTTTTATATACGTACTTGTTTGACCGCATACCTGGCTGCATATTTGGACAGATTCCATCCTGCGACAGATCCTAAAATCTTTTGCGCTATCTATAATTTGAGAGTCTTTGGAAGGAAGTTATATCCCATCCGCCAATAATGCTCAGTAGTTGATGATTAATGGATGCGCAGTAATTGTCAACGCAGTCCTTCTCACAACGAATGGACTCTGATATAGCTCGCATTACAATCTCATGAGAGTTTTCCAGAGGGGTGAGCGTAAATAATTTATAACTTTCTATCAGATATTTCCATTGTACAGTGTAATTCTACAAAAACCTAGCAATTCCCGTGAAATAATACCCCACTTAGAAAGGAATGCAGGCTATACCAGAAACTTGCTTGAATCTATTCATACCTGCAAGAACATGAGGGAGAAAACATTGCCTCCTACGTGCTTCTGGATCGAGAAAAGTTCCAAACAATTTAAAGTTTGTTCTGAGAAGTGACATTTCTGGAGATCCGTCCTAACCTTTTTTTATTTCGTCTGGCTGATTGTATCATTTGTAAATATGATTATGTTTTTCTTGCCCGTGAATCCCTGGTGGGAGGAATATAGCTTCATTCCAAGTGATGCAAAATTCATTGATATGCACTGGACTAAGTTCCATTACTGGTTGGAGTCATATGTCCGAACATCCTCAGAGATGTATGGTTACTCACTGCTTTGATTCAAATCACTTTATAGTTGAAAAAGGCATCATATGGATGCCGACAGTTTTTTAATTTCTATTCATTTTATTTTGTCAGTTTTAACCGTTTTATTTTTATTTAAAGATTTTAAAAGTTAGACTGTACAGAGAAGATATCGAGAAAAATTATATGTCCTCAGTTTCCTCATAGACCCAACCACTTAATCGAAGATACAAAAAAGTAATAATTAATAATAATAATAATTATTATTATTATTACTATTGTATTATTAATTATTATTATTATTGGTCTTATATTATTTCTCCCTGATTGGGTGTTCCACCTCGTGACCGGTATTGCTACCAAGAACACATGGTGGTTGTTGTTATGTCTGGTGTTACTGTTGATAGAGGAACTCTCTGATTATCCTACAGGTGTTCAGGATTGCGACTTTCTGGAATTCCTTGTAGGTGTTCTCTGGGATACCTATTGCTGCTAGGCTGTTATGTAGGATCTTTGGCACCATATCTGTTGTGGTTGACATGATGATTGGGGTGGTCGTTACTTGCTGCATATGCCACATCTCTTTAATCTCCTGTCTTAGGTTCGTGTACTTCCTGATTTTTATTGCATGGATTTTCTGCAGTTTGTCACTGTTCGGTACCACTATGTCAATCAGATATGACAATCAGCCTTTTCCTTCTTAGCCACAAGGGTTATTTCCTGTCTCTTGTACGGAATTGTCCTATCCGTTATTATGGCGCGGTCCCAGTATAGCTTGTGGGTTGGGGTCTACAATACTGCCTAGGGCTCGTACTCGTAGTACGGTACACTTTCTTCACCAAACGCCATCGATCTAAAAGATCAATTTTAAGTTTTCTTAACGAAATTTTTCCATTATTATTATTATCACGATAAGGTTTCCTTTCAAGTCCATCCTGCTGTTGGCAGGTCGAAGGTATCGTTGGTATGGTTGCGTCACATTACAAACAAGCATCATCATACTTCTCTCTGAGGACTGCTATTTATTTATAGAGTTATACCAGAGTCAATTTTTTTCCTTTAGCAATGTCATCAGCAATCTGAAAGATAATTTTAAGTTTTCTTTAGCGAAATATTGCCATTAAGCAATCCACTAATTTTGCAAATATATCAAAGCGCATCGGTTTAATTATAAAACACATATTAACCAAATTTAGGATAAAGATGAATACAGTACTCCCAAATATTGGAAAAATAATTAATTTGTTCTACAGAAAAGGAACTGCAAATTACGTTTCAGGCTTGTTCTATAATCTGAGAGACTCTTCAGAATTCGTGATTTATAACTTTTAGGTAAATTCCCTAGTTTTCTACACTGCGACTGACTTGAAAACAGGTGACCACAGACATAAAAATTCAGTTGAAGACAGGTTCTTACGACAGCAGTGACAACACTTTTTCTTTCGCGCTCGACTAATGAAACTACAAGATCACACCATTTCTTTTCCGGTGCAAAATAAAAAAAAAATAAAAGACAGAATACGATAATATCCTCTCGCAATATAGCGATTACTTATTTTGGAATAAGTTAATTTACACTGAAAATAGCATAAAAGATAATTTACGCACTCTGACAACTTAAAGTTCTGAAAGCACGAAATAGTCAGTCTGTTCACATAAGAGAATAAGCATTCTTTCTTTAGTGGTTTCAAATGCATTCATGAAAAATCGTGTTAAAATTCGCAGTGTCATAATTCCATATAAAATCAGAACTTGGATAAACCAGTCCTGGTTGCAATATTTAAATATGACGGAAATATGTTATCAGGAAGCTTTATGGAAATGGCAGCAAAAATGCAAGGAAAGTTTTTTTACAAGAAATATTACCTTCATTTATTCGAAGTCAGTTAGTGTTTTCTCGATCCTGAAATGGGGTTTCTAGAAGTAGTGTGACTGTTGGCCTGCCTAGAATGGCTGCATAAGTACAAGGCTCTATTGTAATGCTCAACTGAATTTTTTTTTTGTTGTTGTTGTTTTGTTTTTCTAATCTATTTCACATCGATTGTTATGCCTGTTGTCTGCACAAGTATTTGTTTCGGGATAATTTTCATATTGTGAGGGATGAAACCCTAAAAAAGTCAGAGAGGTAAATTCTATGTCCCACATCTAAGATTGCTAAACAGAGGTTTTGAGAATTTTCCAGTCTCTGAAGGGATGGATTCAATTTTTGCTCTCTCCAAATAACTAATGTGGAATATCGAAACTACTGTAATGTTCACGGAGTACTGGGCTGCTTTGAATCATCACACCCAAGGAATTTCTGCCAAGTAAAACCATTGTATCTTTTCTCTTTGCTGGATTTAAAAAAGTGTCGAGAGGACTCCATGGCTTCCATCAAAACTAAGTAACCGTGCTCACTTGAAAAATCCAATTAATTTCCAGACATGACTTTTGCAAAATAAAAATAAAGAAATAATTTATTCATATGAATGTCCAAAACCAAACGAACACCCTCACAAATAAGCAATGTTAAAACAAAAAAATTATTTATTTATCCAATTTTCATTACATTATTAAAAATATATTATTTGCCAATAAAAGAATTTATACATCATATATTATACATAAAATTAATAAAATGTGGTCTTTATTTTTTCTGATCAATACCTATTAGACAGTTAAGCAACTATAAAAGGTTTAAGATCATTCAAATGCACACAGAACAGGACTGACATCAATTCCACATTCCTGTAAAATAAAAAAAAAGATCAAAATTTGAAGTTAGAACAAATCTATAAAATATAATGAAGCTATAGGACAAAATTAATTTCTAAATGAACAAACTATAAGATATTGCTTCTACACTGTCCTATCAGAGCAGTGTTCCGTGATAAGAAGACCCCACTGATGGAATTAACAGCTAGGCATCATGAAGGGGTAAAATTTTTATCTCTTTTCTATTGCTCAGTACCTTAATAATCCCGAGTTGGAGCACATAATTAAGAGTAGCCCAAGGCGATCGATTCTTTTGTGGAGCTTACTGATATCTTAAAGGCAGCATGGAAAAAAATACCACTTGTCTCCTGATAATTCTCTTAGAAATTAGAAGAAATATTTTTCAGAATGAAACGACACAATGAAATTTGTCATTATGGCTAAAATGGGTTAATTACTTTTCGCTTCACAATAATTATTTGTTACTTCCAATGGAATCACTGCCCTTGTGACCATGAAGGATCAAATTTCTTTCCCTCTCTCTCTCTCTCTATTATATATAGCTGACATTTACAATACATACACATAAGCTTACTTTTCAATTACATAAATGAGTAATATTTACAAACAACTTCAAATTATATAGTAAAATTCATAATACGTTCATGTGAACGTATTATGAATTTTACTAATTCATAATACGTTCAGAATATCCACTGAGTGTGCTTTATTAGCCAATTTATTGGGAAAACCTACCTAATAGGAAATATGTTTCCCTGTAGAGCTCAGAAAAATCTGGATTTTTTGTGGGTTTGACACAACGAAGTGACGAAAGAATGCCACAGGAGTACTAGTCCATACTGGCTCAATTTCTTGCCGCAATTGTTCACAGATCTAATGGTTGCAGATCTCTACTACAAAGAGCACCTTCTACCTCATCCCACAGGTACTCAATTAAATTGAGATCTGATGACTTAAGGCAACCGCAATATGATGAATTCACTTTCTTATTCGTGGAACCAGTTTAGTAAAATGCATGCCTTGTAGCGTGATGTTATCCTGTTGTAAAACCCATTCGCAGATAGATAGACCTCAATTACAAAGGGATGCTCATGCATCTGGTCGGAAATAATTTCCAGATAACCTGTGGCATCCAAATGTTGCTCCACTGATATAAAGGATTACAAATGTGTATCACTAAAACCCTACGCACAACATTGCCGAACCACCATCTGCGTTCATTGTTGACACCTGACAGGATGGGCCCCGTGCTCTTTTCATTATGTTCTGGTCCTCCCGTCAGCGTGAAACACTAAGAACTAGGATTCGTCAGATCAGGCAACATTTTTCTTATCCTCCACTGCCCAACGTTACTATTCTTGAACCCGCTGTATATCGTCTTATTTGTTTATTTATTTATTTGACAGAAGTGAAACCCTAGTTCGGTCCAAGCTACGATACCCTCATTTGTGACAAGGTACGATGCGTTCTACACTCTGAAATGCCTCTTTGGTTACTACTGTTGTAATGGCTTGCTATTTGACAAACTGTAGCATTTCTGTTGCCCTGCACAAGCCTGTCAGCATCATTTTGTCTCTCGCATCAACGAGCTGTTTCCGACAACTGAATCGCCACTGGCCGAATATTTTTGGTGATTGGAACAATCTCGCTACTCCCAACGCATAGTCGAACGTCGAAACCTCATCAGGTTGCAGTTTCCAAAATATTCATATATTTTAGAAACTAAAATATTCATGCCGTGGTAGCCGGCATGTGATGCCAGCTACCACGCCACGTTCAAAGGCACTTAAATCTTTCGGCTTGCCTATTCTCGCAATGCACTCCACGCATGTGCAGTATCCCTGTGTATCTGCCCACCTACTTTATATCGCATGCTATGAACAAGTGATGTTTTTGCTGAAGATGAACTCTATTTCATGAAAGAGTACGTATGCTTCATAAAGTGGCACTCAGTGTACATTTCCGTCGAATGTATAATAATAGTGCAGGCGTAATTGTAAAAATTATTTTTGATGGCATAAGGAAGCCTAGCTTACCGCACTTGTTGCAAGCAAGTCTTGTATTTTTGTCTCAAAAGGAAACCCAGTAGCATTTTTGAATTCTTCAACGACACAGTCCACATATCGTTTCCGAATCTACACGAATAAATTATTTTAAAATAATTATAAAGTATTTTTTATCGCTATTTAAGTTTAATAATCAATACTCATATTGTACCACCAAAAGAATTCAGACAACCTATCCAAAGTATTGAACCAAGCGGACTAAATATGTACAATAGAGGAAATAGGTTTAAAAGCCAGTAGGATGTAGGGATATCACAAACAAGAGGAGTTTCGAAGAGATTTGTGTCGGATGCCAATCTTCAATTTCTAATTGCTTGACAAGCATACGTTTGTGCCTCAAAAGTGAACAGTAGTCGATATATTTAAAAAGGGAAGTCGTGACCATGTGGGCGTTTGTATAAGCGTGAGTGCTGATGGTCAGATAATGAAAAAAAAAAAAAAAAAGAACTGAGCATTTGGGATCGTCGATTACCTGAAGTACGTAGTGAAGGAGAATCGAATGACTTCTTTGGAAAAACGCCGAATCGCTTTCAGTTTCACATGGGAACAGTGAAATTCTTATTATTTAATTCATTTGAATTATTTTATTGAAATTAACAACATTAAGACGAAGTATTTATTTTATTTTTTTTTTTTACTGACGGTGAATGGACGAAATATAGTTTCCCATCCACGACCATCTGTCTATAAATTGCGCACATTCTTTGTCGCATTTGTTTCTTTTACTTAAAATGAAATCTGTGGAACGTTCCTCTGCGATTGACTGCATAATGAAAAAGCTTATACAACTTCTCCACAATCGAGGGTAATCGGACCCAGGCCTTTACAACACATTGTGTGGAAGGAGCAGCGATCGTAACCACCGTGCAACACAAAGTGCGTCTAGGTTGCGGATCCCCAATTTTTCATCATGCCAACGAACTGGAGTTAGAATACCACACGGTATAAAGACGATCCACTGAAGCCTCGTGGCTTTCATTGTTTAGAAATTAATCCAAAAATCCAATCCAACTTCGCAAGAGAGAGATGTACGAAATAAGCTGTCCACTGACTGTAAATAAGTGTTCGTTGCTTTCCACCAAAATTCTTCCCAGTAAACCCAACTAAATCCACAATGTACTGAAATTACTCTGTTTTTAATGAAAAGAAAAAGTTACGTAATTCTGTAGCAGGTACATAATGTGTCCTGCCGCTAGCATATTTAACGTGTTTTACATTTAGGAGTCATCGGCAGGCGATAAAAGCGTTTTAATTTTCAGATATTAATAAAATTCGTGGATAATAATAGAACAATGTTTTTATTTTATTAATAATAATTACATATCGGTTACTGAAAGTATTGGTCTGTGATCACTAAAGTAGGATATATATTTAATTTTTACATTGAAGGGTTCACGACTAAATACACCATCTGTAGTTTCATTACGTGTAGGAAAGATCTGATGACATGGACGTACAGCTGAAGATAACGTCAATTCCGTATCGCTTTCGCATGATTGTTTTTCGTTGCAATTTTTTTAGAATAACGCTAGTAAAAACGTTTTTAACGTCAATCATTATAGAATTTATGTACAGGAAGTGTAAAGTCTTTTTAGTCACGCTAAGTATAACTTTAAAAGAACTGAAAGGAATTTTTCTTTCTCAAATACTGCCAGTAGATTATAAATATTGCTGAATTAAATGCAACGTCTTATAAACTTTTCCCATTACAACTAGCCACCAGTTTATGATTTAATCTAATTATAACGTGTTGTAGATTATTAATTGTTTATTTTATTTTGACATCCCAATTTTGTTTTGGTTTTATAGTTCACATTTATTGAAAATTACTAAAAATATACAGTATAAATAATATTTTAAAAATAAGATATGGCGTTTCACTTTAATGAAAATAGAGGGAAGGTATTTGGGGCTCTTCGTGTAGGGATCTAAAAATTCTAGCTACGCCACTTGGCCTCAGTCAACTATAACGTAGCTAGAAATTTTAATTACGATTTAAATTCTTACTATTTATAAAATTCAGTAATCATATTGACTTTTAATTACTATTTATCCTTGCAACTTGCTAATAAAAGGTTATGAAAAGTATCATTTCAACTGCTTTACTCCTCGCTGAATTATCATTAAAAGTATTTTCATGAGAACCTTTGTAAGGCATTTATAATAAACCCCAGGATCAAATGTAAGTTTACCTCACTAGCGTTATGGTTACAGTTACAGTCAGAGTCATTCCAAACATCTTTGCAGATGAATTTGATAAGATCTTTGTAGCCCTGGCAGTAAGGTTCTCCGACAGCTTTCAAACAATTGAGTTTGATATCTACTATCTGTAAGAATAAAATGGAAATCTGTATCAATATTACATTATAATTTGTTACATATGTTATTATATATAATATAATATATGTATAATCAGGCCTGACGTAGCCGAGAGCATAGTACACGTTCCTTGAGTGGACCGCGTTCAAGCCCGTGACTACTAAATTGGATAAATATTTGTATTGAGGATTTATTGTAAACTCTACTGACTTGGTGGTCGTGCCGGAGTATAAACAAAAAATTTATTATTATTATTTTTTTTTTTTTATAATATCAGTGTAGATACACCATATAATAAAACTTAAAAAAATCACATAAAAACTACGGTAGTAGTGGGAAAGGCATAATTTTATGTGTATCTCATATTGTGCTCATCCTTCACAACGAGTTACCAAGTATTGCACTACCTCGAATAAGTAACGCTTCATTAATAGAGAAGACTATTGTAGAGAAGCGCTACTTATTCGAGGTAGTGCAATGCTGGGTAACTCATTGTGAAGGATGAGCCCAACACGAGATACAGATGAAATGATGTTTTCACACTACGATCGTAGTTTTTCTTTAAGAGTTGTCTGTGGTGTAACTGCACCGATATTACATAGATATAGAATCCTAAACTCTTAAAATATTATGCCTAGTTGCATCTATTTTATTTAAATAATATAATATTATAAAACATATTGGGGCATACAGTTTAATTATTTAATAAATTACGATACTGAGAGAACGGATACGCTCTGAATTTGTCTTTTACTAAGTAATGAATCGTAAACTTTATCAATTTGCGTTGGTAAAAGCTCGAAATATTAACACTTTTCGTTGTGTTTTCAACTTGAACACTCTGATACGGTAAATCCTTACATTTGTGAGTTCCTTTTGAATAAAGGTTGATGCAAGTGATTTGTAAAAATCAACTAAAAATAAGTAGAGTCGTTTATTTAGTTATTAATTTTTGTCAAATAGAGAGAATAATCCGTTCCCATCTTAACATCATGCGTGTACACGTGGGCAAATAAAAAAATAATAATACTAATGTTAAAATTAACTGTACAGCATTTAACTGAAGAATTATGAGATAAGGTTAGGGTCAGCTTGTAAGCAGAAAGGAAAGGTTGGGGCAAGAGCGGCAGTGCGTAGCACACGCTTCTTGATTAGACCGCAGTTCGAGTCCGTTACCACCAAATACGGAAAATCGGAAAGGTCAGGGAATGACCAACGGGGCAATATGGCCTTAGTTGCTAATGCTCCTAAGAACCAAACAACAACAACAATATTTCACACCTTTCAAATGATGTTTCTCAACGGAGCATAAACAGGTGCACTCATGAAGTGCGTGTTTCATAATAATAAATCTTCATTTATTATTATGAAGAGGACACGTTTGTTCTTGCAATCAAATTTCCCGTGTTTCAATCTACAAATAATGGTACACGTCTCTGCTCCACATTAATTATTTATTATGAGCAGTTCGTTTTATTTTTATTTGTATTTTAAAAGGCATTCCATTTTGTTGTTGTTGTTTGTTCCCCAGCTTTTGAGAATTCATGCAGCTACAGTCACATAAATTTTATGACTTTATCAATTAATTTTTCAATTAATTAAGGTATCTGAATTTGTTATTAGTCATGTTGCTCAATGATTATCAGTAATTCGATCTGGACGGTTGAAGAAAACTTCATTTATGCGAGAATTCGATATGATATTAGTTATAAAAATATTACCATGGATACTAGAATCATCCGATACTAAAATTTGTAACCTTATTAGAACCTTAACGATAGATACAAATTTCTTCAGGGAAATAAGTATACTGGTCGATCCAGATATTATAAATTTCAGGCAGGATTAATACAAACAAAAATAGGTATTATAACATTACATTTTAAGTAAATAATTGTACACTGAAAGAAGCATATTTACATTGTAGAACTTTTCATTCCAGCATTCCAGATACTTTAAAAGCTGGTCTTCTGTTAAAACTGCAATGAAAATAAAAAAGGTTCGTTTCGGTTTTATGTTTCTTCTTTAGAGAATCTAGAATGATGAAATTTTGAATTTATGATACTGTAAGATATAAATCTTACAAATTTAAATAAGAATATTTGGTTTTTTTTTTTGCTAAAAGTAAGGGTAAAGTTTGAAGAACACTCTAGAATTAGTAATGGACAGTTTTAAGCGTGAGAATTGAGAATAGCAGCAAAGGGGTAAACAAGTAATTCAAATAATATGAGAGAGCAAACAGGGACAGCACGACTAGGCAAAGGGGTGCCATTTGAGAACAGACGTGAAGGGATTGCTTAAGGAAGAACAATAGGATGTGAAACCGGATTATACGAAGCCCCTCCTTTGATCTATGACACCGTTAGAACCAAAACAAGAAATGAGGGGACGTCCAGAGTTCGCGTCAAAATAAACCGGCGTCAGGCTGACTGATATTTGGGTGTTCCGATGCTTTTAGAGAGAAAGGTGTGAAATGAAAATGAGTGTTTTTTGGAGGTTGCCTGTGGACATGAAAGGATCATGCCGCCTGTGAGAAAAAAATAAGAAAGTTCTAGAAAAGAGTTGGTTTGTGCGCTGAGGAGACAGCTTGCGAGAACTGTGTGTTAGCAAATAGGAATGAACGGAAATTTAAACAGAAAAAGAAGATTGGTTGGAGTCCTTGGGAGAGGCGTGCCAAACTTGAAGGGAAGAGTGAATTACGGGAAGAAAAAAATTGAGAGAGGGAGCATTCTGTGTCTGACTTCTGTATGGTGTGGTCAAAGTGGAGAAGGTCTTGAGTGCGGGTTGAAGTGGAGGTAAGCGAATTTGGTAATGTAGGCCAATGTAAAGAAAATGAGCCAGGTATGTACACCTGTGAATATATCGTCTACACAAGAAGGTGCGTCATGTCAAGAGTGCCCCAGCCGTGAGCCCAAGCCCGTCAGCCTCGAAGAAAAACCGGAGAGCCCAGAACTAGAGTAATCCTGTCAGCCACGTAGGAAGACTGAACTCAAGGAAATTGGAAGTAGCGGAGATATCGGAATGTAGGTCTGTTCCTTGTTTATTTATTAAATCCTGAACTCAAGGACTCATAACCTAGCTCTGTAAGCCATTGAGTGATAGTCCTTGTAAAAGAAAGGAACATTCCTGTTGTTAATGGTATGAATAAATGTAAGGGTGGTTCAGGAGTAGTAAAGGGAAAGTAATAGTATTAAGGAAGTAGCAAAGAAATTATATTTATAAGGGTAGTACTGTAAGGATAGGTTAATCTATTTCATTAAATTAGGCCACGTGCCAAACAAGGTAACATATCAGATGAGGTGCAAAGAGAAATAAATTTTATTAATAGAAAAACCTCTTGAGTAAAGAGGGATGACTAAGGTGATAACTAGGGTGTCTAAGATATTAATTAAGGCAGAATGGGTTACCTATAAGGAATGTTATTGAGATAAGAGGGTACCAGATGTAATACGTTTTATGTGTTAGAGGCTAGAAACGAAGATTCTAAAGGAGTAATAAGAGCTGAAATAAATATTATTGATGTAAGAGAAAGACAAAAACAAATTGGTAAGGTAAGAGAATGATTGGGTAATCATTGTGGAGTCAATTTTATGTAAAATACAACTGATGCAAACTGATGTTAATAATTCGTATATTGAGAGTAATTTAGGAGAGATAGTGTAGTGCATTGTAGCATGGTTTACATATGTATATGGAAATAGCGATGCTTGTTTGTAATTATTTGTTTCTTTTATGTAAATGCTGTATTTATGTAAATGTTGTTTTATGATCATTAAAGGTTTGTAAATTTTTGTAAATCAATGTGTGGCTTTAATTTTCTGCTAACGATGGTTTTACACAACCTAGAAATCGGAATTTTCTGAAATGTGTAGTCAGGTTTGCGAATGTGGGGTTGTGAAAGACATCAGTAGGATGTTTAGAGAATTGCAAATTGCAAAAATTTTAGTTAAGTTAATAAGAGAATTTAAAATAAATAATAATAATAAATAACAATTCAACATCACATCCCCCCAACACAATATCATAGAACATATTCAAATTAACAGATTCAAACGTTTAATTTCACAAATTAAAATGTTTAATTTAACAAATTAAATTTGAACAAATTCAAATGCTGTAATTTAAATGATATTATTATTCATTGGTATTGCAACAAAGACAAGTTACAACCGTAAAATACTATAGAAAATCTTTGTAGAATAAGAGGGAGATTTTCTTATAAAACTTAATTAGATTGAGTTTAAAATTAAATGCCTGCATTTTCATGAGATCTTCATTGTTCAAAACTGCTGGTCACTCCTTCAAAATTCAGGCATTTATGAGAAAATATTATTACTCCTCACAGTGTAGCAACTTTGAAAAAGAGCTCCCATGCAGTTTACAAGTCAGATAGTAATAATATTACTAAAGGATTGAAAATACGGTGCAAGGAAGCCAAAATTTTCTTCACCAGCAAAAAAATAAAAAATAAAAATAAAAACACTTCCATTTGTGTCTTTCCTATTCTCTCAGCTCTCAACTTCAATGCCCATGGAGGCACTGAAATGACACAACCTTATAATAATATATAATAAATAAACCTTTATATTTAGTTGTAATGGATATTTAGTTGTAATGTAAATAAGGTTAAAGTTGGAAGAAACACTGGATTTGGGAATGGGAACGGTGTAGACGAATAATAGAGAGGACAGCAGGAGTAGGTAGAGGGTGCCATTTGAGAACAGGTGTGAAAGAGTTACGGAAAGCAAGAACAGTAGGACCGTGAAACGCGATTACGAAGCCTCTCTTTTGATCTAAGCCACCGTTATGAAGTAAACAGGAAAGTAGTGGAAGTCCAGTGTTCGCATCAAAACAAAACGGCGTCAGGGTGACGCCGTTTTGTTTTGATGCGAACGTCACAGAACCTGCGAGAGAGAGAGATGTTTTAGCAAATAAGAAGGAATGAAAAATTAAGCAGAGTATGAGAATTGGTTACCAGTCCTTGGGGGAGGCTTTCCAAACTTCAGGGAAAAATAAAAGTTCGGGGGGAGTAATAGAACACGTGTCCACTCGGTATCTGACTTCTCTTTGGTCAAGAGGAGAAGGTCGTGAGTTTGAAAGTTGCAGTGGGAGTAGATCGTTTGGTGGGCGGAGTTCACATCTCTTGGCAGCAAGATGAAGAGGAGAATTAAGAAAAAACGTGAGAGAAAAGGATAGTGAGGCGTAGAGAATGCGAGTAACTGCTGACTGAAAGTTATGATGGTTTTTTGGAGGTATGGAACATGTGCGTCGACAATTGTGCAGCTAAGTGAGCCAAGAAGAGAAAGAAAGCCTGCACTTGTGTCTAGGTCAAGCCCGTTGAGAAATATCTAGTTGTGCATATATATGAGCTAAAAAGAGAAAGAAAGCCTGGTCCGGCATCGGAAGGCAGTGTGCCCAAGAAATGGAAGAAAGCCCTTCTGCCACGAAGGAAGCCTGAACGCAAGAAAATTGTAAGTAGCGGCCATTCCGGAACGTAAGTCTCTTCCTGTTATCTTTTTCTCCAATCCTAAACTGAAGGACTCATAATCTAGCTCTGTAAGCAATTGAGTGATAGTCCTTTTAAAAAAGGAACGCTCCTGTTGTATTAGGCAAGTTAGTTACTAAGGTTGAGACAATTTCTTATGAATGTCCATATACTGGTGTTGCTTTATGGCTTGTGTTGCTTATACAAAACCAGTCATAAAACCGCCGTCTTGCTGAAGGCAAATTTCCGCACATTTGACCTATCCTCCAACCATCCTATCGCAATTTGAATTTATGCCCCCATCATGTGTTTAGTCTGAGAAAGAGGAAAGATTCCACAGGAGTGAGCTCACTGAATCCGTCAAAGGCCTTAAACCCCCAATCAGCCCGCTTCTCGCCTAATCTCTAGACGCAGCAATTTGCAAAATTACTGCGTCTGGAGCCTTTCCTGGTAAGAGCACCCCTTTCTCCACTCACCAGTCTTGTTGCTTTTTTTGTGCACCTGTTCCAATACATTCACGACCATCCTAAAATGATGCTTTTACACCCGCATGCAGTACTCAAAATGTATCCTAAGCATTGCCTTATTCAATGAATATAACACTTCATTTTCCCTAATCGTAAAATTCTGTGTCTCATTAACACACTAGAGCTGTCTGCCTACACCGTTCAGAGAAAGAACTAAATGTCTGACTGCACAAAATCCCTCTCCTTCCAGCTCTTTCTCATTTTCACTACCCTGGGAGCAGTCCTACCAATTGGTACGTTAACCTGAGATTGCTGCTTTCCATAGGAACTACAGCACTCTGTATTTGCCAATATTAAACTTCAATTGCTACTGCTCAGTTCATCTGCCTAATTTGTCTAGATCTTGCTACATTGCTGATTACTGAGATTAACTATTGTGCCGCCCTTAGTATTATCTGCAAACTTAGATATTCAGACTGATATGCCTTCATCAATATCACTAACAAATGTTCCAGCAGTGAACCTGGGGGACTCCACTAACAACATTAGACCAAAAAAAAAGCAATGCCCATTGATAACCACTCTGTCTTCTACGATTCAATCATCCCTTTTCCACAGCAGCAACTTGCCCTTAATGCCACAATGCTCCAATTTGTACAACAGTATTTTACATACAAGAGTATTATTATAAACCATAAAAATCTTTGCCTCTACATAGCAGTTATCTAGTAGGGCATATACACTGCGCTACCATTAGCGTCCGACACCCAACCCTCCACGGAGTGGAAAACAGGGCCTGTGCATGCAACACGTCACAGAACCTGCAAAAAAATGTACACTGGTCTTCGAACAGACAATTGCATAAGTGCGCAAGCAAGATGACATATTCAACAAAATTACCTCAACAGTTCAGCAGAATTGATCACTTCAGCAAATGCTAAACGCCGATTAACAGGGCGTAAGGAGTGCGAATCCTGGACTGTAGAGCAGTGGAAAACAGTCCTATGGACAGATGAGTACAGGTCCGCACTCTACCAGTCTAATGGCCGTTCGTGTGTGTGGCGAATGCAAGGACAACAGTTCCTTCCTGATGTTATCCTTCCTACAATTCATTTTGGTGGAGGCAGTGTCATGGTATGCGTCTCCTTTCATGGTTTGGCGTGGGCTCATTTGTCGTTATCGACAAAACAATTAATGCTGTGAATTACCAGGACAGCCTGAACAATTATGCACTTCCAAAATTTTGGCAATACTTCGGAGAAGGTCCATACCTGTCTCATCAAGACAACGCGCCATGCCATACTGCTCAGGTCGTAACAGAGTGGAGTTTGAGGACATGGGTGTGAAAATGTTGGATTGGCCAGCCCAGAATGCTGATCTGAACCCAGAGGCGGACTGGCTATAAGCCTTACCGGTTTGGCTTTCATAGTTTGGCTTGGGCCCATTTGTCGTTATCAACAAAACGGTTAATGAGGACAGACTGAACAACTATGTATTTCCAACGTTATGGCAATACTTCGGAGAAGACCCATCCTGTATCAACAAGACAACGGACCATGCCATACTGCTCAGGTCCTAACAGAGTGGTTTGAGACATGGGTGTGAAAAGATTGGATTGGACAGCCCAGAGTACTGATCTGAACGAAGAGGTGAACTGGCCTCTGGGAAAACTCCGCGGACCGGACCCGATGGTGGGCAGTGTGATTTTGGCCATAAACTCTACTATAAGGGCGCTACAAGTTTTCCCTTGTAAGAATTTTTTACCCAGTCCGCCTCTGTCTGAACCTTATCGAGCAACTTAGGATGCATTGGACCGTCTTGTACGTGCACATCGAGATCGCCCAACGAACAAGGCATTAAAGGCCGAGTGGGGAAAGATATCGCGCCTAACACTATAAAAACTGGTTGAGAGTATGCTACGAAGATTGAAGGCCGTCATAAAAGCAAACGGTTTCAGTACAAAATATTAAAAGACACAATAAAACTCTTTTTTTTCTCTAATTGCAGGTGTCCGGATATTAATGGTAAGATAGTGTATATTCTGCATTCTTTGTCTTGTTGATTGCCTTATACGTAGAATTATATTCTATCTATCACTCACTGCGTTGTTGGCCATGTGGGTATTCTTTTGGAAGACTTGAACAGCTTATCTGTTATACTTTGGAAGGAGTATTTTAGGATTTTTTTTTCGCATATATGTAATTGTTTCTTTTGTTAACGGATTTATCCTTATTGGTTTAAATCTGTTTGTTTTATTTATCCTTATTGGTTTAAATCTGTTACAGGCATACGTATATTTAACTGTGGAGACCATTTTTTATTGATTCACTGTCGACCAGCTTTATTAGTCCAATTTACCGATTAATCTTTTGTAATGGCTTTATGGATTTTGAAAGGAGGCAGTCCCCGATATGTCCGGTCGACTCAATCCTCTCCAGACTCTGTGCTTGCCTTACTCCCTCGCCAACGGATTTCGTGATCTCGAATCGCAACTCTTTTCTTCTCAGTGGAAACTTCATGTAATGCAAGATATACTTTAACAAAAAAAGTAACCAGTTATTTACGTAGGGGCTCAGATATTGCGGTTTTATTTTTTCAGAAATAACTGATTTTCAGTTGTTCAATTTGCTTTTCTTTCCTTTTGTCAAGTTCTTGTAACAGAAATTACATCTTCGATAAATGTACAAGAAGGCAGACGCTTCCAAAAGACTCCTTTTTCATTTGCATGAAGCAGCAAGCTTTGTAAGAATATTTATCGTGATCCTGTACTTCTATTTCACAAGCTCAGAGTCACCAAGCGGAATCCTCTTCAGCATCAGTTAAGGCAACGTATGCAAAAATAACTGCTGCCACATCTAATGAGGTCTGCAAACCTGTCTGTAGATCTGCCGCCACAGTGAGTAAACCTGTTTCTGATTGCCAGTCTCAAATATCGCACCAAAGATCAAAGCAGAACAAACCGTCAGAAAATATTAAAGCATCTATATCTCAAGGTACTTTCTCCAAGCTTCCAGCCATAACTCATCAAACACAGAATGTAACTACTGCAGAAAAATCTCAGTTACTCAAACACAAGTATAATATCACAATTATTCCCACAAAAGACCGAATTTTTCTTTCTAGACTTGGACCCTCCACTAAATCTGAAGATCTTATCAACCTAATTAAAGAAGAATATGGTTTCGGAGTAGATATCCGTTCTCTGAAGACACGATGTCCCGCCTACTCATCTTTTATAATAACATGCCTTCCATCACAAACAGAAAAAGTGCTGAATCTAAGATCCCTTTTATCAGGGGCTCTAGTAAAACGCTTCACGGACAGACCATCAAGGGAGTCCAAAATCTCCTCTCCACAGGCATAGCAATCAGATACCCTGCTATCTACACATGCTACGTTCTCCTCTCGTCATAGAATCCCCAGATCCCAACTGTTCAGTGTTTACCTTCAGAATTGCAGGAGTATAATTAGCAACCTAAACCACTTCAGAGCAATCCAAGGCTCACATATTTACGACATTTACCTGCTCACTGAAACCTGGCTCTCCATTGATATTGATGATCAGGAGATTATAGATGGACAATATACAATCCATAGAAAGGACAGAGGATCTCGTGGAGGCGGAGTAGCTATTATACATTCTAACCATATACTCTGTGAAACTGCATCAAATTTCACAAATATTGAATCAGTATACTGCCTTCTTCATCTTGGCAAGTTAAAGGTTTTAATAGTATTGCTTTATTTTCCACCTCCTTTAACTAATATAGACCTCCAGTACTTAGAAAGCTCGCTGGAATCAATCTTCCCACTAATTCAATCTGCCGACATAGCAATGGTTTTGGGTGACTTTAACTGTCAAATGGCCAATTTAGAATCTTCTTCTCCATCACTGCAGACTAGGGCTCTCTTTAATATGCTTCACAGCTATGGTCTGGAACAAATTTGCAACTTTCCAACCAGAGAAAATGCCTACCTCGACCTAATATTTTCCTCTACTCATATAGATGTTCACACCGACAACCCCATATTTCACTCGGATCATTCACCAATTACTTTTGACATCACAGTGACTTCTCATAACTTCAAATGCAGCTCCCGTACTCCTCGATTCAATTTCAGAAAGGCTGACTGGCCTCTGCTCAACCTAGCTCTAAGAAACGTAGACAAGCAGCTCGCTGACGCTATGGATGACATCGATGTGCTCACCAACAACCTGATTAACTGTGTCCATTCAGTTATATCTGACATTGTTCCTCAATCCCATCTTACCGCACGCTCTACCTACCCGCACTGGTATAATAGTGAACTAATACGTAAAATTAAATCCAAAGAATTCTACAGAAACAAATATAAGCAAACAGGTGACAGTCAATACTATGAAATATTCAGCCAACTCCGCAAAGAAGTGAAAACTCTCATATTAAACTCCTACAACATGTATACAGAGTCAGTTCAGGATAGTCTGCTTACTCACAGAGATATCAAACCATTCTGGAATTTCATGAAGCATAAGAACATAACCAGTAGAAAGTTACAACTCCGAAACGCAGATGGAATTCTCTTATCTGACGAATTCAGTATTGCTCAAGAGTTTGCCAAACACTTTTCTAGAATTCAAACAAATGATACATTGAGACCTGCCTCATTTCCTGACTTCACACCTGTTAAAGATGATATCCTCATTAATCTCTTTATCACTGATGAAGATTTAAACTCGGCATTAAAAAGCATGAAAAATGACTATACTAGAGGCCCAGATGACATTCCAGGCCTATTTTGGAAAAGGACTGTCACTACATTGAAACCCCTCATACTGCGGATCTTCAACCTGTCTCTCAGGCTGGGGAAGTATCCTAATCACTTTAAGCAGGTCAATATAGTTCCTATTTTCAAAAAAGGTGATAAAAATGACGTATGCGATTACAGACCCATAACCTTGCAAAACAGCCTGGCTAAACTCTTCGACACAGCAGTGCACAAACATCTCTTCGAATTCTTCAAGCCTTTTATCGATCAGAATCAACATGGTTTCTGCAGTGGCAAGTCAGTAGTC
This sequence comes from Mastigoproctus giganteus, assembly GCF_048544385.1. NCBI lineage: Eukaryota > Metazoa > Arthropoda > Arachnida > Uropygi > Thelyphonidae > Mastigoproctus > Mastigoproctus giganteus. The sequence goes on from NC_143576.1 coordinate 181,454,727, forward strand.
ACAAATTTACTTCCTTTCTGGCAATACACCTCTGAAGCTCTTGATAACCACCTACAAGTTGATGCAGTCTACACAGACATATCTAAGGCATTTGATAAAGTCCCGCACGAACAACTTCTGGAAAAACTTAAGCTGTATGGCATCCGTGACCCTTTGCTCTCATGGCTACGCAGCTATATTACGCATCGTTCCTTGAGCGTTATCATCGATCAAGTGAACTCAGACTGTTTTATACCACTAAGCGGAGTACCACAAGGCTCTCCCTTAGGTCCTCTTCTCTTCATTGTTTTCGTAAATGATCTTCCTTCTTTCATCTACACCTCCAATGTTCAAGTTGCTCTCTATGCAGATGATCTTAAGATCTACTCAGCAGTGAAGGAGACTACCGATTCTCAACAACTTCAATGTGCTCTCAATAAATTCTCTCTGTGGCTATCTCTGAATGGCTTGTCTGCTAACCCCTCGAAGTGCAAAGTTATCTCTTTCTCATCTTGCAGATCTCCACAACTAATGAATACGGAGTATAGTATTAACTCTGTGATCATCGAAAGGTGTGACCAAGTTAACGACTTAGGGATTCTCTTTTCCAGCAGTGCTAAATTCGATGCCCATGTCCTTAAAATCACCAGCAAAGCATTCAAAACACTGGGATTCATCAAACGGAACACATACAAGTTCAAAAACTACAGATATGCGGTTATCCTTTATAAAACTATTGTACTGCCAATCCTTGAATTCAGTTCACCCATCTGGAATCCTCACACAAAGACTTTAACTAACAAAATTGAAGCAGTCCAAAAAAACTTTGTCCGTTACCTTACGTACCGCAATCCTCTATTCTATCACTCAGTGTATTATGAATCGCTGTGTGATTACTTTCATCTAAGGCCTCTGTGCACTAGAGGAGTTACTGCTGACATCGCCCTCCTAGCCAAAATAATCACTGGAATTTATGAAGCATCTGATATCCTGAGTAAAATAAACTTCAATGCTCCCTGTAGACAAGTCAGGAACCTTACACCGTTTCGCCTTGACTCTGCCAACACGGACTTAATGAAGTTCAGTCCACTGAACAGAATCAGCAAATCAGCAAATGACTCTCGCATTGACTTCTTTGACAACTCCCAATCACTGATGAACTCCATCCACAAGTTTGCCTCTTCACTTAAACTGCAAAGTGACTAGCTCACATCTAATTATTGTAGTTTATTATTATTTGTTATATTATTTTTCTATTCTCTAACGGATTAATTATTACTTGTTTTACCTGTAACTTAACTTAATACAATCCTCTTTTGTACATATGCTTTATTGTTTGAATTTGTATCAATGTTTATCGTCCTGTAGGATTTCACATTATTGTTATTATGTTTATCGATCTGATCTCAGATACACTGTTAATGGTTACCTGTTGTGTATCTTTTTATTAATAAAATAAAATAAAATAAAAATAAAATAAAAATCCGAAAAGTTAATAATAGTAAGAAGGGTATTAAAATATCTGAATAAATTGCAGAATTTTTAAATTATTCTTGAAAATATTTAAATAATTGAAAGCAACATTAAAGTTCCAATGAAATTTATAATAAATTTTGAGAAATTCCAAATAAATGCCCAAAACTCAACTGATTTAAAATTAATGTGGCCAAATGTGAGCTATCAGGGATCGTGATGTGCACGTGCTATGATAAATTATGAAACATTAATGAAACGACGAACAATTGGTTGACGAACAGCGAGGGCTTACTGTACTACTGACAACTTGATCACATTTCTTACATCTGGATTCTTGGATTTTATGGTAATCTCATTTTACTTTGACTTACGATTTCTGTAGAATATATATAATATTTTTCCATTATTTATATTAAGATTACTCCAAAAAGATATCTGAAAGTGAATCAGTTTGTTATATTTACGTAACTTTATATATTACTCACAACATCTAGCGCAATCCGACAAAATATCAGCCTCGTAGATATCACTAAGTGCCAAACTGAAGAGGAATGAAAATGAAAGTAACTTCAACATCTTCGCTTCAGATGTCAGGAATCTTTCTCTCAATATGGTTGCTTCTTTAGAGAAATGAAAGACTTCTGGACTAATACGCAGCTTCCCTTGATTCTGGAAAAAAAAAAAAAAAAAATTACGGTAACTTAAGATTCCATCATTTTTTTAAAACTAGGTCACGAATAGCAAAGACTATTCTATAGAATAAGCACTGTAGCTTAAGCACATAAAGTTTTAATATATTCTGTTTCCAGAGTACGTGTGGGTTCCATAGTTAGTCGGGCTCTCCCTACGATAATTGTATGGATTTTTATGTAAAAAGTCGATTTTAATTTTGTACTGGGGTCATTATGGTTATAGTACTTCGTGACTTTAGCTGTCCTGGCAGCACGTGTTCTAATAATTCACGTGTAATAATTCAGCATGCGATGACGCTAATCGTAAAATGGCTAGTTGAGCTTAATGATGAATAATCTGCGATAATAATCTTTAGGGGGAATATTCTTGACACCCTCTAGTTCTCAGGGATCTCCTCGTATCACTTACCAAGTAAATGTAATTAACAATAATTAATGTTGATTTATCAACTGATTTTATATATTTGCCTCCTTTTCCATATGAGCTTGGTACTATCAGATATGGGCCTAATATTATTACACTACCCAACATAATTTTTACCTTCAGAAAATCAATGTTTGTTTCTGGTCAAGTTTTATACGTGTGAATACGCTACCTATTTTGGACTTAAAATAAACCCTAGAAAATCCAAATCTATCATCTTCTCACCTAGAGCAGAAGCAGATCTTAATCCAGCAGCTTCTCTGCAGCCCTCTATTGCTGGGCATGTTCACGTCGCCACTCATTCCGTAAAATTCTTAGGGGTCGTAATGGACGAAAACCTAACGTATAAGGACAAATCCAGTAACTGTGTTCAAGAGCATTACGGGTTTTCTGGGGTATGAAACTTGATCTCTGTAGAGTGCACAACAAGGAAACAATGAGAAAATTTCTCCTCTACTATTTTAGTTCTATCATCAGTTATGGTATTGAAGTTTGGTCGGCTGCTCCTATGTCCAGTCTGAAGACACTCTGAGGTCTGGAATTCTGGGACCTAAAATGGGCCAACAATTGGGCTCACCTACACTATACAATATCAAAATCACAGCTCTGCATAAATCCCAGTTACACCCCAGCCCAAACCTGGTATATACGAAGAAGCTCACAATGACGCTTAATCTGTGCTCCGGTGCTCTCGACTTCGTGAATATCTGGGAAATCGTAGGGTGGAAAATCCCTGATAGACCCCTCAGAAACCGTCTAGTGCTCTGTTCTAACCTGCAGAATCTTCGACCTTTAAGCGGCACTTTCCAAACAGCATCATCGGCGCGCTGAACTCCGCAAACATTGATTTGGATGTGTGGTCCAGAGATTCTACCTACAGAAGGGAAAAGCGCAAATCCATAGTCAAGTGCATTCAGCATTCCTGCAATTGTCAGCAGAATAACTCCTAGTGAAAGTTTCCAGACTGTCTCAATGTGTTGCAGCTTGTTTATAATAACTTGAGGTCCTTGAAGTTGTCATAAACATTCTTTCAGATATGCCAGACAAGCTGTACTTGCCACCTGGGAGTCTAAAACGCTGATGGAACTGATATTCGGGTGACACTCAAGTCAAATAGACCCAATTTCAGCGAAGTCCGGACGGTCTGTAGCAGCCAAATCCTCTGCTTGCACCTTCACGATGGTGCGACTGTTAGTAATCTTGGGTATATTCCTCCATACCCAAGCAGATGGTCTGCGTGGCTAGCACAGTGGTATCGTCACCGCCCTCCCCACACCGGGTGGAAAAGGCCCGGGTTCGAATCCCGTCGATGACGCGAGGAACTTTAGTGGGCTTTTTTCACTCCGTGGCTGAGTTAGTCGGTCTCAGGCGTAGATAGCAAGGTTTTCTCCCTTAGAAAATGGGGTTTTTTCGTCCAGCAAAATAGGCAAATCGACCAGAGAACACACGCAATTTACAGACACGAATACGGGTTAATGTAATCATTTACGGGTAACCCTAATATAGTATTTTTTTTTATGCCCAAGTACATGGTGGGTGACCACCCAGGTGTGAACCAACGTAAGCAGGGTTCGAGGTGTGGCGCCCACACCACAGGGAGGAATGCCGCCCCTCTATATTACCAGGCAGTACTAGGTGGTAGATGACTCTCATCAACCGGTGCAATACCATTACTTTGCTTATTGGAGGCTTGAAGTGGTGGAACCCATGTTTAGTCTCTAGAGCTAAGTTCCGGTCAACCCTTCCCTATCTCTGCTATCATTCAGTATGATTGATGACTTTTGAGGTTATGATGAACATCGTGGCGAGATCCAATCTTCCTTACATTTCGAGGGTACAGCTCTAAAACGGTGTTCGCAGGCCGGCCGCTATTTAGTACACCGGACCGAACCTATTGGTAACTCTCTAGGAGGCTTCCGGATCAGCTAGTGTATAATCTTGCTACGTCTACTCTGCCATATAGTGACTGGAGGGAGTCCGAGTAGTGTGTATGCGAGAAGCATTGTCGAGGCCACGTTATGTCAAGGATCTGGGTATATTCTTACCATATGTACGCCATATCCAAAAATTTCATTACTTCATACAGCATGTCCCACTCACTTTTTCTTACTATTGAATACACCATGAATTGTTAAACTAATAGAGCAAGCTTATCTGCGAAAAGATCTAAACCTCCCAAGCACTTCTTAATTCATTTCACAAATATACGTGTGTCTCAATTATAATCTCAACGATGTCCATTTCCACTTACAGTCTGTCAAACCCCATGTACTTTTTCTGACAGAATCTCAGTTATCGGTTGATTCAACTACTACTCATCTCAGATGCCCAAATTATTCGTTGTATGATTCCTTTCGCCGCAAAGGCGGTACTTGTGCATATGTCCGTTCTGATATTCCCTGTCAGAGACTTGGCAATTTAGAATCTCCTCTCTTTGATCTTCTCTGGCTTAAAATCTCTCCACCTCATTGTGTCAAATTCATCTGTTGTCTCTACCGTTCTCCCAACTCCACTAATCACTTGGAGCTCTTTGACTTCCTCTCTTTGCAACTTGACTTTCTCCAGTCCAACTTTCCTAACAGTGAGGTAATTTTCCTTGGTGATTTTAATGTTCACAACTCCAGCTGGCTTCCATTTTCTAGTCACACCGACCCAGCTGGTCGAGATGCTGAGGCTTTTGCAATTGCTAATGATCTTGCACAGATTGTTCATTTACCCACACGAATACCGGACAATCCTAATCATACAGCCAATACACTTGATCTTTTTCTCACAAACAACCCTTCTAAGTACACAGTCGAAGTGAGAGGTCCTTTAGGCACCTCAGATCACAAATTGGTGATTGTCTCTTCTCCAATGGAACCTTTATCTCATGGCTATTCCCAACCTCGTGTTGTTTGGCATTACAAGAATGCAAAATGGGATGACCTGCGAGACTTCTTTTCTTCTTTTCCTTGGTCGGATTACTGTTTCAAAACTTCTGATGTCAACCTTTGCTCAGATCGTGTCAGTGAAATTATTCTTGCAGGAATATAATCCTTTATTCCACACCTTAAAATCTCGTCCTTTATCTAAACCTTGGTTTTCCAATAAATGTGCTAAGGCTGTTCAAGAGTAGAACGTTGATATCGTAATTGGCTTGTTTCTAATTCTCCAGTTTCATTTTCTGCGTACACCAAAGCTCGCAACAATTGTAAAGCAGTTATTAATCAATCCAAACTAGAGTTTGAACAGGCTAAGAGTAGAAAACTTGCTTCTTGCCCTAATGGTATACGAGCATTCTGGTCTCTTGCCAAAGCTATTGGCCGCAACTTTTGCCCATCTTTGCTCCCACCTCTATCCAAAAGATCCTTTATCCTTGGCTGAAGTGCAACAGAACCATCTGGCTCTGTTGCACTTCAGCCAAGGATAAAGCTGACCTGCTAACATCCCATTTTTCTTCCAAGTCCTGTATTAATGACCTTGGTAAAACACCTCCCACCATTCCCAACACGCTCTATTCAATGCCTCCTGTGGTCTTCCGTCAAAAGGATGTCAGAAGGATTTTGACGAATCTTGATGCTAAGAAAGCTCCAGGTCCCGATGGTATTTCTCCACTTGTTCTGAAAACCTGTGCTCCTGAACTTACTCCTATTCTTTGCCGCCTCTTTTCACTTTCTTATTCCAAAGGTGTTTTTCCTTCTGCTTGGAAATTCGCTCATATCCGGCCAGTTCCTAAAAAGGGTGACAAATCCCTCCCATCCAATTATCGTCCCATTGCAATTACTTCTACTCTTTCTAAAGTAATGGAGACATCAATTAACCACCAACTCTTAAACTACTTAGAAACCTTCCGTTTGATCAACGATCGCCAGTATGGATTCCTTCAGTGTCGATCCACTTCTGATATTCTGGCTTATGCTACCCATTTATGGACTAATTCAATGGAAAGGTTCGGTGAAACACAAGTAGTTGCTCTTGACATCTCAAAGGCTTTTGATCGTGTTTGGCATAAAGGTCTTCTAAACAAGTTTCCATCTTATGGTTTGCCAACTGTTTTTAGTAATTGGTTATCTAGTTTTCTCTCTGATCGCTCACTGTGGGTGATGGTAGATGGCTCTCTGTCTTCTAACCTCTCCACTAATGCCGGTGTCCCCCAAGATTCAGTTCTTTCCCCCACTCTTTTCCTCTTGTATATTAATGACCTTCTTCCATTGACTGGAAATCCTATCCATAGTTTTGCCGATGATATCACATTGAATTCCACTTTCCATTTTGAGAAACCTTGTCCTGCTCAATCAGCTTCAACTTTTCGAAAATCTGCTACCAATTCCTTAAATGGCAATCTTCAGGTAATTCTCCAGTGGGGCAAAGACAACTTAGTTGATTTCAACCCTTCTAAAACTCAGTCTTGTCTTATATCTCGCAAAAAGGATTCTTCTGCTCCTATGCTTATCTTTAGTGACACTCCGATTTCTATGCAAAATGATATATCTCTTTTGGGGATTACCCTGACTTCTAATCTCTCTTGGCACAAGCACATTACAAATATTGCTTCCTCTGCATCTAAAAAACTTGGTTTTCTCTTTCGCTCTCGGCGTTACTTTTCTTCCAAACAGCTGCTCACTCTGTATAAATCGCAAATCGGCCTGCCATGGAATATTGTTCCCACATCTGGGGTGGTGCCCCCAAAACCTCTCTCAGGCTTCTTGATTCCATTGACAAGAGGGCAGTTAGGTTAATTAATGATTCATCTTTAACTGAGCCGCTCCACTCGCTGTCTCATAGACGTACTGTTTTTGCTGCATGCCTCTGCTACAGATACTTCCATGGGCACTGTTCTTCTGAATTGGCTTCTATAATTCCCGCTCTCTCTTTCAAAACAGTCCGAACACGTGCCGCCACCAGCCAACATCCATTTACTGTCCAACTTCAAACTCACAGAACCAACTTTTCATCTTCCTCATTTATTCATTCAACTGCCGTTTTCTGGAATAACCTTCCTTCTTACGTATTCCTGAAAATTACAGTCTACAGAAGTTCAAGTCCAATGTCAATAAATATCTTCTTTCGTCTTCTCAACCTCCAACCAAAGCACGATACTAAGTACTATAGGTTCTAATACCTCTCGTGTTTGGGGTTTACATAAAAAAAAAAAAACTATAAAATCTATATAATGCAATATAGTCAATCAATTATAATAACTATAAAATCTATTTAATCCAATATTATCTGTGTATATTGCACTGTCTATGTATTTTATGTATTTGCTGTGTACTCACGTAGTTTTTAAATACTGAATGTAATGTGTCCAGTTAATTGTAAGATTCCTTTTGTTACCTGTAGCGGGAATCGTGTCCTAAATTTCTATGAATACAGACTTTTATTATTATTATTATTATTATTATTATAATCATTTTTCCGCTAGAGGGCAGAGGGTAAGCATGTCTACAGTATCAGTGCTCTTAGAGTAAATGGGAAATCGTTGCCATTTGTAAGTTGTTTAATTCTTTCTTTTGTTATTCATTTCGTGCAAGTGCATTAGCAGAAACATCTTGTGTTAACTACGGCAAAGATTTACAAACATGAATCAAAATATATGCAAAAAGTGCAACCTACCGCTGCACGTGGTAGAAGTGGTATGTCATGGCTGGAACAATGGGTATCATTTTCGATGCTCATTGAAAGAAGCAACCTATAAAGGGATGGCGAAGCAGAAGAAACAACAGTGGAGGTGTATATTGTGCAGGAGAGAAGTGAAATTGCCTATTCAGCACAACAATTTCACGATTTGCTGAATTCAATAGCTGTAACAAACAAAGATTTAGAAGTCACACAAATGCAGGCGAACACCCTAAATATAGAGGACGTACTAAGGAGACTATCCAGTAAAATCCATTTACTGGATTTACTAACAGAAATTGTACCGAAAAAGAACAAAATGGAAGACCTGAAGACACAAGTAGAAGATATAAAAGTCGATTCCATTTGTCTCAGAATTCTTTGACAAAATACAAAAAAGCATAAGCAAGCTGCAGGACTCCAAAGCAGTTATCAACAAAAGAATTGTCGATCTGGAAGCTTCATTCAAGCGAAATGAGGAAAATTCTAACTTACGGATTGACTCGATAGAACAACAGTTATTAGAAAATAATGTAGAAATAGTAGGATTACCTGGATTAGCACGCCGAAATCTAGATCTTGTTATTCAGCAGCTAGCGCTTACATTGAACTTACAGCACAATAAGGAAGTAGAGCACTACTACGTTCCTAACAATAAAAAAATAAACGATAAGCCTACTCTAATTGTGAAATTTGCAAATCATGTGGAAAAAGAAAAATGGATGAGAAAGGCAAAGGAAATTCGACTCACAGAAAATGATATTTTTCAGAACAACAGCGATATTCCAATCTTCATAAATGACCACTTAACAACTCGCCTCAAGAAATTGTTTTGGGAAACAAAACAATTAGTGAAAACTCACAATTACAAACTTTTATGATTAAAACATGGAAGAATTTACGTGAAGATGAATGAGCTTCAAGAGCCATAAGAATCTTGAGTTCAAAGGAACTGCAGTATATAAAATAGACTCCTTTATTGTGAATAATTGCAGTTCCTTTAAATCTGGTACTAAGGTAAAATTAAGACATCAGGTGTGCTTTTTGAGGAATCACAAATTGTCATTTCACCTTTACATTTTTTAAATAATCCAAATGTTCAAGCTCTTTTAATTGATAAAAAACATTTTTTTCTGGTAGCTTTAAGTATCAGGTAATTAATAAAAAATTGGTTTAACTTACAATATATAAATGCAATGAAAGAATATATCTCATGTATATTATTAACAGAGGTTAATATAAAAAATGATGAAATTGCTAATTATAAAATACAAGGCTATGACAAGGTCTATAAGTTGAGAGAGTTGAGAAGGGGTGGAGGAATAATAATATACTACAGAACATGCTATAAGGCAATACAAGCTTACCACTTGATTCAGTCTTGTGGAAACTGCTGTGTCAAATTATTAGAAGATCCACAAAACACATTCATGATTTGTGCTATCTATAGGCTACCAGCAGATTCTATAAACAGCTTTCTAATAGAATTAGATAACATAATTCTACAATGAGATGACATAGAAGCAGATCACACCTAAGGAGACTTCAATATCAATTTACTAATCGATGAAACAAAAAATGTAACACTCAGATACTCTGCAAACTTAAAACAGTTATGGATTTGAACATACCTTATTTGGAATAACTAGGCAACAAAGGATGATGGGGGATACAACAGTAAGCTCATTCTTAGATCACATTATAACAAACATAAAGTTGAAGTATGAAAATTCCTACATACTATTAAATCAACTTTCAGATCACAGAACGTGCATGCTAATAATACAAAGGGTACTAGGAAAGTTTTGCAATATGACGCAACAATGAATTACAGGAAGCTGCTTGTTGCTGCATGTTGAGACATGTTCATACGTGCATAGTATCCGCCGCGCCAAGTCGATGGGCTCAGTTATTCATTAGTAGTGAGAGTGTAAAGTGCTTGCGATGGCATCGTGGTCACGAAATGAGATAAGGACAGTTTTGGGGTATAATTTCGTGCGTGGTTTAACCATAGACCAGTGCTTAGAAGAAATGACTCTTGCACTAGATGATGATTGTCCACATCGTACAACGATATTCAGGTGGTATAGAGAATTCCACTCTGGAGGATTCTGAGAGCCCGGGAAGGCCACGAACGTCAGTTACTGAGGAAAACGTTACTGCTGTGAGGAAAATGCTTGACGAAAACAGGCGAGTGACCTACCAACAGATAGAGGATACTTTGGGCCTAAATGCACCAGCAATTCGTTCGATTCTGCAAGATCATTTGCACGTGAAGAAACTTTGTTCTCTCTGGGTGCCGCATCAACTGACTGAAGAGCAGATGACACGACGTGTGACTTGGTGCCGGGAGATGTTAAAAAAGTTTGATAAGGGACAATCTCGGTATGTGAACAACATCGTGACAGGTGACGAGACTTGGCTGTACTATTACGATCTGCCGACCAAGGCTCAAAACAAAGTTTGGGTCTTTGATGATGACGACACACCCGTAATTGTCAGAAAATCCCGATCTGTAAAGAAGAAAATGATAGCTGTATTTTTCAAATCGAGTGGAATTGTGGAACGTGTCGTTTTGGACACGCAGAAGACAGTCACAGCTAAGTGGTATACTGAACAATGCCTGCCTAAAGTCATTGGATCTATGAAGAACCTGCGGCCAAAGTCAAGAATGAACACCTGGTACCTCCATCACGATAATGCTGCAGCTCACCGCGCCAAAGCCTGCACCGAATATTTGACCACGACAGGACTGAAACTTCTCGAGCACCCTCCCTACAGTCCAGACCTTGCTCCCTGCGACTTTGCACTGTTCCCGCATGTGAAAATGAAGCTAAAAGGGAGGCGGTTTTCCAGTGATGAGGACCTTCTACGGGCTTGGGACAACGAGTGTGCTTTACTCCCTAGTGAAACTTGGCAGAACTGGTTTAAAGATTGGTTTCGGAGGATGGAGAGGTGTATTGAATGTAGAGGAAATTACTTTGAAAAAATTAAATAAACAAAGCTGTATTGCAAAACTTTCCTAGTACCCTTTGTAGATATGCAGTCAAAACAACATCCATGTGAAGATATAAAATTAACAAATGTTGCGAAGAAAAATTATTTATCAACAGGTAAACTGAAACAGAACATGGAAAACTTGTTAATACAAGAGTAAGCATCCTACACAACAAATGTAAAAGACTTTTCAAATAAGATAGTAGAAATGATAAATAAAATAAGGTTAAATACGGGAGAAAAGTAAATCACTCTGATTGCAACATAAATCCTAGGCGTATCAGGATTAAGCATAAGAAACCTTGGATGACAAAAGAAATAGAAGAATTAATGGTACAAAAAGATAAATACTTAAGGCAGTATAGAAATAGTCCATCAAAAATAGAACGTTATCATAATTATAAAACACTAAGAAAAAAATTGACAGGTATGATTAGAAAACAAAAAAACACTTATTACAATCAACTTTTTATGGATAAGCAGATAACTCAAAAGGAAAAATGGAACATTATAAATAACCTACTAAGTACAAGGGAAAAAAGCAAGGGGAAATCAAATTAAAACATTATTAGAACAGTCAATATGAGGTTCCAAATAGATTTGCCAAAGCTGTATTAGATCTCAGTAGATACAACATACACTATTGCCAAGACTGCTTTGCTCCAAAAGATAGTCCTCCTCAGATAGTGAACTCTTGTGTAGTCTTAGCTCCACAGTACACGGAACTTCTTAAGATCATGGAACAGTTAAAGAACAAGAAAACTTACGGACTGGACTGTACTGGACTGTATTACAGTAACCGAAGTAAAGAGAAATAAAGAACAGTTCTCTGTTCTCTTGATGGAGCTTATATCACGAATGTTAGAATCGGGAAATTATGCTCCAAATCTACTTTCCTTTAAAATACTCCCTATATATAAAAAAGGACATCCAGATGACTTTTGTAATTATAGACTAATTACAATTCAGTCGGTTATAAATAAAATAATAGAAAATTATACATTTTCCCATATAAGCAAATATTTATATGAGTATGGACTGTTAAACAACTTTCTATTCCCATATCAGAAGGGCAAGAGCACACAGACATTATTAGTAAGTTTAGTAGACTCTTTTAACTTACATTTAAACAACAATAACTTCATAATGATTTTATTTATAGATTTGACCAAAGCATATGACTTAATTAATATCCCAATCTTGAAACAGAAATTCCTGAAATATGGTACAAGGCGAAGAATCAATCAACACTTAACGTCTTATTTAACCAAAAGAAAAATAACAGTAGAAGTAGAGAATACAAAGGGAAACAATCTTATAAAATAAAGGGAGGAGTACCTCAGGGCACTCATGCAGGGCCAATCATGTTCAACATCTATAAAAATGACATATTCGAAGAAATAAAGAACTCCTTTTTAAAAATTTTTGCAGATGACATAATCTTATATACAATTGGAAAGAACCTGACAAAAATGGCAAAAGATTTACAGCAGGATGTAATAAATTTACAAAATTTGTTGCATGACAATAAATTAGCACTCAGCTTTGAAAAAACAAAATTTTTGGTAATTAGACCTCCTCATCAAACCCTGGACATTCATCCCTCTATTAAATTACATGAACATAAATGCCTACATGTTCAGGATTTCCAGAATTGCAAATGTCTAACAGTGGAAGAAGTTTCAAATCACTGTTACCTTGGGTTATGGATTGACTACAGTCTAAGTTGCGAAATGCATATAACAAACTTGTACAAAAAAATGAGATTTTACGTTTAATTTTTTTACTACATTAAAAATAAGTTAAACCTAAGAACAAACGTTACCTTATTTTATGCATTAGTGGACTCCCAACTCAATTATTTAGTAAATGTATGGGCACGTGCAAATATAACTGAAATTAAGGGTAATAAACAACTTAATGAATAGGATTCTGGAACTTTTAATGGGGACAAACTCTTGGAATGACCTGAACAAGAGAAGGCAATTTTTGTTGAAATATAAAATACTTTATCCAATTCAAAAACTGAAATTAAATTTATTCTTGAAGAATCTTAACACTATTTATGAAGAGTCGAATCTTCAAAGGAATGTATCGCATAACTTTAGGAATCCAAAAACAATTGTTTTGCCTCACCCTAGGGTACGAAATAGATTTGGAGATAGCACACATTGAACATAATAAATAACTTGTTGGCTAGTGTTGATTTCTGGCTCAGGAGAAGTTATTCTATCTCCAAGTTAAAATTCCTAATAAGATTTTTGATACTCAATGATACAGTAGGTTAGACCTGATATGCAGATCAATTACTTTCTCTGTTTGCAGTGCGGAATTTGTATTCTGTGTAATGACTTCATTATCTTTTCTGTTAGTTAACAAATCTGTATGCAAAAACTGTTGTAAAGGAAGAATTACAACTTGTTGTCAAGAAATTCACTTTTCTTAACAAGTTATTTTATTGTAAACAAATTCTCTTGATAAAATTGTATTGTATTGTATTATTATTATTATTATATAGAAAATAGAGAATTTAAAAAAATTTAAAATCAATCATAAAAATTTCCTATCATGTCTCAGTATTAAGATATAGACAGATAACCCGATTCTGTACAAAGATATCATTACTGTTTGAAATACAATTTTTAAACTTATTAACTTTTGGTTGGTTTTGTTTATTGGGCTAAAAGTTAAGCAAGTACAACATTACTGTTCTTGCAATATAGTATATTTCCACTTTGATGCACTTTTCCAGACAAGCCAGTATTTTTATTACACCATTCAACTGTTCCATTTATAGTGAATGATAAACTACGCTACAAGAATTCCCCTTCTGTTGAAATTTACCAATTGCTTTTACTGTTTTTAGGTTAATGCATTGATAAAATGGTGAAGACAAGCACAGAACTTGCATCAATCACCCAGACAACGTCTGCTATGTTTGTGGACACTTAACCACAAAAACTCAGAGGAAGAAAATATACAATGTCACAAAAGTTGCATATCCATTGTACTTCGGCTGCAAGGTTGGTGACCAAGAAAATAATTGGGCTCCACATATCTTTTGTATTACTTGTACAACGAACTTAATGCTGTGGTTATACTGAAAGCTGAGAGAACTACGTTTTGCTGTCCCTATGGTGTGGCGCATGTCCAAGAATCATTTCGACGACTGCTATTTCAAATGCATGACAAAAATAAAGGTATTTCCAAAAAGAGCAAGCACTGCTCAAATATCCAAATATCCCATCAGCAATGAGGCCAGTGCCACACGGTAAAGAACTGCTAGCATTTTTGCCATCAAAATCTTCAGTGATTAGAAGTAGTGATGAAGGTACAGAATACCCCCTTTGTAAGGCTCTCTATTATCCGTAGCCAAACTAAAAATTTTGGCTCCTCACACGAGATTGTCAAACATTCCCTGCCCGTACCAGTTAAAAACCTTACAATAGTAGCCGGGACCCCCCCCCCCCTACGGTCCTTAGGCCTCTTCCATCATGGCAAACCTGGCGGTACGGTAGTTTCGCCATATGTGTTATTATGTGAAACTTCCCTTAACAGATACCTGCGTAAAAGGAACACTTCTTCTTGTTGACTGACAGACTTGGGTCCCAGCTAGAAGGATTATACTCTGTTTTAACTTAAGTTGACACTACTGAGAAAGATGCTGAGTCTCCTCGCAAAAAAAATGGCGTAATGTATTAATATGCCTGCTTCCATCTACACCATGTCACCATCTGGTTTTGTTTCAATAAAATAAAAATATAAATTTAAAAATATATATCAATATTTTTGTCTGATTCATTTATTCATAATTATGTATGTATTCATAATATTTTGCCTAACCCTATTCTGGAACGGTTTCCAAAGTTTATTTCTGAGAAACAGAGATTTTTTAGATTGCAATGTTTGCGGTAAACCTTCACATGATGTCCGCCAGCATTGCAATCTAAAAAATCTTTGTTTCTCAGAAATAAACTTTCTCAGAAATCACAAGTCAGAATTTAAAACGGAGGGAAATATGATAATAGGATTTTGGAAAAAGTACGCCTACTGAACCACCTGCTGAAGGAGTGGAAAAACAGGGGAGCCGTTACCACCAAAGGAGAGATCACCCGCAAGTTTGTTTTTTTCCACAGACAGAGTATACCCTAAATCACCATCACGGTTCTTCCCTTGACTTCATACAACGTAATTAATAACAGGGCATGGCCCCTTCAATGCTAAGCCCGCTGGCTTCGGACTCACAGAAAACCCACATTGTACTTGTGAAGCGATAGAACACTGGAACCAACTTATGTTTGACTGTTCCATCTACGAAGACTTAAGATGTATTCTGATTACAAAAGTGAGATATCTTCCAAGAGACCAAGAATTTCTCCTCTATGAAACGGAAGAAGATTATAAAGCACTATCACGATTCGCCCAGGACCTCTTCGAGAGAAGAAGGGCGCAAATTGCCATACACTGAGGAAAAGAGAAAATGCCACCCGAGTATGGCCAAAGACAAAGCATATCACTAACCAGGACTTCTCCTCCTTGAAACGGAAAAAGATTTTATATACGAAAACTTGATGACTGGCTGCAAGCGCAACCTCAAAAAACTGAATTGCAAGGACAGGACTTGTCCCAAGAATGACCCACAATCCTAGAAGTTAATGTCTCTTCAGAACTAGAACTTAAACAGGAGACCTACCATGGACTTGACCTCATTGGAGCTCTGCTGCCAACGCCACAGGAGATCCTGTACCGTTCCACGGTACTTTCTTTCCACTTCCCTGGGGAGTGAAGGAGGTGGTTTCACTGTCTCTTCCCCTCCTCGCCCTCCTTTTCCTCCTGGTAGAACATGGGCCTGCCCCACTGACCACAGGGGTCATCTCCTCTATCGACCCCTTATTCCTATTTCCTCTCCCCAGCATCTAGTCTCTCCCGTACTCTGTTCACTTTCAGAGTGTAACACCCACACAGTCTAAATTTAAATTTAAAATTTTTACCTGGGATCGCCTCACCTATTGACTCCATATTTCTGATCCCCCCACTCTCCTCAGTCTCCTCCCCTACTCTGCCTAAACACCAGTGAACAACCCAAACAATGCCAAAATTTTAAAAAATTGCCAAATTTCCAACTGCATACATAAAAAACTCCTCTCGGTCTAACGTTTCAGCGACTACTTCCCAATACTATTAAATTATTATTTATTTTTTTGTAGGCCCTAGCCACTGAAATCTCAGGAAATTAGATGGCAGAACCTGCCAGAGTGAAAACATAAAATTACTTGGTACCTGGTCTGTCTCCACGAGGCATAGTATGGACACCCCAGGGGTCTAGTGGCTAAATGAACAGAAGAACAACGGTAGACAACACTAAACTTACAAAATCCATACACTTTTAAATCTCTCGCGTTCCCAGTAAACTGGAACACCTACAATGAAAGCAAAGCGGAGATGGGGGAAACCCCTGGTGCCGTTAGACACAAATACACTATACACTACCAGACTAATATACACTAGCCATGTGCTAACACTAACAATATACCAGAGCATTATTCACTACTAGTACAATACCAGAGCAACTCTCAACGATAAATCAGTCTAAAAAAACTCAATTCCGACTTATCTTTAGCGAAAATTTAGCATTAAGCAACCAGTAATTTTTCAAATTGACGAAACTATCAGTTTAATAATAAAACAATAATAATTTTAAGGACAAAAATGTATTTGCTACTCAAAAATATTTGCAAAGGAATAAACTAATTTTTAAAAGAAGGGAACTGCAACTTACGTGTTAGCCTTTCTCTGTAAGCTATTAGACTTTCCGAAAATCGAGACTTATAAGCTATGGACAAACTACAGAACTTACCTTTCTATACCGCGGTTCATTCTATGAACATGCAGGAAACGACACAAATAAAGCATCATTTTATGTAAATCTTTCATAACGAAATTACACCGCCTCTTGCGAAATTTATTCTGAATATTCAGAACAGACCCATCAGATCAGATTGCTTCCGGTGTGAGAAATAAACAGAACACATTCTGAATACGTAAGCTTCTCTATGCACTTCATATACGCGTTTGGAAATTATAATTCGTCGTTTACCGAAACGATATTACAAAATGAATGTTTTTAAATTGGACCATTTCTGAATGCATGACATCTGCATTCATTTCATAAATATTCTCTGCTTTTACAGCCGACCGGACTAGCCAGGTGGGTAAAGTGCCTACCTGGCAACTAGGCGGTCGCGGGTTCGAATCACTCCTCAGGCTTGGATCAGAGTAAAATGCAAAAACTTTGGAGGTGTATTACGGCCGCAGAAGCCGTGCGCTAACAAAAAAAAACTGCTTTTAAGTTTTGAATTAAAAGTGGCAGCTTTGACTTAGCCAAAACTAAAGCCACTCACTACGATCACTTATATAAGAATTCATTTTTATTAGGTCATCTCAAAATCGAAAACTTGAGAATTAATTTTAAAATGCAAAACCTGTATGTGAAGTTTCAATACTTATACTTTTAATACTTCAACTGAATTGAACGTGGAGTTATTAATCGCTATTCTGAATCTTTATAATTATCCGAAGTGCGTGCAATACTTTTCTATTTAAACTGGCCTCTCGTCTCCTAATGAGGTAAGGCAACATTTTTCAACATTTTTCAGACACGCAGCACTTTCATATTGGAGGTAGAGGCCGCAGACCAAGAAATAATCTTAAAAACTATACGTGGAAATATATTAATAACTAATTTTTAAATACAATGATATGTACTCACATTTAGCAAATGTTGTACACGTTAGTTTTTTATAGCCATACCTGTACTCCCATCGCTGTGTGAATGAGACTGTTGCCTACAGCAAAAAATATCATGTTTCATTTTCGATACTCGCGGACCACTTTCATAACTATAAGTGGTGATCGAATCACAATTTCGGAAACTCTTGTATAATGGATCCATTGCTGTATTAATGGCATCATGTAATATCTTTGAGATCATTGAACACCATAAATTAACTGCGTTTTTTTTTTCTAATTACAGTATACCAGCACTCTGTCAACTTGGATAGTTTGACTACAGTAAGCCCTTCTGTCCCCTATTTCTAATGCTCTGAGAGAATAAATAAGTTTAAGTGGTATGCGAGCCTCTCTAAAGCATTTTATTGTTAAATGGACCTTTGTGAAGGTATAACTTTCTTCCACTTTTTTCTTTACAATTCCCGAATGGGTCTTCACTCGAAGACTACTCTTAAACACAGTTTCATTTTGGTTTGCAGTTATCCAAAAGAAAGTTTAGATTTATCTCTCCTTCTGTGACAACAAGTTTTCTTGTGTTCCCATTTAGGATTCCAAGTGAGTCTTTCTTAAGAAGTTAAAATAAACGACAAATAGAAGGTTTTTTTTGCTTGAAAATACAAACATTGCATTTTTAATTCTCAATACGATGAACAACATATCGGCATTTTCATTATTTCCGTTTTGATTTCCTAAACTGGGGAAACTATTTACTCGGCTAAAAAAGAACTTGCTTCAGTAAAGAACTTTTCGGGATTCTAAAATATAACACAGGCTAGTGGTATTAGCTTCTACTTCTACTAACACTCTCCCAGCCAAGGCCCTCTCTAAGAAGTTTAGTATTTACACACCTAGCATGCCTTGTATCCTTTAAACTCTTTTCCTTTTCTTTTCATCTTTCTATTCTTCTTTCTTCCGTCACTTGAACTGTCAGTGCAATACGAGGGCGATTCGGACATTCTTACTTTTCTCATTCTTGCTATTTTCGCCTCCTTTATTTTTATTATCTTCCCTTACCCTACATTATTTCCCATTTCTATACCACTGACTGTTACATTTATTGGATTTTTATACATAAAATCACCTTTTTGTCTTTTTCAAAACATTTTTCAAAAACTTTTCGTTCTTTAGACAATTCAGAATTTGCATTTGCATTTTATACTTTTAAACCAAGTATATGAAAATTAGGCGCTTTTGCTTTAATTTGTTTTACTTTAAATTACATACAGTGTGTTGGGGCTACCTTACTTAGGTTTTTGGAGGCTTTTCCTTCCCCCTCCCCTTTTTTTGTTATATTTTAATCTTTCCTCCATCAACATAAGTTTGCATACAAACGCAGTGTTTTGGTACATGATCAGATTAATCCCCTGATCTCTGTACCAATTTTATGCAGTTTCCATCAAAAGTTTTTTTTTAACCTATTTACCATCGTACGACCCTCATTTTGATGCTCACTATTATTTAACATTTATTAATTTCTGCTTTCCCTTTCAGCCCATGTACATATGATTGGCTTGTTAATTCAGCCTTTAATTCTATATAATTTTATATATATATATATTTTTTTTTTAGGTTCTTTACATTCTTTTTTTTTAATTGCTCATTCTCTTCTCTTTCTTAGTTTCCTTCTATTAGGCTTGGCACCTTGTGTTAATTACTTCTCCACTTTTTTATATTTTCTATTAATTACTTTTAATTTTATCATTATATTTTTGTATCTGTTTTTGCAGCCTTGCGCATTCAGGTGAACTTCCTGTTTTTGTTTTTCTTGCATTTCCTACTCATACATAGTATATATAAAAAGGTGAAAATTACACAAAATATCAAAGGCTAGTAGGATGAGAATAGTAGAAAAAAGTAGTATTATAGATTTGAAAAAAGCAAAAGAACAATAATATCCTAAAAGTTATGATGAATTAAGGAAATTATGGGCTGAATTAAAAAGTCAATTTGGAGGTGAACGAACTGTAAAGTAAAATTATTAGTACCAAGCGATTAAACAAAAATAAAGTAAAATATAATAACACGTGGCAGAGCTGTCATCGGATTGGGGTGGACAAATTTAGTTATAAGTCGAATACAGGGATGGCAGAAATGCAAAGTCTGATGTCAGCTGAAGTATATTGATACATGGTCAGGTAATTCATAAGGGGACTCCACCTGACCATGTAACAGGAACTGCGTCTCTATACTTGTCCATAACAGTAGACGAAATGTGAAATAAAGCCATAAAACAAAAATAATAAAATTAGCATTCATTTACAGTATGGACGCAGGTAGTTCCCCTGTCCATACTTCAGGCCGTAATGTACTGTTAAGTAATAACGTAGCAAATAAACGCAAGGCAAATTCGCTCTTGCGATGATTAAATAAAAATGGAAACTGAACGAAGAAAGTAATTTAAAAGAAAATTTAGCATTTTTCTTATGAGACTTTCGTCGGAATGGATAGAACATTCTTTAAAATCGGTGATTGTAAAATGGAAGTTTTATTCTACCAATGAAATAACTATTTTAGGACGATTCACTGAAACATCCCCTTTCTTCGGAAAAGTATTGCCAGTCCACCTGACATTACCTAATATTACTTTACACGCACGCTTCTGTTTTATAAAATTACTTAACTGTGAATATTAAATATCTTTCTTGTCTTCTTAACAGCTATTCCATAGAATACCTCAGTGAATAACAACATACTGCACATAGCATTTCCATAATTAAAAATTGAATAATAATAAGACTTCTATGAAATAAATAAATAAAGACACGTAAATAGCAACACTTCTAGCAAATAAATATTCACATTAAAAAAGGATAATCTCTCATATTGAGGTATTATCATTTTTTAGCAAATGAATTCCATCTTATTTTTTAACATTGATATTATGATTTGCATAAAAAAATTATTTGCTAAATAATAATAATGATAATAATAATAGCACTTCAAGCACTGTAATATTGTTAATAAGAAATACGTGGCAAGAAAAAAATAGATATTCTGACTGCAATAGCCAGTATTCTACATCGTTTATAAAAAATAAGCATGGGCAGGTCATAATAGATCACGTGGTATTCCCCAACATTATTTGGAACGGGCCCTGAGGCTCAAAAATAGGAATGAAAGTATAATTCTGTTTTGTAATAGTGTTG
The DNA here is from genome assembly GCF_048544385.1 of Mastigoproctus giganteus. Classification (NCBI taxonomy): domain Eukaryota; kingdom Metazoa; phylum Arthropoda; class Arachnida; order Uropygi; family Thelyphonidae; genus Mastigoproctus; species Mastigoproctus giganteus. Next base: position 181,475,831 of record NC_143576.1, read on the forward strand.
CAAACAATTCCAACTCCCCGAATAACCCTTAACATCGCTGAAAGGGGCTGCTCATCAACATACGCAAATAATACGAAATTTTATACTTTCGCTCTGTTGCGCTATCACATTCAGAACAAAATGACTGCACAGAGACCTCATACAAGCCATAGACTACAGGCTGCAATCAGATTGCTGAGAAAATCCAAAAAAGCATTTTAAATGTCGTAGTCAGCATTCCACCCTTCTGTTTTTCAGGCGAGAAATGAGGAATTAAATTTGTACAGTTGTGAAGAAAATCAGAGCTTCATCTTTTACCAAAAATTGAACTAGCTGCCAAGGACAATATTCAAATTACAACATTTGTCTTTCTCATTTCATGAATAACTCGCTTTCATACATAAATGAAGGTTATATGAATGTCAAAAATGGACAGTGTTATGGATCTAAATTATAGGGTGTATGTGATAGTCAATTGACAATAACAAAACCGGATGGTGCAATATCTGATGTATACTTTCATTCAGGAAGTTATAGTTGCATAACACATGGTATTCGATCATACAGGGCCTTGGAGTATCGCATGTATCTAAGCCACAGATCTCTTTCGTTTCACCTGATGTCCTAAAAGGTTCCACATTGAATACTAGCTTCATATTACAGTATTACTAATGGCGCAATCGATGTTAGTAACGTAGTGTGATTTTTTTTATTTTGCCTCAGATTTTAAATGTGATTTTTTTTATGAAAATTGCAAATACAAAAGATATCAGACTTATAGTAGGTGTGAGATGAAAGGCTCAGAAGACAACGGATACGGCTTAGACTTGAATTTCTGTAGGTTGCAAAATTTCTTGAAATATTTATTATTTATTTTATTGTTTTTAAATACATGTCGTTGTTTAATGTAACTCCCCTCTTTTGAACTAGCTGCCAAGGACAATATTCAAATTACACCGTTTCTTTTTCTCATTTCATGAATAATTGGCTTTTATACAAAAATGAAAGATATATGAATGTCCATATCGAATAATCATTATCACGCTAAATTACAGTGTATGTGTCTATATGTCCATTGACAGTGACAAAAGGAGATTGTGTCATATCTGACGTATCTTTCATTCAGGAAGTTGACGTTGCTTAACACATGCTATTTGGTCATCCAGGGCCTTGAATTATCAGTCAAGGATCTTGATTTGGTTTTGGGAAGCCATCCCAGATGTGGGAACAATGTTCCATGGGATGAGGGATTTAGGATTTGTACAGAATCAGTAGTTATTTAGAAGAAAAATTAACTTCCAGAGTAAAAAAAAAAAAAAAAAAAAAAACCCACGTTTTGGACGCAGAAGAAGCAATATATGATTTGTCAAGACAGAGATTACAAAGCAGGTTAATCCCTTACGTGATCTCGTCTACTACTCCTATATCATTGAAGATGATGGAAGTCATCTTCAATGACTTGTGTTTTCTTCGGTAATTGTTTCAATAATTGTGTTAAATAATTATTTTTCGGTCGGCATTTAAAGAATTGGTGCTAGATATTCCATAAGTTGAAACCGCTTGTGGAAGGAATGGTTTCTCAAACTGTAAGGTAAAATGTCGTGTACAGTCACCAGCAAAACTAGGGGTAGGATTTCCTGTCAGTCATTAATATACAAGAGAAAAAGATTGAAAAGAGATCGTTAACATGAAAGTGTAAAAGAGTGAAAGATAGCACTTAACCTAGGAAACACCAGCATTATTGGAGAAGTCAGGAGACAGAGAGACTGTCTACTAAACTATGGTTCTCGAGAAACCTGAATCCCGCCTTTCTAGATTAGCAGTGTGCTTTCAGAAAATGGAAGAGTTCAGGAACTACACACGATTTTATTAACTTTAAAAAGAAACGGACATCTTTTCTGAAGTAAAAACCACAAGCCAACTATATATATTTATAGCTGACAGATTAGTAAGCTCGAAGTGGCCATTTCCAAAGCACTGCAGGAATATTCAGATAGCTGATGGCCTCTTCATAGAATGGGCAGATAGTACGTTTGGTGAGAGTTGCGTAAAGGAAGAATCTAATTGTCCCTTCCCCATCCCCGTACGAGATTTGACTCCCCTGTCTACACTTAATATCACAAAGGAAAACCTGTTGAAAGTAATAAACGAGTTACTGAACAAAGCTACCGTTGGGCCTGATAGATTTCCTTTGTTCATCATTAAAATATATTGTGTCTTCATTGTGGATATTCTTTTACATATCTTTAATGGAATTTTGTGAATATCTTCAGTACCTCAAATTTGGACACACTACTGCGCCAAACCCATTCCGAAGAATTCGAGGCCTTAAACTGCGAAGAATTTTCGTCCGATTTCAATGGGCTCTTCGCTCCTTACAGTTTTTGAAAGGACAATCCTAGCGCAACTTATTGAGTACTATTGTCAGCACAGACCTTGTAACTTTCTCAACGTTGTCCCTTGGAGATCTACTACCACCAACCCTTTCAAACGCTGTTTCACATGCAGAAAGCTTTGAATTATCGAACGCAGCTAGATACCGTTCGCAGCACTACTTCCCCCCACCTCTGGAACAGATATGCTGTGAGGCCACATCCTAAATGCCGATCTGCATCCCCTATTAAACAGTTCAGGCCAATCTCTCGCTCTTCCAGCCTCTTGAAACTTATGGAGAAGGCATTACTTTCAACCATCACCAATCAAATCATGCCTCTCAAACCCCCACAAATTCACTATGCCATTCCCGGGAAATCCACAGTCACCAATTTAACATCCATAACCAGCACCATTCTCAGTGCACTAGAAGCTAAAGCAGAACTTGCCGTTACGTATGTCGACCTGGAAGCTGCCTTCGACTCAATCAGCATTCCCTCGCTCGTTCACCTACTAGAAAATTACTTCCATATAAAGGGTAACTTGTTGTGGTTTATCACAACCCTGCTATCAGACAGAATCGTTGTTCTTACAGCGGATCAAGATATAATCTCAAGAAAAATCACTGCAGGAGTTCTCCAAGGTGGAGTCCTCTCCGGAGCATTATTTACTGCAGTCATTATTCCATTTGTTCAAGAGAAAGAAGACATAATCTGCTATGCTGACGATATTAAGCTACACACCCAGATTAACCAGGGCGAACATATCTCAAAAATTAATGAAAACATCAATCGAAAGCTATACGACTTAGAATCCTATCTCCATCAATTTGGACTACTTATTAATCCTGCAAAATCAGCCCAAATTGTCTTTTCGTTGAAGCACCAACCCATTGAAGTCCAAGCTTCTCTAGATGGCATTCTCCTTCCAGTGGTAAATACACATACAGACATGGGAGTAGTTTTCGATTCCAAACTAACCTTCAAGCCTCACACTGACAAGCTTATAATAAAATTCTGCAAAATGCGGTGGATTACCAAACAACAACTACTTAACGTTAAGGATCTAGATGTGACTCGGCGGTACGTGTACACCTCTGTATACTCCGTCGTGTTATACGCCTCAGAAATATGGGCATCTGCAGCCCCCACGAATATCAAGCGTGTATACGCCTCCGAATACTGGCTCCTTCGTTGGATCACACATAAACATCATCGTCCACCCCAGCAAAGAACAACTGCGATGGCAACCGCACTGAACTTTACCCGACTGTCAAATCTTACAATGGAAAGACGCCTCACCCTAACTGTCAAAATGACCACTGGAATAATCTCGGAGCCAAACATATGGGAACTGTGCAGCTGGAGAATCCCTCAACCCGGACTGAGGTCAGCTCCAACACTTATAGCCAACCATAATGGACTAGCCCTTAGCGACCGCTTTCTCCCCAAGCAGATGCTTATCACAGTCCAAGCAATCGAAGGCGACCTCTACAAATTTTTCAAGGATCACAAATACCGGAGAGAGATCCTTGATGACCTAAACTCAACCAGGCAAACTGCACAGTAATGTGGTAGTATAATAAATTTAAAAAGGATGTCTGTATAATATTGTATATAACGTCAAAAATACTGTACAATATTTTTATGAATATTGTGAATAATTTAACTGAAACTTATTATATTGTTGGCCCTGGGGGATGAACCCGAACTTCGATGTGGGCCCCGTCCTCAAGGCCTTTGTCCACCAGCCAATGTGAAGCCCCTGGCATTCCTGCCGTGAAGGGAAAATTGTATACATCCTTCTGTATACAATAAAGATTATATATATAAAATTTTTCTTGACGTTAATTCTGCATATGATATGATTTCCATCACATTTTTGCTTAACATCTTGAAGAACTACTTCACGATCTCAGATAACCTCCTCACTGTACTCAAAAACATTTTGCAGGAAACACGGCTCCTTGTTGAGCACAACGGTCTCACACGATCCTTTACTGTCTTCAGAGGGATTCCACATGGTGGCGTTTTGTTAGCAGCGCTTTGGAACCTCTGCTAGCAAATTTCCAAAACATGATATCGTACGCTGACCATCTGAAGCTCTTTATTCATTCAGATCAGCCGGAGCAAGCGCTCTCTGTCCAAAGAGCTGCAACAAAACAAATCTCTCAGATAAGCACATTTCTTCAATACATTGGTCTTGAGCTGAACGTCGAAAAATCTACCCAGAAGACGTTTACAAAGAGGAGACGAATAAATCCAATGCTGATGTTACCAACAGCAAATTCAAAATGGGAAGCATTCAAAGAACTTATCTTGGAAGCTACTAGGCTTTACATACCAACTAAGAAATATTGTTCAAGGTTTAGGCCAAAATGGATGTCAGATGAACTAATGAGGCATATGGCAGAGAAGAAAAATGCATGGGATACTTACAAATTAACACATGACACAGAAGCCTATGATAGATACAAGTTGATATGCAACCAAGTTACAAAGGAGGTTAGGCAGGCGAAGGCAGATTACGAGAAATCCTTGGCAAGGGATGCAAAGAAAAACAGCAAAGAGTTCTTTACTTATGTAAACTCTAGAAGGAAGGGGATGAATCAGATTAGTCCACTTGATATTGATGGGTCAACTGTTGATGATCCTGCTCAGGTAGCTAACAAACTAAATGAATATTTTGCATCGACATTCACACATGAGGAGTTATTCAGCAAGGGGAATGCCAGAGGTGTATTCAACTCTAGCAGTAAGCTACAGAATCTTGAAATAACTGGGAGTAAAGTGGAGGAGAAACTATTGAAGATAAACACAAGAAAGGCACCCGGGGTGGATGGGATCTATCCAGTTATATTAAAGGAGGCAGCAAAGGAAGTAAGCAAACCCTTAGCCATAATTATGAGAGCTTCCTTGGACTCAGGGGAGGTACCCATAGACTGGAAATGTGCAAATGTGACCCCACTTCACAAAGGAGGATCAAAGGCTAACACAAGTAATTATAGACCTGTGAGCTTAACTTCTGTTCCAGGAAAATTAATGGAGGCACTGGTTAAAGAAGCACTGCAGGATCATTTAGACAAGACTTCAGTTATAGCTCAGACACAGCATGGTTTTGTTAAGGGGAAGTCTTGCCTGACCAACTTGATCGGATACTATGATGCAGTCACAAAAGAACTGGATGCAGGGAATAACTTTGATATTATATACTTGGATCTTAGAAAGGCTTTTGATACTGTTGCACATGGAAGACTGCTACACAAATTGGAGCAGTGTGACATTGGAGGCAAATTGCTGCTATGGATAAAGGGGTGGTTGAGGGGGAGACGACAGAGAGTGGTAATCAATGGACACTGCTCATCGTGGACTAATGTTATTAGTGGAGTCCCTCAGGGCTCAGTGTTGGGTCCATTATTGTTTTCTGTATTTATAAATGATATTGATGATGGTATATCAAGCTTAATGTCCAAGTTTGCAGATGATACAAAGGTTGGCAGGGTTGTCAAGGACACTACTGACACTATGCTGCTGCAACAGGATCTGGAAAGGTTGAGCAGATGGGCTGAGAGGTGGCAAATGAAGTTTAACATTGACAAATGTAAAGTACTACACATGGGAAACAGCAACCCCAGAGCAACGTATCAACTCTGTGGTACTACACTGACAGTGGTAGAGAATGAAAGGGACTTGGGGGTGATTGTGCAGGCAGATATGAAGTTCTCTGAGCAGTGCAGACGGGCTGCAAGAGTAGCTCATGGAGTATTGTCAATGATATACAGGAATTTTTCCAGCAGGGATAAGGAGGTGATTATTCCATTGTATAAGGCAATGGTCAGGCCACACCTAGAGTACTGTATACAGGTCTGGAGGCCTCATTTCAAGAAGGATGTAGAGCTGCTGGAACGAGTACAGAGAAGGGCAACAAGATTAGTGAATGGAACAAAGGGGTGCTCTTACGAAGAAAGGCTTAAGTTTTGCAAATTACAGTGTCTGGAGACTAGGCACCAGCGAGGTGATCTGATAGAGGTGTATAAAGCCTTGAATGGTTTAAGCATGCTCAATGCTGATGGGATTCTTCCTCTAGCTCAGAAAAATCACCTGAGAGGGCATAAATTCAAATTGAGGAAAGACAGATGTAGGATAGACGTGCGGAAATTTGCCTTTAGCCAGCGGGTGGTTGGTTGGTGGAACAGACTGCCATCCCTTGTGGTGGAGGTTGATAGCCTAAATAAGTTTAAGGCTCAGCTGGACAGGTATTTTGAACGAACAGAGGGGTGAAGTGGAAGTGGGTTTTTTTTTTTTTTTTGGCTGATGCTGCATAAGCTTGCTTTCTTGCATCAAATGCCTCTACTAATGCTAATGCTAATGCTAATGCACATCTCTATAAATGGACACCAAGTTAAACTTGTCAACTCTCACAAGGACCTAGGTTTGGTCTGGGATTCGAACCTGTCTTTTCTGGAGCACTTCAAGGAAGCAAGAAACAAATTATTCGCAGCCCTGTCTGCTCGACAGGAACTAGTTGGTTACGGCAATAAGAAACTAATAACTAGGTTTGTCCGAACATGTGCAGTACCATTGGCATTCTTCAACGCATCGGAAATCTTGCTCTCTGCCCTCCCACCTACCTGCGACAGTTATTGAGGACTGAGTATTGGCTTCTGCGATCACTCAATAGGAATTCAGGACATCCCCTTTTTATCTCTAGGGGTATACTACATTTGTTGCATGGAATGATCCATTGGAAACAAATCATCACCACTCGCAACATAATTACCCTCTCCAAACTCATTTCGGGTAGACTGCATGCTCCTAACATCGATAGCCTTATCATCCTGCCCACGAAGAACAGCAGAATAACTGACCGGCAAACATCTTTGATCAGACCTACCCTCAACCAAATCAGTTCACTCAGCCATATGTTCCCAGCAAACACAACTGGACTCCTCAACGACCTAACTATCAACCCTGAGATGATTTGCGTCGACAAAGCCTACACTTTTAGCTGGTACCTGCAATTTTAGTTCTTTCAGATCACCATCGCTTTACGTGGCTACTGTGTTGGAAGATGATCTGCGCTCCTACTCCTGTACTTGATACCCTGCAGCAACCTTCCCGGAATCTGCGCTCCTTCTCCTGTTCCTGAGAGCCTGCAGCATCTTCCCGGCATCCCTGCACTTTTCTTTGACAGACGTTGAACGTATTTAAAGTAATATGTCGGACATAATCTGTCTTAACTCCTGTAATTAATTATTGACTTGATCTCTGTATATTTTATTTTCCCTATATTGATATTGTATTCATTTTTATAATTCTGTTACCCTCCTAGCATTTGATTGCTGTCAAGTGATAGATGTAACTTTTCTTTACCTGATTAACTAGTAATAATAATAATAATAATAATAATAATAATAATAATACAATTTTATTTTATCAAGAGAATTTGTTTACAATAAAATAACTTGTTAAGAAAAGTGAATTTCTTGACAACAAGTTGTAATTCATCATTTACAACAGTTTTTGCATACAGATTTGTTAATTAACAGAAAAGGCAACGAAGTCATTACACATAGTACATTGCACACTGCAAACAGAGAAAGTAATTGATCTGCATATAAGGTCTAATCTTTTATTAGGAATTTTAATTTGGAGATAGAATAACTTCTCCTGAGCCTGAAATCAACACTAGCCAACAAGTTATTTATTATGTTCATTGTGTGCCTATCTCCAAATCTATTTGGTACTCTAGGTGAGGATCCAAAATCGATATTAGAATATCGATTTTGGATTCCTAAAGTTATATGATACATTCCTTTGAAGATTCAACTCTTCATAAATAGTGTTAAGATTCTTCAAGAATAAATTTAACTTCAGTTTTTGACCTGGATACAGTATTTTATATTTCAACAAAAATTGCCTTCTCTTATTCAGATCATTCCAAGGGTTTTTCCTCATTAAAAGTTTCAGAATCCTGTTAATTAAGTTGTTTATTGCCCTTATTTCAGTTATATTTGCTTGTGCCCATATTGTATTTACTAAATAATTGAGTTGGGAGTCCATTAATGCATAATATAAGGTGGCTTTTGTTCTTAGATTTAACTTATTTTTAATGTAATAAAAAAACTGAACGTAAAATCTCATTTTCTTGTACAAGTTTGTTACATGCATTGCCCAACTTTCATTATAGTCAATCCATAACCCAAGGTAACAGTGATTTGAAACTTCTTCCACAGTTAGACATTTGCAGTTCTGGAAATCCTGAACATGTAGGCATTCATGTTTATGTAATTTAATAGAGGTATGAATAGAGGTCCAGGGTTTGATGAGGAGGTCTAATTACCAAAATTTTGTTTTTTCAAAGCTGAGTGTTAATTTATTGCCATGCAACCAATTTTGTAAATTTATTACATCCAGCTGTAAATCTTTTGTCATTTTTGCAAGGTTCTTTCCAGTTCTATATAAGATTATATCAACTGCTAAATTTTTATAAAGGAGTTCTTAATTACTTCGAATATGTCATTTATATAGATGTTCAACATGATTGGCCCAGCATGAGGGCCCTGAGGTACTCCTCTCTTTACATTATATGATTTTCCCTTTGTATTTTCTACTTCTACTGTTATTTTTCTTTTGGTTAAATAAGGTGCTAACAGTTGATTGATTCTTCCCCTTATACCATATTTCAGTAATTTCTGTTTCAAGATTGGGATATTAATTAAGTCATATGCTTTGGTAAAATCAATAAATAAAATCATTGTGAAGTTATTGTTGTTTAAATGTAAGTTAAAAGAGTCTACTAAACTTTCTAATAATGTCTGTGTGCTCTTGCCATTCTGATATTAGAATATCGAGTTGTTTAACAGTCCATACTGATGTAAATATTTGCTTATATGGGAAAATAAATAATTTTCTATTATTTTATTTGTAACCGACTGAATTGTAATTGGTCTATAATTACAAAAGTCATTGGGTTGTCCCTTTCTACATATAGGGAGTATTTTAAAGGAAAGTAGATTTGGAGGATAATTTCCCGATTATAACATTCGTGCTATAAGCTCCACCAAGAGAACAGAGAACTGTTCTTTATTTCTCTTTACTTCTGTTACTGTAAGACCGTCTAGTCCGTAAGTTTTCTTGTTCTTTAACTGTTCTATGATCTTAAGAATTTCCGTGTACTGTGGAGCTAAGACAACACAAGAGTTCACTGTCTGAGGAGGACTATCTTGTTGAGCAAAGGAGTCTCGGTAATAATGTATGTTATATCCACTGAGATCTAATACAGCTTTGTCAAATCTATTTGCAGCCTCATATTGTTTGTTTGTACCAGAGGTCTGTTGTAATGTTTTAATTCGATTTCCCCTTGTTTTTTTTCCCTTGTACTTGGTAGTTTATATATAATGTTCCATTTTTCCTTTTAAGTTATCTGTTTATCCATAAAACGTTTATTGTAATAAGTGTTTTTTTTTTTTTGTTTTCTAATCATACATGTCAATTTATTTCTTAGTGTTTTATAATTATGATAATGTTCTATCTTTGATGGACAAGTTCTATACTGCCTTAGGTATTTATCTCTTTGTACCATTAATTCTTCTGTTTCTTTTGTCATCCAAGGTTTCTTATGCTTAATCCTGTTACTCCTAGGATTTATGTTGCAATCTGAGTGATTTATGTTGCAATCTGAGTGATTTACTTTTGTCTCCGTGTTTAACCTTGAATTGTTTATAATTTGTACTATCTTATTTGAAAAGTCATTTACATTTGTTTTGTAGGATATTTGCTCTTGTATTAACAAGTTTTAATATAAGTGAATTAGATGGAGATGGGAAAACGCCTAGGGACCACTCTCAACACAGTATACACACACTCACGCACGAGCACGGCGCTGTCCACGATTAGATGTTATTCCGTAAATGGCGTATCCCTAATATAGCCTTGACACTGTCAAAAAGTGATAGTACAATTTCTTTATCACTTCCGCGATAGAGCGAACCATACGATGAGAACCTACTATCATTCCTCTTTCAAAGTTGGTTAACTCACGACCTTTATAGATACTGACATCGAATTACCGTCTAGTGAATGTATTGATGCAGTGTACCTATATACCTGCCAAGCTGTGGGTTCGTCCACTAGCGAGAGGTATGAAAACGTCGCGATGCCAACGTATCAGGTATTCCATGAATTCTGTCATCTCAGTGTATACACGGCGCAATATGGTCTAAGTAGCTGATGCGCCTAAAGGTCTTCACCAACCAACGAACTTGTCATGCATACATCAAATATTAAAAATATGAAGTGAACTTTGCTGTGACCGTAGGATAAAATGACACACATTTGTATAATTTAAAACACGATTCAGTAATGGGATTCTCTGCGAAGTAACGCTGCGATGTAACGGGATCCTCTGCGAAGAATCAGCAGAAGATTTCAGTGATTAAACTAACTTCTCACCATGACAGAATGCCAATTCAGTTATTACCTCCACAATATGGGCAACCTTGTTATGGTGAGTCACGAACAGGCAAAGGGTTCCATTGAGACATTTAGTAAACAGAAAATCGCTACCAAGGTTTTTGGAAAGAACTTGGGTTAGCAGACTACTGCAGGATTTTGTACCGCGACATTCCGGAAAAAGTATTCCGTCCACACAACATTTTTATATCATACATATGTCTTTTACAATCCTCGCGGTAACACAGTGTTTATAATCGCTGTCCTCACCGCATTTGGTGGAAAAGGCTCGAGTTCGAATGTCCTCAATGACTCTAAAAGCTTTTATCGGCTTATTTTCATTCCGTCGATGAGTCAGGCGAAGGTTTTTTTCTCACTAAAACTTCGGTTTTCGTCTAGCAAACTATGTGTTCTCAGGGTTCTTAATGACAGAAATGGCAATGTGCAACTGCAACAGGATCTAGAAATGTTAGACAGGTGTGCTGAGAAATCGCAACTGAAATTTAACAGTGAGCAAACTACTGCAAATGGGTAGAAGTAACCCCAGAGGAACGTACCAAATATGTGGTGTTACAATCAAGGTAATGGAGAATGAAGAAGAGGTCTGGGTACAATTGTATAATCAGATATGGAGTTTTCTGACAGTGCTGACAGGCTGCCAGAGCAGGTCATGGGATCTTGTCAATGATATACAGGAATTTTGCTAGTATGGAAAGGAAAGTGATTATCTCTTTGTATAAGGCAGTGGTCAGGTCACGCTTTGAGTTGGGTACTGCGTACAGGTCTGAAAGCCTCATTTTAGTAAGGATGTAGAGGTTCTTGAGCAAGTACAGAGAAGGGCAACAAGATTAGTGAGGGGAACGAAGTGAGCTACGAAGTAAGGCTTAAGTTCTGCAAATTGCAGCGTCTGGAACTAGGCACCTGCGAGGTGATCTGATTGAAGTGTATAAAGCCTTGAAAGGGTTTAGCAGGCTTTAATGCTAATGAGATTCTTCCTCTTGCTCAGATTACAAACCTGAGGTAGCATCAATTCAAATTGAGGAAAGACAGTTGTAGAACTGATGAGGAAATTTGCCTTTTGCCAACGGGTAGTTGATTTCTGTAACAAACTTCCACATGTCGTTGTGATAGATGGAATAAATTCAACGAGGAACTGAACAAATCTTTAAAAGGAATGGATTCTGTTTCTGTTTGTCTTTTGCCAGTTTTTCTATGTTCAAATATATTGACAATTTAGTGCGAATATTCTATCAATTTTGTTTAATTTCTTTAATATACATTAACTTTAGCAGAAACCTTTAGCAGATAAGAGTGAAAATTATTAATAAAAAATAATGGAAGTGAATCAGGAATAATAAAAATCAGTACCAACTATTAATTAGTGCAATTTATTTATGTAGTTAAATTCCGTTTTTCCTCTTTGCCTTAATTTTGGCTTATGCTAAAATTAAGGCAAAGAAGAAAAACGGATAGAAATAGACCTCAATCTCCCTTGAATTACTAATCATCAACATTTTAATTTTACTATTTTATTATACTGTATGTGTTTATTTATAGGGTACAACAAAGAAGTTCAACTTAGGTTACCTAAATACTTGGCCCTTTGACCTCATGGGTATAGTTTTAACCCCTAATACTTATATTGTAAATTGTTATTAAATTGTTCCAGTTTATTGCAATTTCTCCAATTTATTCAGCTGGTATTAAGTTTAAAGAATAAAATATATATATAATAAAATAAATAAATAATTAATTAAAAATAGTAAATAATAATAATAAATAAAATAAATAAATTTAATTTTAAAATAATAATAATAAATAAATAAATAAAAATAATAATAAATAAATAAATAAATTATACTTCATATTCATAGATCCTATAACAGTTAACATAGTTTGCGGTAGACAATACTTTACATCTAACTAGGCTTTGTACAAATAAACGAATGGCTTAAGTTATACTGTGCCATATAAGTATCCTGAGCTTACCGAGTAGAATATTCTATATCACAAGCCAGATAAAATCAATCCAAGTGTATTCAGTTCAGTTCAAGTTCAAAGTCCCAACATTAATGTAATTGGCATCCCAAGATATCTACTGGCCCCTAATACACAATGTGCACAACCTCCAACTAAGGAATGGCGCTCCCTATTAATTAGCTCCACCAGCCAAAGGAGTAGCATTATTCGTAGCCGCATATCTCATTCTTCTTCTTGTGAAAACAACTGACGCAATCTGCTAAAGAGCAACATAAGAATTCTAGTCTCCCACCAACAAAGTTTCGTATCGTACCCATGAGACAGTGTAGAAACTGACAAACGAAGAACATCTCTAAAGTCATTATATATATATATATATATTTTTTTTTTTATGAAAATCCCAAACACGAAAGGTATTAAAACCTATAGTACTTAGTACCGTTCATTGGTTGAAGGAGAAGTATGGGGGGAGGGGGATGCCGGAACCTTTGCTCTAGAGACTAAACATGGGTTTCACCACTTCAAGCCTCCAATAAGCAAAGTGGTGTTATTTCACCGGTTGATGGAAGTCCCCAGTGGTCAGGAGCGAGAGTGCATAGCACGCGTTCCTTGAGTGGACCGGGGTTCAAGCCCGTGACTGCTAAATACGATAAATATTTGTATTGATTGTATTGATTTATTGTAAACTCTACTGACTTGGTTGTCGTGCCGGAGTATAAACAGAAAATTTATTTATCTACCACCTGTGAGAGCTGACAATCAAATAAAATATGGCTCCAATTTTCATTTTCTCCGCATTGAAAAGCTTCAGTCCTAGAAAAACCAAAACGACATCGTTTTTCGTTAAGAGATCCATGTCCCGTTAAGAGGAAGGATGTACATACACTGATGAGCCAAAACATTATGACCGGCAGCGAGTCGTTATGCAAATCCAAGCAACTGCAGGTGAACTACGGGGCGTGCAGGGGACGGGACACCCTATAAAAACACTTGATACTGAGCTCCGTTAATGAGCGTTACACTTGTTCTTCAGATGGAAAAGGCAGCGCACTTAGGTGAGTTTGACAAAGGCCAAATTGTAATGGCCAGACGACTGGGTCAGAGCATATCCGAAACGGCACGGCTGGTGGGATGCGCACGGTCAGCAACGGTTATTTATTTATTAAATCTGTTTATTACTCTGCCGAAGATCCACCCCTCGACAATAGGAAGCTAGGGGGGGGTGATATTTACATACAGAGGTTAAGACAGGGACATGTGTCTGGCGGTTACATGGGGAACGTATATGTTTAACCCGAAAGGTACAGAATTTACAGTGTTTATTATTTTACATAATTGAAAGAATTATAGGATATTATTTTCTCAAAAGTGCTATAAATTACAAAACCATGAGAGAAATGTATGAAATATAGAGAAATGAGGCAGTCCGTCACCGGTTGTTGCACGTGGTATCTCTTCAATCTTGGCTGTAATAGTGCTCACAGCCAGGCGTCTTTGGAGTAGTAGATTCTAAGAGAGAGTACCAGTGCTGGCTTCACTTTATTTTCCTTTTCACCCATCTTTAACGGGATGCATTGTGGTGGCATTTTCCTTCCTGGCGTCTCATAAGTGTATGTTTGCATATGTGTCCTTTAACTTCTGACGTTTGTATGTATGCTGCTCGCAGAATCTATCCAGGTCGATGGCTAGATTGTTCATCAAATCTACCGTGTTTCTGGGAACATGAGTCTCAATCCTTTCAGGTTGTTCAAACTGATTGTGAGTGGGAGTCTTGGGTCCATTTGATTCCTTCCGGCAATGCGGAGAGTTTTTATTAGATCAGTAATGTCACGGGCGTCGAGTCGTCTTGTGATTAGTGTGGCAAGTCTAAGAAGGTTTGCTGCCACGATCTGTCGTTTCCATGGGATGATTTCCAGATTTATGTAGAACTGAGCCCTAGAGGGGCTTAGAGGGAAACAGGTATCCTGTGTGTTATCAGACACTCAGCCTAAAACACTGATGGATCCAATATCTCTCTATTACAGAAGATTTAAGAGAAGTCCGGTTGGCCTGCCTCCCTAAAATCCACTCATGCACACCTTCTCGATGGTAAGCCCTGTTGCGTCACTTAGGTGGCAACGAACGTGTAGAGTGGTTCTCTTCAAGACGCCTGGTCAGCGTGAAGAGGAAAAGACCAAACCCTCCAGCAATGAGAGCACAACAATACAAATGGCCCTCAGTCCCCAGCAGCTTTCACTCTCCCTCTTACGGCAGCGAGAGGATCAGAGTGGAAGCAGAGGGTGCTAAGAATCTCTGGGTACGACCAGGCTGCCATGCAAGGAAATTGAACTTGGCCTGTTATAACGTACGATCACTCATCGGTGAAGACAGGATATTAGAGCTGGAAAAGGAATTAGAAAATGTGAATTGGAATATCATCGGTTTGGCTGAAACAAGAAGAAGAAATGAATCACTTATAAGTTTATCAAGTGGAAATCTGCTGTACACCAATGGAAACAGTGAAAGGAGTGAAGGTGGAGTTGGGTTTTTGGTCCATAAAGATTTTAAAAACAACGTTTTGGAATTCAAAAGTACATCACCAAGGGTGTCAAGACTAATATTCAAAATTTCTAAGAGGTACAAGCTAAAGATTATAATGATTTATGCACCAACATCGAGCCATGATGATGAAGAGGTTGAAGAAATGTACACTGAAATTGAGAGTCTTCTAGATGAGCAGAAAACCCACTACACTATTATTATGGGGGACTTCAATGCTAAGGTTGGAAAAAGGCAAAACAGCACAGAAAGTGGAACTATAGGAAATTTTGGAATTGGTGAAAGAAATAAAAGAGGTGAAAGACTTGTGGAATTTGCAGAATCTCAAGGACTGTCAGTAATGAACACTTTTTTCAAGAAGAGGGTGAACAGAAAGTGGACATGGAAGAGTCCAAATGGATTAACAACTAATGAAATCGACTTCATCCTCACTAACAGAAGATATATTGTGAATGATGTTACCGTCCTGAATAAGGTAAATGTTGGAAGTGATCACAGAATGGTACGATGTACACTTGATATAGATGTAGGAAAGGAAAGGAAAAAACTGACTCGAGTAAATAATACAAAGGTCTTTGAAATAACAGAGGAGGAGAAAAAGCAGTATGTACTGGAACTTAAGAACAAGTTTGAGCTTCTGCAGACTGCTCAGGACCAAGATATCGACGAGGAATATTACAACTTTCTGAAAGTGATAAAGCCCAAGAAACCTATAGGGAAACAGAAATCCAAAGAAGAAAAAATTAGTCAAGAAACACTTGTCATGATGAACCAAAGACGACAAATGAAGAGCAAGAAAAACACTGACAGGGAGAAAATTGAGTATACTGAGTTATGCAAAGCCATTAGAAAGAGACTCAGAGAGGACATAAGAAGATTTAACACAAGAAACGTAGAACAAGCATTAAGGGAAAACAAAGGATTTAAATCAGCAGCCATGAGCAGTAATACAGAAAGACAAATGATACTGAAACTGAAGAATAGCGATGGTGTACTTATAAACAGCAGAGAAGGCATACTTCAAATAGCAGAAGACTACTATAGAGAATTATACAAGGAGTGAGGGAATGATACCAGCAGTGGGGGACATGGATTGCAAAGTAGCAACACATACGACATACCCGATATTCTTCCTGATGAGGTAGAACATGCATTGAAGAAAATGAAGAATCGGAAAGCCCCGGGGGAAGATGAAGTTACTGTAGAGTTGTTAAAATTGGGAGGAAGAGACATAACACAAAAACTGGCAAGGCTCTTCACAAAGTGTGTTAGAAAAGGTGTGATGCCTAAGCAGTGGAATAATTCAATCATAGTTTTGCTGCATAAGAAAGGAAATAAATCAGAAATTGGAAATTATAGACCAATTAGCTTGTTATCCCATATCTACAAGTTGTTCACAAGGGTCATTACTAACAGATTAGAAAGAATACCTGATGAGAATCAACCGAAAGAGCAAGCTGGCTTTAGGACAGGATTCTCAACTATGGATCACCTTCACGTAATATCACAGCTAATGGAGAAAGCAAATGAATATAAAACACCATTATGCCTGGCATTTGTGGATTATGAAAAGGCATTTGACTCCATACAGCATAAGGCAATGTTTCGGGCACTGGAAAGACAAGGCATAGATACTCCATATATTATGATTTTGAAGAAAATATATGAGAGTGCTACATCCTTTATTAGACTAGACAAAGACAGTAGCAAATTTAAAATCGAGAAAGGAGTTCGACAAGGAGACACAATATCTCCGAAGCTGTTTACTGCTGCCCTTGAGGAAGCTTTCAGAAGATTAGACTGGTCACAGAAAGGAGTCAATGTGAACGGAGAGTACCTAAACCATTTACGATTTGCAGATGACATTGTAGTCATAAGCCACGATCCCAAAGAATTAGAGGAAAATCTTAATCAGTTATGCACAGTTAGTAAGGATTTTGGACTAAAGATGAATATGGCTAAAACAAAAGTAATGATGAGAAGTATGCCACAGAAAGGGAAATAATGATTGAAGGAGCAGTAATTGAAAAGGTGGAGTCATATACTTATCTGGGACAAGTTTTAGCTGTAATAATGATAAATGGCTGGAAGTCAAGAGAAGAATAAATTTTGGATGGATAGCATTCAGGAAATATAGTCACATACTGAAGAGCAATATCCCAGTTTGTCTGAAACGTAAAATAATGAACCAATGTATACTCCCCACCATGCCTTATGGAAGTGAAACTTGGGCACTCACCAAAAGAATGGAAGAGAAGCTAAGAACTACACAGCGAAGAATGGAACGAATTATATTGGGAATCAGACTGTTAGATAAGAAGAGAAACACATGGATTAGGCAGCAAACTCAAGTAAAGGACATTCTTATCAAAACTAAAGAACTAAAATGGTCTTGGGCAGGACACATAGCTCGAAGACATGATGACAGATGGACTAAGAAAATAACAGAATGGTATCCAAGAGGAGCTAGAAGAAAACCTGGAAGACAAAGGCGGAGATGGATAGATGAAATTCATGAGTTTTTGAGTAGTAAATGGATGGCCAGTGCTCAAAACAGAAGGAACTGGAAAGTTGATCGGGAGGCCTTCATCCTGCAGTGGATTGAAAATGGCTGATGATGATGATGAGCCCTAGAAATGGTGTATTGGTTGCCAGTCCTCCAGTTGAGCCATTTCAGGAGCCATTATTCCAGGCTCAGGAACTTGTTGAAGTGTGTTGTGGGAGCAGAGGACCAAATGGTTGCGGCATAGAGAGGTATGGGATGGACACATTGGACAACATATTTCTTTACCAGGTCGGCGTCATGAATTCCCGTTAGTTCCTGGCGGATCGCCCTCATAGCGGAGTACATTTTGGTTTTTTGTGTTCAAGAGGTGAGCCTGGAATGTTAGCCCCTCATCCCATACTAATCCGAGATCCTTGTGTGTTTTAACTTTTGAATGGGTGATCCATTGATGATATGATTAATGTCATTGCGTGACTTCTTCCAGGTGAAGGACATTTGAGCTGTCTTTGCTTGATTAATCTGTAGTCCGACGGAAGCCAAATATTGTTGGAGGTTATGTATGGTTTTACTTGCCTGCAAGGTAGTGCTAAGGATCTGAGTTTAGTCAGAAGATGTGATATAAAGTTTCAGCTCATCAGCGTATCATTGGAAGTCAGTTTGGGATGCCAGGAAGGGCTCCAGCGCTGTGGCGAATAGGGTTGGTGATAGGACTCCCCCTTGTGGGACACCCCTATTAGTAATACAAGTTGGTCGAAATCTGCGATGTGAGACGATGAGATGTCTACGCTATGCTCCAGGATTGATTTAATGATACTGAGAGTCCTTCCAGTGAAGTTAAAGTAGTGCTAGAGAATGGTGATTAGAGCTGTTATGTCTATTTTGTCATAGGCCGCTTTTATGTCAAAGGAAATAACATCAAGCTGTGTCCTGTTGTTGAGGGCTTTCTGGATTCTGGTAAGGGTGTCTAGGAGGTTGCTGTTAGTAGATCTCCCCTTAATCACAGTGTGGAGGTACGGAGGTCTGTGATTGAACAGTAGTCTGCAATGGTGGGCCGGATTACTTTTACAAATATCTTTAGGAACACCCAGTCGATGGCAATAAGCCTGAAATCTTGAGGCCGCTTGGGGTCCCTGAATTTAGTGACTGGCCGAACAGAGTATGCGTTCCAGATATTTGGAATCTCTCCACTTTCAAAGATTTTATTGAAAATATGGAAAAGGTGGTCTATAATATATCTACTGCAGATTTTGATTAGAAACAGAGGTAACCGGTCGGGACCGACAACAGCTTTCAGTGGAAGTTTTTTGACGATCTCCATCAGATGGTTTCGGGTTATGGTTATGAGTGATATTGGAGGTTTGCAGGGAGTGCTAAAAAGTGTAACGGGGGGGTGGAGTATGTGACTGTTCGGTCTGTTGAAAAGTGAGCTCAGTCCATTTTTTAAATATTTCTTCCTTCATAGTGACTTGCTTATGGCTCTGTTTCTGGAGTATTTTAGATCTTTTCAGCTTATCCAGGGCAAATTGGTTGCCGACAAGTCGTTTCTGTCTTAAGAAGGGAGCCCTTGCCTTTTTATAGGAGCTGAAGTTTTCGGCATCAGCTGATATTCTCCATCGTCTGTATGCCTTCTGGTTCTGGAGAAAAGTTTTCTTGATTGTTTGGTTAAACCATACAGAGGTTCTGGAGGTGATGCGTATTTCTTTTGCAGCTCCCTCTTTGGCTATTCCATAAAGCTCTTCGGCTAGGTGGCTTAGGGCTTCCCCAAGAGGGACAGTAAACAGGTGTGTCCAGTTGAATTATCTGAGACGTCTGATGATAATTTCTGGTTTCAGGAATTTTGTAGAAAACGTTAGTTCTCTCTCAAGTTGGTTTTATTTTCTGGGCAAGAGATGATTGTGATTTTTTTGAAAGGCGATTTCACATGTGATAGAATTGTGGTCAGAGTAGAATTTAAAAGAAGTGGTGGTCATAGAGATCCTGTCAAGATTATGGAATACGAGGTCGAGTGTGCTATTACCTCTGGTTGGGCTCTCGTAATAATTGGCACGAGGCCCAGGGAAACAAATATGGTGTCCAATTCTTTCCTGGCTTCTTAATGGCGTGGTGTAGGCATGTTCAAGTCACGGGTCACTATGGTTTTGAGGTTTGTTTCTAAGTTTGTGGCTATCCAGTTGTGTAGCTCCACTCTTGAATCTTCAGTATGATTTGTGGGGAAATATATTACACAGACTTGAATCTGGGTATCACTAAACGATAACACTGTGGAAAGAGATTCAAAGTTAGATGTTTGGCTGGTTTTAGCTTTAGTGGCTTGAAAATGTTCTCTGAACACCAGTGCCACTCCACCTCCTCTTCTGACGTCTCTGGAATTCTCTAGAGATCTATACCTTGTTGGTTGCGTGAGTGTATCTAGGTGATTGCTCTTGGTAACCATATTTCTGTGATACATATAATTTCATATTCTTCCATGAGGAGCAGGGATTGAATTGTATCTAGTTTGTTGGTGAGACTTCTGACGTTTTGGATGAAGCAACTGAGCTGAAGGTATTTCGGGTCCACATGTTCCTGATCTGTTGGTTGCTATGTCGAATGGTTGATTTCGTTGGTGGAGAAATTTTCTCTATAAACCCTGTCAATGAATGGTTTAACCAGGATTCCTGGTGGTCAAATTTTGGAATCTAGAATTATGCTTTGTTTATCCGGAGGACAGAAAATGACATATGAGGTATAACTTGGGCATCTTGTTTTGACAGGTTTCACCTCTACCTGTGCTGCGAACTCGGTGTCCAACATCATCTTGATGTTTTCACCCGATGTAGCTGGGCTCAATCTTGAGACGAAAATTTTCCCGCGAGTTGGGACAGCAGTGATATTATAAATGGAAGACAGGCGTTGTGAGTGTTGGTCTCTTCGAGGTATCGATAATCTGGTGTTCTGGTAAATAGTTATTTGCGTGAGGAACATTGATTCCTGGGTCAATTGATTGAACCACGTCAGCTGATTGTGGGTTTAACCGCTTGACAAGAGGAGAGGGAGGTTTAACTACTGACCATGAGGTTAACCTGTCGTGCTTTTCTGGGTACATCTTTACCACCTTAGCATATGTCTGTTTGGTGGGAGGGCTTGAAGGGTCACCCCGGTTGTTATTCTGGGGGTTATCTGAAGGCTGGCTCTGGAAGCTTCGTGATTTTGTACTTTGACTGATGATAGTTGCTAGGTTGTTCTCTTGTGACAGTTCACAGGATGTCTCCACTGGGAAATGCTTCTGCCTTGGGAGTGCGGTTGACAGTGAGGTGTGATTCAATGGGGTGTGTTTGTTTGGAGAATTGATTCTCTAGTACTCAGTGGTTGGATATCCTCAGAAAAATGATAAGAGGGGACTGGCATTTCTATCCTAATGGCGTCAGGGGTGAGTTGCTGCGTCCCGCTGTTTGAAAAGGGCCCCACTTGTTGATGTTCGCATTCAGATCCTGGTTCAGTTCTGTTATATCAAAATCAACTTGAGACATGGTTTCGTTATGTCGACTCCTGAGGTGTTCAACAGATTTAGGAGAGTTCTGAAGGTACTGAGATTCCAAAAAATAAGTGAGTTTCAATGTTTACTAGCTGTGATTTTAGGTGGTAGATTTATGTCAGTATCTGTTGGTTCTGCTCGCAAAGCGAGTGCATCTCTTCTATTAGTATACCATGATTAGATTGGATGCGATGGACGGTATTACAATCTACAGCCCGATCCAAATTGTTCTGTCGAGTTAACTGTACGTTATATGTGTCTAAAACTTCAGTCATAAGGTTGCGAAAATCGTGGACCGTGTGGGTCTGTGAGATGGTTACTTGAGGTGTTAAGTTTTCTTCTTGAGTGAGATGTTCAAGGCTTGATGTGGCTGATTCTGGGTCTCCTATTAGTTCCTCATCAGTTGGAGTTGTCGATTCAGTAACATCCATGTTAGGCAAAGTCTCCTGTTGTGTTTCTTCAGGAGTTATGTGTTGCGTTGGAGTTATGCAAATTATCTTCTTTCGTTGTATCCTCTGTAGGAAGATCTGTGTTGTGAATAGTAGAGGTATGGTTTCTACATGATTCTCAGATCCATGCGCGTCTTCTTTGCTTATTTAATTTCTTTTGTGAGGGGGTAAGGCAGGAGCTACAAATTTTCAGGTTGCATCGACAACAAGTTAAATCAGGTTCCTTATTTAATTCACAGATGGCACACGTGGATGGGTGCTCAGTGTGTTGTTCGTCCTGTGTTTTCTTATTTTATTATCCTGTTAAATTTTGAGCACTTAGAATTCGATTGCGTTATGCAGCAGATACTGTTCAGCGAAAGGAATATATTTGTTTATGCCCTGTCTTGCAGAAGGCAGTCAGGGGTGGCTGCGAACTGCTATTGTTGGGATAAGCTTCCTGAGGCGTGACGACCTTGTGCTGCCCTTGATTATATCCGTAGGCTTAGTGATTTGTTTTTGTAGTATGTTCATAAAGAGGGCAAAGACAAAGTAGTGGGCGAGTGGCTAATATAAAAAAAATAATAAAAGTTTACCTGTTGGAAGATCTTCCGTGGAAAATTAGTAGCTGACGAGCGAGTCTTTCCATCAGTACAGTCTTTAGCTGTCGTTCCTACGTGAACTAGGAATACTTGAAATTATGGATTAATGAAGAGCACTCAAATAATCAACCGCACCGTGGATGGTTGCCGGGAAATTTTTTAAAATAAATAAATATCCTTTTCTCCTTCATATGAAATTTTTTCCGCTCCCCGACGAGCACTGGAACCAAGTGCATGGGCTGGTTGGGTGTGTCCGATTACTATTATTATTACTGTGGTTGTTATTATTACTGTGACTGTCCCACAGGCGTTCAACAGGTTAGTACCTACCGAAAGTGGTCCGACGAGGAAAAACCCACGAACCGCCCCCGAGGTGTTGGACAACCACGGCTCATCGATGCACGAGGTGAACGAAGGCTCTCTCTCCCGAATGGTAGGTGGCAACAAAAGGGCTTCTATGGCCCAACTAGCCGGTAATCGGAATGCTGGTAACGGGAGTAATGTGTCACAAAACACACAGTACATCGAACCATGCTGAAAATGGGGCTGCGTGGCCGCAGGCTCCTTCGATTGCCCATGCCAACCACCGTTCATCGGGGACACCGCCTACAATGGGCATGCGAGCATCGAAACTGGACCTTGAGTGATTGGAAGAAGGTCGTCTAGTCTGATGAATCACATTTTCTGTTGCACCATGTAGGTAGCACAGTGGTATCGTTACCGTCCTCCCCATACCGTGTGTAAAAGACCCGGGTTCGAATCCCGTCAATGACTCGAGGAACTTTAATGGGCTTTTTTCACTCCATGGCTGAGTTAGTCGGTCTCAGGCATAGATAACAAGGTTTCCTCCCCAGAAACTGGGGGTTTATTGCCCAGCAAAACAGGCAAATCGACCATAGAATACATGGAATTTAAAGACATAATACACCATGCACGGCCGATGAATTTAAATATTTGAGTTGCCTAATATAATTCAGGAACTCCCCGACTTACGTAATGGTTGCGTTCTTCGGAATTGTACCTAAGTCGGAATTTCTCTCCTGCTTGTGCAGCACTCGCAACTGTGCTCGCTGAATTGATTGAATCAAAAAATAAATGTTCGACAAACTTGTAAATAGAATTATTTGTTGTATTTATTCTTTTTATTTGTTCTATTTATTCATGTTTTTTTATCTCATGCGCTGGAAAAATTACAAAAGCGTACAATTTAAAAATATTTCAAAATTATAAAATTACACAAAAAGAGAGGAGGCTGGCATAACTTCAGTAAGTTTTACCTCTCGAGTTTCGTTGCCAGAATCGACGTCATCAGCTGACAAGTAAGTCTCTTGGAGGTTGGGGGCTGTGGAGATTTAGAAGGGGTCGGCCGCTCAACCTTACGAAAGAACATATTAATTGATGACTGGACGGTGGCTTTTTTCTTTTCTTCGTTGATTTCTTCGTAGCAAGCAAGCATGTCATTCACCCCTTTGTTAACTTTTAAGAATCATTCGCTGTCAGGATCCATCTTCTCAAATGTCACCATTCCAATGAAATTTCACGAACTACCATTGCCATCTCTCTGGTGATGAAGTGTCTCGATTTCTCATTTGGGTCACCTTGAGCTTCGTCAGCATTTTGTTTTTTCACTATTGCTACCAGCAAATCAGTAAGTTCTTCGTTAGATAATTCCTTCTCTTCTTCCTCAATTAGCTCCTCTACGTCTTTGGCATCAACCTTCCAGCTGAAGCAGCTCTGCAACCTTTACAATCTTATCTGTAACCGCTTCATATGATTCGTCTTTTTCAAATCCTTCGAAGCCTGTTACGTGCGCCATTTAAACAACTTTTAGAAATTTCCGCCCAGATCTTATTAATGTTTAAGTTGGCGTGGCAGATTAATTTTATTTGAAGTGATATTTTATGAAATACTATTGTTGTTACAGACTATATTCAGAAGGGTAAAGATTTATAAAAAAAATTAGCCATTTAATGGTACTTTGGATCTTTAGATTGAATTTTGTTCGTTTGTGAAGGGGAAAATGAAGCAAAATCATTATAAAAGAGAATGGGCACTGGTTTCTATGATTTACAAGAAGAAAATACAGTACACTCAGTGAAAGCGGTAACTAAAATAAATTTAATAAGTTTTTAACGCGACGAAGAAGCTTTTGGGATAAGGAATCCCTTCCTCAGCAAGAAAGGTACATACATGCAGAAATGCAAACGTAAAATAAAATTTTACGATTGGAATTAATTAATCGGACACTGGGCTAAGAAGTGCTTTGAAAGGCTGTCAGTTGAAGGTAAAGCAAAAAATGTCCAAGTATATCAGCTAGAGGATATGGCACAACATATTTTAGCGAGAGAATGCGTTTGAGAGAATGCTTTATCCACATTCACTATTTCTAGAGAAGACCTCATCAATGCCATTAATTCCTTGCCTTACAAATCTACGATAAGGTTTCCAGACGGGTTTCCTATCTTTATTTTAAAAATATGCAGTGCCTATGTTTATATTGTGTATGTGCTGTCGCACATTTTCCAAAACATCCTGAAAGATGGAGTTTCCCCCACGAGACGGAATCGCTCATTTGTGCAGCCGTTGCCAAAACAGAGGAACCCTAAGTCCTCTTCAGACTTTCGACCTATATCCATCAGTTGTCTTGTAAAACTCATTGAAAAAGCCATCCTTTCTGCTTTAACCCAACAATGTTTTGCACACAGTCCACCCCACCTCCATACCGTAGTACCGAGACGATCCACTACTACTAATCTATTGGAGCCTCTCTTCAGAATGCAGCACGCATTAAATGAAAATGCCCAAATTGGCATCATCTTCCTTGACATAAAGGCAGCTTTCGATAATGTGCCGTTACTTGCGCTTCAAAATATATTGAAAGTTTATTTCGGCATTCAGGGCAAACTATTAAAAATCATCAAGACCATTTTGAAGCCATGGTACCTAATTGAACAACACCAAGAATTCCGTGCAGAATACACCCTCACTAGGGGCCTCCATTAGGGAGGTGTTTTATCAGCATTGCTGTTCGCTGCCGCCCTGGAGGCTTTTGTGGCGCGGAATCAGAATTTTATTTCCTATGCCGACGATATAAAATATTTTGTTGTCTCTAACGAAGGATCTCTAGTGTCCGACGTCAATTTCCACGCCAACTCTAAGCTGTGTGAACTGAAAACATACCTACATAAAATCGATTTATGGTAAACTCAGACAAGTCAGCACAACTGAAATAACTAATAAGATAAAAAATCAAATCAAATTATCTATTAATGGAGCACTGATTAAGAAATTCAGCTCATACACCGACCTAGGAGTGATGCGGGACGGAGGCCTTACTTTCCAAAGGTACTTTCAGAACACCACATCAAAGCGCTTGCTGCCATTTGGGCTGTAAGACTAGAAATAACTGGGATTCCAAACCAGCAACTAGTGACCCAATATATTCAAAGATGTATCGTTCCTCTATCCTTATATGCTTGTACAATTGGTCCTCTGTTCCCAATACTTATATTAGAAAATTTCTCAGCCTGGAACACTGGTTGCTCCGGTGGTTCAATAGGATTGCCGGGAAGCCCGTCACAATTTCAAAATCCATTATTGTATACAAAATTGAACATAGATCCGTGGATTCAGATGGTTACAATACGTAACATCTGCACTCTGGCACAACTTCTGACTGGGAGTTTAGATGCCCCTCAAATTGAAAAACTTGTAGTAAGGCTCCGCCCCGGAGTCCGCCGCCGCAACCCTCTTAGTCTCCGAAGCGCTCTAAATAACACGGACGGATTAAGATGGATGTTTCCTGCCAATACTCTAGAGCTCTATAGAGACCTCAAAATAGACCCGAACAGGTACTGCCATGAGAAAACTTACAAGAAGCTCTTTGCAGCGGATCTGTATACGAAACTACAAATATGATGAAGAACGTAATTCAAGAAAGACTTCAAGTGCCCTCGAACTTATAAAAATCTGAAATGAACGATTTATGGTGTCTCTAAAAGACTCTTATAGGACTGAGAGTGTTCCTTTTTGTTCAGAGAATGACAATCAGAATCAATTCATAGACTAAATGACGGTGCCATTTTTCTATGTATGTATAATGTTTTATAATTTTGTAATTTTTCTCTGAATGTATGATTTCTGTACGTATGTAATTTTTCCTCTATATTTATTTATTTTATTTTATTCTTTAATATTTTATTCTTTAATAAGTTTAGTTGGATGTAGGTATGAGCCATCCTCCTAGATAATTTCTGTACAGGAGTGTTTGTTGAATAAACTGATGATAATAATAATAAACTAAATAGTCTGTGCAGGCTCAGACGACTGGGAGAGCGCGTACATGAACGCGAGAGTGTTCACTCACTTACTAGTTCAGATCACCTGACTGTTGTTGGTACGAGACGCGCATACGGGATTGCTGCAAGCGTTTTTCGTGCTTCAAAACTACTGACTCCAAAATTGGATGTAGCCTTGTACCCTCCTGCGATTTAAACTTTGTGACAGCTGGATATATTTAGGGACTTCAACCACGGGCGGTGATAGTTGTGTCAAGATTGGTCGATCACCTCACTATCGCGCCTGGGTTTGAGGTCCTGTTCAGTTGACCAAAAGTGCTGTGCGATTGCAGAGTGCTCAGAGTCACCCGGGCGGATGGACCTGTCATGTTCCACGAGGTGGTCCTGAAAACGTGTAGAGTTTCTCCTACACAGCCATACAATGCCATATGGCAGGTGATCCGGTATACAATGCCGCTGCGAAGGAGAGGGACGATGGGCGTTTTTACTCTCGAGACCAGAGATCGTAAACTCCTACCAGGAAGTTGTTTGCATTTCACGTGGTACTCAGGTGTGTTCTTAGAAATCTGGTCTGAGGCACCCAGTAAATACGGAATATAAGCAGTAGGTACCGTGTGACTGTCGCGAGGGTGCGAGGGCCTCGGGTGAATTGCAAGCTCTTGTGCCTGTACTAAGCATCTGTCTATCATACGAGCTAGGTTTCCACAATTGGTGAGGTCAGATTTTACTCTAGAAACCTCGGTGCGTCTGGATTCCTCTGAACTGGAATGACTCCAAGCTCTCTCTCTCTCTCTCTCTCTCTCTCTCTCTCTCTCTCTCTCTCTCTCTCTCTCTCTCTCTCTCTCTAACTTGGATTACAGAAAAGCGGTCAGATAGTTCAGGAATAGGTAGCCCTTCGCCGTGAGGCACGAGACGAATTCCAGATCCCATATTTGGTCATGTCACTGGCCACTTTATCTTCATAGTCATCCCTTTTCTTATAGGATGCTTCAAACATAAGTAAAAGTCTGTGACATGTTTTTTTGGTTCTCTCAAATCATGGTTAATGTGGAAGGCATAAAACGTCCATTTCGATTTACCCACGCGTTTTCTTTTGACGAACAGGTTGTGGCGAATATGTAAAACTCAGTCCTTTTCCTTGTCGCCTACTGAACACCCAAAGTAGCCCTTTTTTATGGCTCGATTAAAGGGACGCCTTCTTGAAACTAATGACTTCTTCACATATGTTACAGAAGTCATTCTGAATATTCACACAACTGCGGGCATATAAATCTTACACGACCCAAATACTGCACAAGAAGTAGGAATCTCACAGAGAACAACCGTTAACTGGAAATAATCATCCTTCAGTACCTAACCGAATTCGTGGATTACTGCAACAGATTTGAAGACGCAATTGAGGGGAGAACTTTCCACGTGATGAAGGGCGAGGCGACAGTTGTCGTTCACGTGATAAGAGCATGGCATTGCTGAAAGTAAGGTGTTGCCTCGCGTTTTGCAGAGAACCGTAGTTGATAATATATTGTAGATAATATATTGATTGATAATATATTGTAAGGTATCGCGAGGCAAGAAATAACTACACGGCCAAGATTAAGCAGAAGAAAAAAGAAACATGGGAAACTCTGGTCAGTGCAAATGGCAATGCTGACCCATGGGGAATTGTTTATAGAGTTGTCGCTAACCAGCTCCCAAGAGGAGAAATGGTTACAGCCACCGAAACTGCACCGGGATGTTATACCAGAACCTGGAAATCATCAATTGACAACATATTAGAACACATCTTCCTACCTCAAACTGAACCCCAGACTGAGGAACAGAGAAAACTCTATGAAGAAAACTCCTCTTATTGTACCACGGCAGTTGAGCTCCCCTTTACAATCATGGAGCTGAACATAGCAGCAGCAAACATTAAAAACAGGAAAGCCCGTGGTGACGACATGATTGAACCAGAGATGCTCAAAAAGGCAGTAGAGAAGATACCAGACATCATTCTAAATCTCTTCAATCGCTGTCTTTCAGAAGGCTATTACCCTAATAAGTGGAAAACAGCAAGAATAAGACTTATACTTAAGAATCCAACCAAACCCCAGGATAAGCCAACATCGTACAGACCCATAGCTTTGCTTTCTACCTTGAGCAAACTTTTTGAGTGGCTTCTATACCATAGATTAGAGACTCACTTCCAGGAAGCGAACATGATGTCGCCGAACCAGTTCGGCTTCAGAAGAGAACGCTCAACGGCAGACGCTTTGGAAAACATAATTGAGGCAGCAAAAAACTGCGACGTGAAGTATTTTTTCCTCATATCAATAGACTTTGCTGGCGCTTTTGATTCTCTCTGGTGGCCCGGAATCCTGACCAGACTTCGGCGCGCCCAAATTCCAGGCAACCTTTTCTGCTGCCTTAGATCATACTTGGATAACAGAAGGATTACAGTGACTGCTCCCTTTGCCACTCTCTCCAGGCAGGTCCACAGAGGCTGCCCCCAGGGATCAGTTCTGGGGCCCCTTCTGTGGACTCTTGTGCTGGATGAGTTCCTCAATATGGAAATCCCTAATATAAGAACGAAGGCATACGCCGATGATCTTATACTGATGCTGCAGGCTAATAGCAGGACGCAGCTGGAGACCCATGCAAATCAGGCCATTTCTGTTCTACAAGGATGGGCAAATGGGAATCTACTGAACATCTCACCGGAAAAAACACATTCAATACTCCTCAAGGGCTCCCTTGATCCCAGGAGGCCTCCCCAGATCAAGATAAATAGAACAACCATTAAACTCCAAACAGAAGTCAAGTATTTTGGCGTTATCCTCGATAGACACCTCAACTTCACACCGCATCTTAGTTACCTCAGAGTAAAATTCAGGAAATATTCCGGCCTATTCGCTAGAGTTACACGCAGAGACTGGGGTCTGAAGAAGAGGGCACTCGCCATCCTCTACAAGGCATTCTTCATCCCGGCACTGGCTTATGCAGCGGGAGCTTGGTACGCTAAGGCAAGCACCACTGTTAACAGAAGGAAATTGGAAACCATCCATCGAATAATTCTCCTCACAACAACCAGAACATGCTACACGGTGAGCACCCACGCTCTCCAGGTCCTTGCTGGATGTCTCCCTCTGGACTTAGAGATTGTCGGCCGTGGGCTGCTGCACCAACACGCCAAAGGAAGGGTAATCACACATTTGGGATACACTACGGACCCAACTCTGAATAGACCACAGGAAAAAAGACGTCTTACAGACCACACGAGAACAGTGTGGCAGAATCGATGGAATGATTCCACTAAAGGCCGCATAACTAGAAGCTTCATACCAGACATTGGACGTGTTTACCCTATTTCCCCGACCTGGTTCTCTCCTGGACTTCATACCACTTACCTGCTGACAGGGCATGGCTCCTTCAGGAAGAAGCTACACGATTTTGGAATCTCGGACATAGCGCAGTGTAGATGCGGACAAGAAGAAACTTGGGAGCACCTGCTCTATGAATGTAATATATATGAAGACCTCCGTGGCCTGCTGTTTACCAAACTATGCTCCATCCTTAGAAATCAGGAGGACATAGTACTGCAGGAAGAAGAAAACTAAGGCTTTCACGCTTTTCGCTCAAAATCTCTTCGCGAGGCAAAGAGCACTCCCACCACCCTGAAACAATGGCGACCCAGATCCGACACCTTTCCGGGCCTGCTTTATCTCCTTTTCCCGGTGGGGGAACACCCCTGTCTCCCCCTCTCCCTGCAAAACCCGCTTTCCCTCTGGTGTGGCATGGGCATGCCCACTGAACATTTGGGGGCGACCTCCTCTATCAGTCCCTTTCTTCTTTTTCTACCCTCCAGCCTTCCTTCTCCCCACCCAAATCTGTCTACCTTCATAGCTCACAGCCCCACATGTCAAAATTGTAACTACACCAAAATTGCTTGCCCGACCCTTTTCTTCCAAAAATAAAACTCATCCAGCGTACAATCCATTCTCGCACTTAAGGCAAATCTCTATGACCAAACAAAGCACCAACAGCGATTAAAGCAATGTCTTTTCTTTTTTTTTTTTTTTTTTTTTTATATAGGTCCTAGCCATTGAAATCTGAAGAAAGTAGGTGGCAGGACCTGCCAGAGTACTGATTCCTTATTGGTAACACCTGGCTAGCCTCCACGTGGCGCGGTATGGGCAACGTCGGGTCCCATCAGGGGTCCGATGGCCAATAAGCCAGATGAACAATGGGCACAACAGACTACACTATACACGATCCACACACTTTAAATCTCTGGCTTGACAGGGTACTGTCACTCGATACAGAGAACACCGCGGAGATGGGAGAAATCCCAGGAGCCGCAAGACCCTCAACATACCAAATACCAAATCAACATACCAAAATATATTGTAGAGTAACTCGCTAATATGAAACCTCAACTGTATTCGAAAACAAGAGCCAATCGACAAATTTTATCGTCATTTTCTTGCTCAAGCATGAAATTAGCGAAGACTGGGTATTTTCCTTTTCGTAACATTTTAAGTGTTGACCAGGATAATCTGTATTACAGCCTGGGGTTCGTACATGTGATACTGTACACCTTCTTTGGTCAACTGGTATTTTTGCACAAGCTTCTGGTGAAATATCTAGAGACTCTGTCAGGTCTATGAATGTACTCCGTCTGGGTGATCACGCTGTACCCAGCGGTGATGTGCTGGATTGTTTCTGGAGCTAGTTTGCGTCGTCGACACGTGCCATCTGTCACTGTGGAGTCTCCTTGGGCACGTATTTCCTGTACTTCCTGTTGTAAATTATGTGGTCTTGTATGGCGAGCATGAATCGATGGTCTCGGAAACGAGCTTCCGCTCGTCAGTCGTCCGTTGGATGCCATCGTATCAATGTAGTCCTGATGTCATTGAACGTGTGCCATGGAGCGCGTTCGTCGCCAACCCTTCTGTCTTTGTTTCTTTTGTCTGCGTGAGTGCGTCTCCTTGTTGAGGTTGAGCGGTGTGTGCTATTTGTCTATCTTCTTTATGACTTGGTAGATTGGCGCTGCTTCTTCCTGACAGTAATCGCACAAGTTCGTAATTGCTTTCCTCAGTTGTTCAATGAAGTCTGTCAAACCCCTTCCACTATTTTCCGGACGGCAGACTGCGGGTGGTGTTGGCGGCTCTTAGTCATCATTATAATGGTGGATCTGATAATCTCCTCCAGCTAGTTGTTGGTCCAACCTCTGATTCGGAAGGAATATGTTAGTACTGGAACTGCGTAGTTGTTTATGGCACTGATTGTGTTCCTGCCTGGGAAATATCATCAGAGATGGTATTTTGCAGGCAGGAACAATTAAGTGCTGGCTGACTGCCATCGTATCAATGGCAATGAGAAATACCATCTCTGATGATATTTCTCAGCCAGTCAGGCCTCTTATGTTTTAGTTGTTGAATTCGCATGCATATCTGCAAATTTTTGCAGGTCTCTCCCTCTGTAATAGCTGCGATCTCTTTACCGATCTGCAGCTGGTAGAGTCTGCTGAATAGATTTCCTTGATATAATAAATGGGTCCTGTATTTGTCTCACCTAAATTGAATCCTGATGTCAGTGCTGGACTCTTCGATTATTTGGAGTAGCTAGTGGAGTCGATTTTCCGTTGCAACAAAGAATTTTTTATCATTCATATACATCACGTGAGAGAGGTTTTTTAGGATTTTTTTTCCCTTCTTTAATGATATATATATATATATATGTACTTGCTGTTGTTGAGCATATTGTACACTGTATTGAATGCTAGACAGAAAAATAGCCAGGGCACTTTTTTGCAAGATTCCTCCTCTAATGAGGATCGTTTTGGTTGTGTTATTTTCGAGTTTGATGGTGGTTCTCCACTTTTATATGGTTGCTTCTACGAAGTCTATCTATGAGAATTGGTTTCAAGTCCTTGTGGCAGTCGATGTAGACCTTTACAGGATGGGGCTCTTGTAGGCTTTCTCCATATGCCGAACCAATGGCTAATTGATACAATATTGTGAAACCAGCTAGCAATAAGTTAGATTTTCTTAAAAGATATAGCAGAGATTTTATTAATTGGCATTATTCATATTTCTTTATGAAATTGATGTTATGCCAACCCAAGATCATGCTTCACATGTTTGGGCTCCCCATGTAGCCTACCAAAAATTTAAATTAGAAAATGTCCAAAAAAATAAGAGTAATGCCATTACATTATAGTGAGAAACCCTATAAAGAGTGATGTGAATTCTTTGAGCTTGAAACGCTGGAAGAAAGAATAGAAATGACGATTTCCTCTTATTTAATAAGCTGTTAAACGGTTCTATTAATAGCTCCAAATGAGTCACAAAATTAAACTTCAATGCATCGAACAGAGCATTAAGATATTATCTTAAAGCATCCTATGCAAGGACATATTAAGGGTATTTCAACTAATGTAACAGGAAGGCAAGATTTAAAAACATTGCAAATTTGGAGATATATGATGTCCACCGACTCTTCAAGAAACAACTTAAATGTCAAATACATCTGTTATCTGAGCTTTGAAATTTATTTTATTTTAATGTGTTTCTCTTAAGTGACGGAAGAAATTTAACTGTACAATTATACTCCCTTCTGAATATGTCAATCAAACCGACCCTTCCTTTGCTTTCAAATAATTTATTTATGTTTTTATTTTCATTTTTAATTTTTACTTGATTTTACTTTCGTTTTTAATTTTTACTTGATTTTATTTCATTTTTTGCCTCTTGTAATCAGCATTACAAGACCCTCAACACAAATTGGGCGTGTCCAGCAAGGAACAACAGATCTCAAAAATTTGTACTTTTCGCCTCTTTTTGCAGACAGAACGACTCAACAGATCATTGCCTCGTCCGTGGAGTTGAACCCTTTGGGTTCTCGTGCGGGGCACACCTGCCCTAATGAGTGCGGTCCGACATTCGAGTCTGACAGTCCTTTTACTCAGGATAAGTGCATGATTCCTGGCGAATCTGATCTTTACCAACCTTGAGAAGACGTCAGGAGAAGCTTGGTGGCCAGGTTCTGAGCAAGCTTCATCACTGTTACAACATGATGGAGTTGAGAGAAACCCCACGTCAAAATAGGGAGGAGCGGATCTACACTCAATTGGATGCCTTCTGTCTCTCTGATCAATTTAAATCTCATGCGCAATTTCCCAGGCATAATCCACAAATGGCTTGCGCCCAAAGCGTTTTGACTGTGAAAAGGCAGCGGAACAAAATTCCATCCCAGGAACCTATTAGGCTCCTGGGATGGAATTCCAATAGAGCCTGCCTCAGTCCCTCTGTCGAGGAGACTTGAGGAGATATATAATACTTCAGCTCTCCAGACCCGAGAGAGAATTTTTGTTTCCAAACTTGGACAAGAAACAAAAGCAGAAAGTATCAGAGCACTCTTTGCCGAAGAGCATGGGGGATGAGTAGGTAAAGCGGTCATATAAACAGTTTTGCCCTAGGCGGTTTATTTGGGGTAATAAAACAGTGTTGAGTCAGGGTGTTGTTACTGCCCCGTCCTTTTCTGTGATTGGCTGTTGAGTTGAGGGGAACAAAAAAATGTATTCAATTATTATTTTGCTCACTAGCTGGCGGTGCGCGTTTTTTCTTTGTCGAATTTTTATTTATTTTCTTGCTGAGTTTCAAATCCATGTCTTCTGTGATGGTGGCTGTCAGGTATTTATCCACTGTGCTACTCTTTCAATTGTGTGAATGTGTGTAAATGTTGTAAATATATGTATAAATGTGTGAGTGACGTCAAGAGACGTAGCCCAGTGGTCGGGAGCGAGAGTTCATAATACGCGTTCCTTGAGTGGACCGGGGTTCGAGCCGGTGACTACTAAATACTATAAATATTTGTATTGACGATTTATTGTAAACTCTACTGACGTGGTTGTCGTGCCGGAGTATAAACATAAAATTATTATTATTATTCTTCAATGAATTGTGGGGGGGGCTCTGGCGTCAAGAGTTGTTTATTTCTTCTGATTCGATATACCTGAAACAAAAAGTATTTTTTTTTATTATTACTTTTTTATTTCCAATGTCGTTACTATCTCAGGATCTCCAATGAAAAAACTAATCCTCCTAAGGGGCTCCCTTGATCCGAGGAGATCCCCTCAGATCAAGATTGGTACCACAACACTGAGACTATCAAAAGAGCACAAGTACCTGTGTGTAATACTTGACGCCACCCTTTCCTTTAAAACGCATCTCAACTACGCCAGAAAGAAAATTAGGGGCTACACGGCCCTCATCACCAGGGTCGCAAAAAGGGACTGGACGCTAAACAGCAAAACCCTCAAGCTCATATACAAAGCAGCCTTTATACCGATAGCAACCTATGCATCGGGAGCATGGTACTCTACAGTCACCATGGCTGTAAACCACTGGTTACTCGACTCCATCCACAGAGCCATGCTATTAGCCATCACACAGGCCTGCAGCACAGTAAGCACACATGCGCTGCAGGTGCTGGCTGGAACCCTTCCACTCGACCTGGAAGCGGCCAGAATCGGAATCCTCTATGAAATTTCTAAGGGGAACGCCTGCACCTTCATAGGCTTCAATGCAGATCCCACTGCTAACCGAGCGACCGAAAAGAAAAGACTCACTGCCCACCTCACGCAAATATGGCAATCTATATGGGACAACTCTTCCAAGGGAGAGATCACTAGGAAATTTCTCCCCAACATGAGGAAATTACATCCGAAGGCCCCGCTGTGGTTCTCACCGAGCCTCTATACAAAGTTTCTACTTACCGGACAAGGAGCATTCAAGGCAAAACTCACAGCCCTGAGCATCACAAAGGACCCTGCTTGCTGCTGTGGAGAGTCTGAGAGCTGGCAGCACCTCATGTACAATTGCCGGCTCTACGATGACCTTCGCTGCAAGCTCATCTCCAGGATCACCTTCTTGCCCAGAGACAGAGAAAAGCACCTACTCGACAGTAAAGAGCAATACATTGCATTCTCCAAGTTCGCAGAAGACCTCTACAAGAGGAGACGTACCCTCATCGTACAACAACCAAACCGTGACCAACAGCAATAAAACAAATTCAAGCTGAGAACTGATAACGACTAAGTGTCATGACTGCCGCATCGTGGACTCTACAAGGAAACCGATTCTACTAAGAATAAAGGAACGGCTTACAACCATTAGAATGACCACAACCCTGGACTTGTCAAAGGAACACACCAACATGTACCGTGCAGTTCGCTGCCACCAAGCCATATTGGCGAACAAAATCGAGCACCTGACTCGATTACTTTAAACCCAAACCCAGGCGGGAAAAGGGGGGACACCCTGTCCCCCCTCTCTCCGCCGACCCTCCTTTTCCTTCTGGTGAGGCATGTCCATGCCTCACTGACCACCTGGGGACATCTACTCTGTCGCCCCCATACTTCTACCTTTACCCCCCAGCCTTCTGCCTCTCCTCCCCCACTCTACCTATACACGACGCAAACGCCCTACATCCTAAATTAATCAAATCCAAAATAATTTTCGCCCAGTCTCGGCCTATCACATGCATTGCCCTGCTTCTGCCGTTTGAATGCATGGACGCTATGCACTGTATGCAAACATTCAAAAAGTAATTACAACTGCATGTGTTATATATATATATATACACTTATATATCTTCAATTATTTTTTTATTTTTATTATTATTTTTATTTATTTTTTTTTATTTTAGATCCTAGCCGCCGAAATCTCAGGAAATTAAGCGGCAGGACCTGCCAGAGTAACTTAAGTCAAGTGAGTTCAACGTTGCCCCACTTTCCACGGGGCGAAAGTGGGGCAACGTTGGGCTTCAGCTGGGGTCCCAGCGGCTAAATGAACAGATGAACAACGGTACACGACACCACACAAATACAATTCCCACACACATTTAAATCTCTGGCTTTTCCAATCAACTGGTTCACCCACAATGTAAACTACGCGTAGATGGGGGAAACCCCTGGTCCCGTTGGACTCTTAACACACTTTCACTTTCACTTCACTATTGGAAATATATACGGTGTTATTGTTAGCCCACATGACCTGCGAAAAAGCTGAAAGTAAAGATTTGTATATGTTTTATTGTTAAATATATATTTTTACCCATACTTGGGCTATGAATGGTGGCTCCATTAATCGGTTGGGTTTTTCTGCAAGCTGAAAAAAAATCTTTTCCTTCTTATTCTAGAATGTAATCTTTTCCTTCTTAATCTAGAATGTACAGTGCTTTTTATTTCCTGTACCGATACTATTTATGTCTCTCATATTTATAGGCATACTTTACCTACGAAAACGTGAAAAGTAAAGATTTTTTTTATGCGTGCTATGCTGTTTGATGTGAAAATTTATTTACCAATGTTAGACAGTAGATGGTGTCTCCATCTATCGGTCTTTTCTGCAACTTCAATTTTTTCTCTACATTTGAAATATAATGATTTTTACATTCTAAAAGTAATTTCTTAAAGTTGTTTAAGATTTTAAAACTATTGATTAATTGTAAAATTTTCAAAGTTTTTTCTCTTGTAGCTAAGAAAAAGACATACGCAATATTTGCAAAAGATATTTTTTATTGGTACCAGATTTACATGGTTAGCTACAAAACAAAAACACAAAAGGTTAAACTATTAACAGAATAGGATAAAAATTAACACAATCACATGGCCATACACTTCGCTAAAAGATACAGCGAATGAGTTTGTAAACACACCTGATTTTAGACGATCCCTAACACAGTCAATATAACAGTTTGCATCAGTAGAAATGCTGACTTTTTCATTTTCTAAACGCTGAAGAAAATCATAAATATCAGGGATTATAGTGGCAAGGCAGAGTTATACTACAACACCCAACATCTGATGTAAGTGCTTCGTAGCTCCGATCACTCCAGATGAAAACCCACTTTTGTCTGCAGCATATGGATTCCATTGTGCATTAATGTCAGCATTCACTGTCTTCATTTTCTTCGTTAGAGTCAATGTCTGGTGCCCAAACCTCACCCCCGCCATCTACCGAACCTATTGATAGCACCGAGGCCAACCAAGATATACTTGATGACGATATATATTCCTCGTATGCATGATTTGAGACGTCCATCAATGTTTTGTCTAAGCTATAACTATCAAGCGGTAATCGCTGTGTAGTTAGGGAACCAGCGCTGTACTGTTCATCCCTAACGGGAGTTGACCATCGCATATTGGAAAAATATAAGGATGACTCCAAAGCAAAACGTTGAACACTACCATCTATTTCTAAAAGGTTTACATCATCGCTCAAATCGAAGAGGCAGTAGTACTGTGAGCTTTCATTGTAAATCTCAACTGAACACAGGTTGTTGTAATAAGGCATTTTAAGGCTGTAAAAATGTGGGTAATATGAAGAGAATACCAAAAAATTAGTCCTTTTAAACCTAAACGCAGATTCAAATATTAGACCAAATATACCCAAGCAGCGGCTGGGAAAGTAGAAATTTAACCAATGAGGTGTTTTGTATATATCTGCATGCATATGCACCCGGAATCAATACTTTTACTATGGTGTTTTTATGAAATACAGATCACATTGAATATGAACAGAGATAGATTTTAAAATCAGAATGCAGTTAAGCAAGGTGATAAAAGAAAAAACATCGATCCGATTGCAATAAAATACCAGAGGATATCCGCTTGCCGAGAATAGTTTCGCAGTTCAGAATTTCTGTTCACAGCTTCCACGACAACTATCTTAACAACTATCCAAGTCCTGACCACTGACTCTCTGATCTCCCGGTGCATATCAAAATCATCATTGAAGATTTCAGTAAAAGCTTCCAGAGTAGTTTCCTTTTCTTCCTTCACAATTTCCAAGATTATATTCTTTAACTATCGATTGTGTTCGATAGCATCGGAAATCGCTTAACGTTTGTTAATCCAACCGTCTACGACTGCTTCTTTTTCCTGTCTCTTGAGAAACAGTTCTCTCTTGATTTTCAAATTTACGAAACTGCGTAGTTGCGATCGTCCATCTTTAATTGCTTTTCTGATTCCTGAACGTGTATTTACGACGCCCTCAACAACATTCCACCCATTTGATTTTCCATTCCTCACAGCTTTTCTTGTCAGAGTGTTAAGTTCCGAATGACTTTTAACGAATCTCGAATGCCTTCTCGTATACCACGCCTTGTCTAAAATTGATTCTTTTATTCTCCTGCGGAATTCTACATTCTTCTTGATTCCGTCCTGAACCAGTTGCCTCAACTGTGATGTTCGCTGATTCAAAGCTTTAATAAATTAATCTCGAAGATCAGCATCCTCTCGTATTACATTTTCCACTTCTTCCCACACATTAATCCATCCATCTTCTATCGCTTTTTCTATGAGATCGCCAAGTTCAGTATTTCCGTTAATAGCATCCCTAATTTCTTCAATTATTTCTAATCTCCTCTCTAAAATACGTTCTCGTATTTGTCGAGAGAGTTCTGCATGGTTCTGCATTATCTGCAGAAACAGATCCCTTAATTCCGAAAATGTTCCTTTTGCTTTTTCTTTAAAAAGATTCCTCACTTGTTAATTTTTCTTGATCACATTTCGATATCAGTCGATTCGTCTGCCCAACCATCCTCGATGGCTTATTGTCTCTCTCATGGCATTTCGGAGTTGCAGTCGACATTCTATACTCTTTCTGATGAATTTTCTAAGATCTGAGTCACGATTTATTGCACTCTTTAGAGAAGGTTTTATGTAAAGGAGGACTTGTTTAACTTGCACTTAAAGTCATACGGCTCCAATTTGTACAGTTCTTGATCAAATTCACATTCAACAGTATCAAAAGCTTTCTTGAAATCGAAGCTTGTGATATCAAAATTATTTTTTACATCCCATTCCTTTGTGACCACATCATTGTATCCAATGAAATTGGTCAGACAAGACTTCCCCTTGACAAACTCATGCTGTGTGTGAAGTATAACTGTTATCTTGTCTAGATGATCATGCAATGCTTCTTTAACCAGTGTCTCCATAATTTTCCCCAGAACAAAACTAACAGGTCTGTAATTACTCGTGTCACCCTCAGATTCCTCTTTGTGAATTCGGGATATATTTGCTCACCTCCAGTCCGACGGGACTTCCCATGTGTCCAAGGATTCTCTCATAATTATGGCTAATGGTTTTCTTACTTCCTTTTCCACTTCCTTTAATGTAACTGGATAGATCCCATCCTCCCCAAGTGCCATTCTTATGTTTATCTTCAAACATTTTCCTGCACTTTGCTCTCCATTATCAGAAAATCATTAAGCACCCAGTTAGAGGTTAATAAGCGTCTTTCCCACACTTCCCTGCAGAATTCCTCATTTGTGAAATCAGTTCTGTATTTAATTTATAGATCTATGCACCAAATTCATCTTTCCTTGGCTGTGTTGTTCAAAAGGCGTCAGTCTATTAAAACAGTTATTCGAAAGCCCGAATTTCCTGAAGAATAATAGCATGAAAACCTTGCCGGAAAAAAATAACATGAATACGTAGTGAAGAAGCTCACCGAAGGTCCTTTTATCTCGGAAGTTATATTTCTCGACTTTGGTTGTAAAATGAGTAAAGAATACCAAGCATTAACTGTAATGCTGATGGTCATCGACGCTATTGAGTACGTTACTGCGAAGATTACGAAAAAAGCAGTGACCTGGGAGTCACTGATCTTTAATCATCGTGTAATAGCATAAAAATCCATTTTTTTTTTTTTTTTTTTTTTTATGGTTCGGAATGAGGGCAAGGGCTATAGGCCTTTTGTTCTTTTTCTCAAACCTTCACTGCCGGTATTTATTAAACTCTTACAGCATGAAGCTTTTGTTCAGATGTTTTTCTACTTTTGGTTTAACATACTTGCTCAACACATTACATGTGTCAGCCACCCACATAGTATGTGAAGATTTCAACCTTCCACCATAGCTCAACAACCTACTGGACACACGTTGAATAGGCTGCAGCCATGATCCATCTCACTTAAAACTGAACAACGCACAAGAGGTGAAAATAGATTTGACCTGATTCTATCTTCTTGTAACTGTCCAATTGATGTACAGCCTGAAATGTCTTTTCTATCCGATCATAGTCCTTTTGCAATCTCCATAATACTACCGTATATTGACTTTAATGTCAAGAAATAACAAAATACAAAACAGCATCGCTGCTCTAAATACATCCGACAATGTCATTCAAGCCGATGAAGCCGATGTGGTTGTTCAATTTGCTAATGGTGTTATATTGTTATAATTCAACGAATGACAGAATACATGGATTTTAAAGTTTACAAATATAATTTATTTTTGGAAAAATTATAAAGAGTAATTTATTTGTTTCGCCTATTATTTGACGAGTAACTCGCCCAGTGAGATTAGTAAAAAAGGACGTTCACATGAGAAAAGACTTCGAATATGTGGATTACACAGCCTTGGAAATAGACACCTTAGAGGAGACTTGATTGAGGTGTTTAAGGCTCTGAGAAGCTGAGTAAAAAGAACGAGGACGAAAAGGAACGAGGAATAAGTAAAAGGACCGAGGACGAAATTTTCAAGGTTATAAATGATCTAGAATTAGGGGCCATAAATTTAAGTTAGGGGGGAGTTGTTTAGACGCGATTGCAGTAAGTTTTATTTGAGTCAGCGAGTTATAAATTACTGGAATAAGTTACCTACATGGGTGGTAGAGGCTGACAGTTGGGGAAATTCAAATGTCAGATGGATAACTACTTACGGAAGGGAGGAGGGAAATGCAAAGATTGTCTATTTCGTTTTCTCTTTTCTGAGGCTGTTAGGACTTGAGAACGGAAAGATACGAGGAGAAAGAAAAGGGACGGAAAGGTGAAAGAAACAAAAATAAAATTTACGGGTGACGGAAGGAAAAATAGGAGGAGAGAACAAGATGAATGCACAGGAAGGTAAAAGGGAGGAGAGAAAATGAAAGATTTTGGGGAAAATAATAGGGCAATGAAATCATTCAGGGAAAGGCATGAGATCTGAAGACGATGTTTATCCGCCCTTAACGCAACACCAGAGACTCAAACATGGGATTTATACAGGTCCCTTAATTTCTATAAAAATAGAAATTAAGAAGTTTCTTAATTTATATTTTTATATACGTACTTATTTGACCTCATACCTGGCTGCATATTTGGACAGATTCCATCCTACGACAGATCCTAAAGTCCTTTGCACTATGATTTGAGACTCTTTGGAAGGAAGTTATATCACATCCGCCAAAAGTGCTCAGCGGTCTATTATTAATGGATGCACAATAATTGTCAAGGCAGTCCTTTTCACAACTAATGGACTCTGATATAGCTCGCATTACAATCTCATGAGGGTTTTCCAGAGGGGTGAGCGTAAATAGTTAATAGCTTTCTCTTAGATATTTCCATTGTACAGTGTAATTCTACAAAATCCTAGCAATTCCCCTGAGATAATACCCCACTTAAAAAGGAATGCAGGCTATACCAGAAACTTGATTGAATCTATTCAGACCTGCGAGAACGTGATGGAGAAAACATTGCCTCCTACGTGCTTCTGGATCGAGAAAAGTTCCAAACAATTTAGTTTGTTCTGAGAAGTGACATTTCGGGAGATCCGTCCTAATTTTTTTATTTAGTCTGGCTGCTTTTATCATTTGTAAATATGATTATGTTTTTCTTGCCAGTGAATCCCTGGCGGGAGGAATATAGCTTCATTCCAAGTGATGCAAAAATCATTGATATGCACTGGACTAGGTTCTATTACTTGTTGGAGTCATATTTCCAAATATCCTCAGACATGTATGATTACTCACTGCTTTGATTCAAATTAATTTATAATTAAAAAAAAGGCATCATATTGATGCCCACTGTTTTTTTAATTTCTGCTCATTTTATTTTGTTAGTTTTAAGGGTTTTATTTTTATTTATATATTTTAAAAGTTAGACTTTACAGAGAAGATATCGAGAAAAATAATGGGTCCTCATTTCCTCATAGATCCAATCACTTAATCGGAGATACAAAAAACTAATAATTAATAATAATAATTATTATTATTACTATTGTGTTACTACTATCAATAATAGTAATTAATAATAATTATTATTAATAATAATTATTATTAATTATTATTATTATTATTGCTATTACATTATTTCTTCCAGTTTGGGTGTTCCACCTCGTGACGGGTATTGCTACCAAGAACACAGGGCGGTTGTTGTTATGTCTGGTGTTACTGTTGATAGAGGAACTCTCTGATTATCCTACAGGTGTTCAGGATTGCGACTTTCTGGAGTTCCTTGTAGGTGTTCGCCGAGATACCTATTGCTGCTAGGCTGTTATGTAGGGTCTTTGGCACCATACCTCTTGTGGTTGACATGATGATCGGGATGGTCGTTACTTGTTACATATGTCACATCTCTTTAATCTCCTGTCTTAGGTTCGTGTACTACCTGATTTTTATCCCATGGGTTTTCTGCAGTTTGTCACTGTTCGGTACTGCTATGTCAATCAGATAGGTAGCCTTTTCCTTCTTAGCCACAAGGGTTATTTCCTGTCTCTTGTGCGGAATTGTCCTATCCGTTATTATGGCGCGGACCCAGTATAGCTTGTGGGTTGGGGCTCTATAAGTACTGCCTAGGGTTCGTACTCGTAGTACGATACACTTGGCGCCTCCATTTCCAGGTGGGAAGGAGCAGCAGTGCATAGCACACGCTTCTTGATTAGACCGCGGTTCGAGCCCGTCACTACCAAATACGGAGGATGCGGAAAGGTCAGGAAATCACTACCGCATATCCCGGAGCAATATGGCCTTAGTTGCTAATGCTCCTGAAAACTAAAATAATAAGGTTTTATTTCAGTATTGTAAAATCTGACATTCATTAGTCCACAATATTTGAATTAATTTGCATTTAAGCGAATTTTGTATTAAAATGTACGAATTTTGTCCTGCTTTCCTATTTAAAAATTGATGCCTTAGTAGTATAAGGTTGGGGTTCTAACCGAGTACGGCTCTATGAATTTTGGCGTCAATTTTCGTGCGTGCTGCCGCGTCGGTCGCTTGTTTTGCCGTTTAGGTTTTGAGCGTCTGCCGGTGAAGCGAGCCGAGGTTTAGGTTTAGCGGTTGCGCCGAGGCTTAGTTGCGGAAAAATATATTTTAGTTCTTATTTCGCCCACTAGATGGCGCCACTTTGTTTCGCCATTAAATTAAAATTTTTTTTTCGAACAGGCTCGAACCCATGTCGTTGCTACTGGTGGTCCGGTGCTTATCCCCACGGCTACCCTTTCAGTTGTAACAATATGTGTAAATGTAGCTCTTATAGTTAAGAGTGGTGTGAGTGTGACGTAGGAAGTTGTATTTCGCCTTGTTCTGATTGGAGGGGGATATGAACCGATGTTCTGATTGGTTTGGGGGTATAAACCGACTTCGACTCTGAGTCTACCGGTGATTTTCTGGTCTGTTGATGCCGTAGAAATCGTCTGTTTTTGCCGCGTTGGTTTTCAAGGTGGCTTTGGAGGGTGCGCAATGAATTGTGGATTCGCGCACGCACACACACACACACAAGCCCGAGCTCTTGAGCTCGCGCACGCACACACACACACACACACACAAGAAAATAGAGCAGTAGACATTCTTTCCCAAGACAAAGGTTTTGGCGGGAAAAACGTGGACGCTGTAGACATACGGGCACTTGGGGGGTCACAAAAGTTCGAGCCCGACGATGGCCACGACAACAGAAGCCCACGA
This sequence comes from Mastigoproctus giganteus, assembly GCF_048544385.1. Lineage (NCBI taxonomy): Eukaryota > Metazoa > Arthropoda > Arachnida > Uropygi > Thelyphonidae > Mastigoproctus > Mastigoproctus giganteus. The sequence continues at coordinate 181,520,215 of NC_143576.1, forward strand.
AACAGTGCCGCCATCTAGCGAGTCATTCTGAAAGCTGAAATCAAAGATTTTATTTTATTTAAGGTGTTTAAATTTTTTTTTTTCCTAGGTAGCTATGACTTTGCCGTTTAAATATATTTCAGTGGCTTTGCAATATGTGGCGCCATCTGTGGAAGCAATCTGAAAGCTGAAAATTAAAAGATTTTATTTAAATATATTTTTTTTTTTTTTTTTTTCCCTACATACTTCTTGAACGGAGATTGCCACGACATCGTAACAACCAAGAAAATGTGTCGCCATCTAGCGTGTCATTCTGAAAGTTGAAATTAAGGATTTTATTTAAATATATATTTTTTCTCTCACATACGGATACTTGGTGTCACAATACTTCTTGAACGGAGATTGCCAAGACATCGTAACTACCAAGAAACTGTGTCGCCATCTACCGATCTATTCTGCAAGTTGAAAAGCTGAAAAATTAAGTATTTTTATATGTTTAATGTTATGTTATGTGTTTTTTTTATGGTTAAATTTTTATATGTATATATTTTTACCCATAACTATTTATGATGGTTCCTCTTCAAGTTGAATTTTGTATCCTGATGCTTAGTCTATCTTGAAAAAAAAAAAAACCTGAAAAGTAAAATGTATTGATGTGTATATATATTTATTTACCTTCTTCAGATTCTTTCCACAACTTTGAATTTTTTTTAAAAATCTATATTCGAAATCATTTCTTTCCTAAAAGTAAATTCTCAATTTTTTTAAAAAAGTTATTGATTAATGGAAAATTAAAACTTAATTTCTACTTTCTAAGAAAAAAGACAGACAATATTTTTCAAATAGACATGTTTTTATTGGTAAGTTTTACAGATGTTGTTACTAATCACAAAAAATCAACACAAAAACTTACATATGCACATTGCTTTGATCAGAACGGATACTTCGTATATTTCGTAGTGTAAGCAGTTTGAAGTTCTTCGATCATCGAAACTACAGCATTGTACAAAGCATAATCGTTGAACTCAGTAACTACACCTTCTTTCGAGCACTTAGCAGAAAAAATTTTAACACTTGTAGATGGTTCAGCATTTCTTACAAAGTATGCATACACGTCGTTAAACGAAACTTCGATAGAGCCAGTAAACACATCGTTCTTTATACGTTCTCTAACACAATCAAGATGCTCAAGTATAACTGATTGCATTAACAGAAATGCGGGTTTTTCGTCTTCTAGACGTTGAAGAAAAGAATCTATGTCTATGATTCTATTAGATATAGCTTCAAGTTCAGAACGGTGGAGAGTCATTCGTCGTTCTGCAGATAGCAAGAATTGTTTCCAATAGAAATCACAAGCACCAACATCTGTATTGATTCGGATCCCCGGTAGATGGATTTCATCTTTAGATCTGGCTCTTACGGAAAGCAAGATATCAGTCATTTTGTTTTTGAATTCTTCCCACTGGTTTCTGGATAGCATCATGTGCGTATTAGTTGTCTCAATCGTAACATGTGGCTCGAATTCGTGACAATAAACACGAACTGTGCTACTATGGCTCAGACGTCTGTAGAAAGTTACGTTTGGTCGTCTTATATCATCAAACATTTCGTGCTTTGGCATTTTGGAAAAAACTGCAACAGTGGAAAAATTCACGACCACACTGAGAAAGCTCCAAACTGTAAATGTGGTCCAAGGGCTATAACAGCAAGTGTTTAGATTCTAGCCGTATTGTTACTGGCTCATAAACTCGTGACGTATCAGTAACAGGTAGAGGCATGTCGTACAAAGGTTATATAGCCTCATATAGTTAGCGCAGGTGTTGCTCCCAGGTCTTTGTTCAGATTTAGAACGCTAAAGCATAAGATAACTCAACTTCAAAAGGCTTCGTTTGGTCACAGCTAGACACAAGACGTACAAAGACTAAAGGAGATACCACCCCTCCAAGTATGCTCTACCGCTCCCAGAGCCTTTGTACGACATGTGCCTGTGATACCGCACCCTAGGCTTTGTTCAAAATGTAGAGTGACAAAAAGATGTCGATCGGTCGGTCGGGAACTGGGTAGGCACATGTCATATAACTAGGGGTGATGTGAATCCCGAGTCTTTGTTTAAATTTAGAATAGTAAAAGCTAGCTCAACTTCAAAGGCGATGGTTGGGAACAAATAGAAACATGTAGTACAAAGGTTATATAACAGCACATAGCTTTAGCTGGTATCGTTCCGAAGCCTTTGTAGTAACAAAAACAAAAAGATAATTCAGCTTCAAAGATTACCTTCAAAGATGTCACGCCCTTACTGACGATTAAGTATTTCGCTCTCATACCATAGTGATTTCCTATAGACTGTGACTTTCACTCTCATACCGTAGTAATTTCCTATTGGCTGTGACGTTCACATACTCTTGAATCTAAAACACAGATTGGTTGCTGTCAAGTAAAAAGGAGCATGTTAACTAATAAGTTGTTTTAGCAACAGTATTATATACGATAATTCCGATACGCCCCCGTACTCACCTTCATGAACCCATCTCATTGGTTAAATTTTCACCTTTCCATACCAATCTGATTGGTTGTATTAGATTAACATTTGAACCTGTTTGAGTTTAAAAGGGCTAGTTTTTGTGTTTATTTCTTCATGTTACTCTCACGTTTTTTTCCATACAATGTTGTGTACGTACAGTTTATGCTTATGTTCGGGGTCAGTTGTCACTTCTGATAAAAGTTCAGAGTGTTGTAACCCTTGGGTTTCCGACAGTGATATAGACCTTTGGGAAGTTGCTGATGGTTGTGAGTCCTTTGACTGCAACGACCCAAAATATTTTACGAAAATACGGAGTTCAAATCCCATTAGTACGGGGCAGTCCTTTTGCAATTCATCTCTATCACTGGATGCTAGCCTTTATTCTGCAAGTTGGCATCCTTCATACGACGGCGACATATCAGCATCCAACTCCTCACGATCGACATCAGAACTGTCAACAGGATCGGAAAACGTTGATCGTGAGGCTCGGTCACCTGATATAATCGTCGTGGGGAAGTATGAAGAAGAAGAAGAAGAAGAAGACAATGATGTTGGTCCTTGGAATCCCTATGCCGTTGACGAGAGCGGTTTTTCGACGTCCGGTGCTTCCACAGTGCCCATCATCTGGACCGATCAAAGTAACGATGGGTTGACAACAGATGATGGCTACTGCAGCGTGGTTATCTAGATTAGGGAATCTTTAGTAGTAAGTATTTTGTATCTTTCTTTAGTTTTTAAGAATAAAATAGAATATTCTTTTGTAACTTTTATCTGTGTCTCTTTTTTTTCTGTTGAAGTACCGTTTTCTGTCCGGAGAGACAAGCGTACTTCTCGTCTCCTTGAGTCCTCAGTAACAAAAGGGTTTGGCTTTACTTTCGCTAAACGTGTGGTAGGAGACGACACACACACACACACACACACACCAAGACACATAGCGAAAGCTAACCACCTAGTCATCATACTATCAACATTAGAAAAAAAACCCAGTGAAATCCCCAATGTTTTTGACACTAAGCAGTTTTCAATGGCTACCTCTGGTGACGTCTCCTTTTTTTTCAGGATGTCGGCGAAGTCGATCGGGCACGTCTTCCCCATCCTATTCCCACCGACGTCACATTCGTGACGGCACTCGGATGGGAATCGCAGGGCGCCGGGGCGTGGGGGGAATCGCGGCACCCTCCCACCCATCACGTTGTGATGGGCGCGCGCACGGGGGAATCGCGGCACCCCTCCCACCCATCACGTTGTGATGGGCGCGCGCACGGGGGGATCGCGGCACCCCTCCCACCCGCCACGAAGTGTCGGGCGCGCTTAGATGGAGGAATACACTTTTTTCCGTGTCAAGAATGGTTTCATGGAAAAGACAACTTCCAAAAAAAACCTTTTTCATAACTCACAGTTTTTTAAAAAAGGGGACAATGTTTCGTTTTTCTGGAGACGTCACCTTCTGTCTTTACAGTTGCTAGTCCTACCTCTCGCATCGGCGCGCGAACACACACATAAATACTTGGTCCAGACTAGCGCGTGCTCATTTACATAATGTTTCACCATCCATTCACAGCTATAGTCTCGGGAGCAACACAGAGTGGAAAGACGACGTTTGTATTGTCGCTATTAGAAAATAGTGAAAGTTTAATTTCGCCACCACCTCAAAGAATCGTCTATTGCTATTCAGAGTTTCAAGATAAGTTTCGGTGTTACTCGCAAATCGAGTTCGTGGAGGGTTTAAACATCCCCGAATTCGATCCATCAGTAAAAAATTTACTTGTTTTAGACGATCTCATCAACCAAGCAAAGGATAGTATTGTCGTTTCTGAGATATTTATAAAAGGATCACATCACAGAAATCTGAGTGTTATTTTGTTAACACAAAACCTGTTTTCGCAAGGATCGCAGTTCCGCACTATCAGTTTGAATTCGCACTATCTGATTGTTTTTAAAAACCCTCGCGACTCAAGACAAATTTCACACCTAGCAAGTCAAGTTTTCCCCGGGAGATCACGTGTTTTAGTCGACATATATAAGCATGCAACACGCGATCCTCATTCATATTTACTGTTTGATTTTTGTCAGAACACAGATGATAGATTGAGACTGCGCTCACACGTGTTACCAAACGAAGGACATACGATTGTTTACATCCCCATATGGCTCTGCGTCTAAAAAACAATGCTAACTTTATAAGGTATCTGTCGGAAGTTCGACCGAAACAGGCAACCGCTTTATTAAGGAGTTCAAATCAAACAGAAATAAATTCACTCTGTGAAATATGTAAAAACATAGTCAAAGGTAGCATTCCGTTGACAGACAGAGTGAAAAGCAAGTTACAACGCAAAAAACGTCTGCTCAGAACACTAGCAGATAAAAAAGTAGCATTTAAAACTAGGCGGAAATTAATTCTTCAACAAGGAGGTTCACTGTTCCCCCTGATAGCAAGCATAGTTGTTCCACTCATCACAAGTTTAATCAGAAGATGAGTGAATCTTTCCGTAAATTCTTGCTTGTAGCTGCACCGCCAGAACAAAAACAGATGCTCTCTTTAGACGAGAAAATGTCTGAAATCTTAAAAAGACAGGATTTGCAGCCCGAGTCTAAAGTTAAAATGTATCTTCAGATACTACAGTCATATTTAGGCCTGAAAAATAATGCCGCAAAACAAGCGTCCTCGTCGGCATCAAGCGATATCGAGACCAGCGTATCGAACGTAACGGCGTCGCTACCCACAATCCCTTCCTCCTCTGAAGCGCAGGAGCAACGGTACTCCAAGAGCGAAGTTATAAAGCCTCGTAAGCAGGTCAAGCGCAGATATACAGCTTTGCTATCGCCTCGTCGTTTGAGACGTAAGCATACGTGGATTTCGTTGTGGTAAGTTTTTTTTCAATAAAACAGACACTTTTTAAAAATAAATAAAATTTTATTTTGTAAGTAAAGGTTCAATTACATGTAATGTGGCTAACAAATCATTTGCCCACAAATCTTTACAATAATATTTGTTTACAATCTTTGACATAGAAATATTTCTACACCGATGAGTCAGGAAAAAAATACAATGTAGTCCACACGCTATAGATTCTGGATGTTGAATCACCACTTTGTTATAAGTCCATTTCTTACTGTTTTGGTTAAGGAACTCTGCAATGTCCGGTGTCGGTGGTCGTGCAAAGCTGTCGAAATATTGACTTTCTCTTTTTCCTAGGAAGATACTCACCCAGTGAGTACCTGGCATGTGTGCCTTGTCTGTATTGATGACTAGCAATGCTGGTTTCCTCTGTATTTTTGACGGTAACTCGTCCCTGGCACAGACACCGATCAGATGTTTTCTCGATTCACTGTCTGCTTCTAAAACCTTTAATATATCTCTAGTGTTCATAATTCACGAGGATTGAACGGTCTTTAGTCACAGAAAGAATGTTTTCGAATTCGGCATACAAGATCACTGTTACGTTTTCGGGAAGAGGTTCTGCGAATTTCAGTTCAAGTCGAACACCGCCTCGCCATAAAGAAGTGATGTGCGTGCCGACAGCGTTACTGTCGGGAGTTAGGTTGAAAGCATAAAGCACATTCCCTTCTGTATAATCCAGGATTGATATGTCGTTTCCACAGTCTGAATTCCATTTGTTTAGCGATGTGAAAATAGACAGGTAGGACCGCGTGTAATGTCCATTCTTATAATCGGGTGTTAGCGGAATGGAAGGATGCTGCACACCATCAGCCGTCAGAAGTAAATAGCACAGGTTGTAGTGACCAAAATTGAATGGGTTGGTTTTGAGGGAGCCGTTGAAACTATCACTGGACACAATACCGACTATTAAACGAGTGGGGATCTGTCCTAGATATATATTGTCTCGGGTAGAGTCTGACATGCCTTTTGGAATTGAATAGTAACTTACATCAGCTCTGTTAATGGGATATACAAGAGGATGTTTTTCAAGAACACTCATGTGGGCTAACTGTATGCTGGGGTTAAGTTTAACTTTACGCACAAAAAGACAGGCTTCGCGTATATGAATTTTAGCAGTATTGTCGAGAGACAACAGACAGAACTCGGGCGAACTGCGAACCATTCTCAGGCGGAGCGATAAATTGTTAATAATATATTTGTCCTGATGGCACAAATCTAGTCTGAGACGACCCAGAAGTTCCACAGTTTTGGTTTTCGAAAAAAACTTCATACGTTGATTCATACCACTGTCAGGCTGAGAAAACATTTGCGAAACATCCGAAAAATTGTCTTTTACGAACAGTTCTGTAGTGAGCTGTGATTTTTTTGCTCCTCTGTCAAAATTCAAAAGCGTTTCTAAATAAGCTCTATAAGGGTGTCGCTGCTTGGATTAATTAATTTGTCTTGAACGAAAAGATCCACATGTTTAAACATGGAGTGAAAAAAGTTGTTGACAACTCCTACACTCGACTGTAATTCTTTTCCGTCGCTTTGAGTTAACTGTACTTTGAGTCGCAAATAAGTTTTTCCCAGGTCCAGATATTCTTCTGATGTCCCCGGTACGGAAAATTCTATTGGCCCCGGCGTGTCCACTGAAGCTAAAGGCAAAAAAGTAATGTATGAAGATCGCTCGATGCATAGATTAGTGGCAGGCTGTGCAAACAGGTCTAGTTCTGACATCATAACTTCACCCATCATTGAAAGATGTCCTGATATTTTTTTTTCTTTCGACGCTTACCTCCACTCTGACTACGAACTTTTTGCTTAATGGCCTGTCCTACTTCAGAAGCTCGATTTATAAACGAGCGTTTCACGGGTGCTCCCGAAATGACATCATCTATGATATTACGACCTGCCGATAGCACTTGGCGACCAATGAACTTGGCTGCGGGCTTCAGAAGAGGAGAGAGAAATGTAAATGCTGATCTGAATATACTGCCTAAACCTTGACCTCTCTGGATCGCTGCTCCTGCAAAGTAGGGATTTCCCCCCGCTTGCACTGAGTAGTAATCAACGTACACGTTCATTGGGGTCGAAAATGTAACTTAATTAGAGTTTTACCATCTCTGAATGGAAATAACTGACCACTGTCTGTGCGAATTTGAATAGAAATGGATTGAATGTTCGAGAGCAGTACAGGGTAATAATCCAAATGTAAGAATTCACCACTGCTTCCGAACGGTACTACTCGCAAAAGAGGCGCTCTGATATCACCCACGACCTGGTCTTCTATCACACTACTATAAACAAAATAAGAGCCTACACCTCTATTTATATCTCCGGGAAATTTCGATCTCGCTGTTCCTTCGAAACCATCGGGCATACGCTCAAAACCGAGTAACTCACCGAGTCCTGTCTCAGGGAAGCGAAGACGCACACCGCTTTCTATTTCGAAAGAAACAAAACCACGGGCATTAACAGAACCTTTAATTTCGGGGGCTATAAAAGTCATAACCTTTAGAATTTCGGAGATGCTACCGTAATTACCACAAGGAATTTTATGCTCGCGAACATCACAAGTCGGCTGTTGTACGAGTACAAGCTTCCTATCAGCACACTCACTGTTAGGCTTTAATGGTGGTAACACTATTTTACCTTTAGGTATCCACTTTCCTATGTACTCCCCTTTAAAAGTTCTAGATTTGTCAACAGCTTCACTCACTACTACTTTGTGTACTAGTCCTAGAATTCTGGCAGTTCGTAAAGTCATACGCAACTCACAGCCATTTTTAACGCGAATTGTGAATCTCACTTTGAATTCTGTCTCTTCTACTTTAAGCTCTAAATTGGTATTAAGACCACACATATGTTCAATCAATTTAGACGAATTTTCGTACTCATCGTTCAGCATGTAAACCTCAGGGTTCCTAACTGTCGGTTCTTTCTGCAGAATTGCAAACTCGGCCCAACCTTCGGAAATATTGTCCCATGACTTAGGTACGTGTATTTCTGCAAGTGCCACCTCCCAATTGCCTTTGAGAGGTATAGTGTCGGGCAATATAATAGTAAAATTAGCTTGCATATTCTGGGGATGGAAATCCATGCATGCATTACTCGGTAGTGTTAAGAAGAACATCTTTAGCCGAAACCCAACTGTTGTAGGAAGCAGGGTATCCTAGCCACTTAACACGGAATTGACGTTCTCCTCCCACACGTCGCTCCTTAAGTACTTTTTCAATAAGATATGTATCCAGTGGCAACTTGTCGTGAATATTAACAAGTTGTAACTGTTGCTCATAAAAGGTACCTTCGATAGTGTCGCCTGCTTTGTCTTGTACTCTGTACACAACTGGCTTTCTTCGTTTCAATACTTGAGATATAGTAAAAATTTCACGCGTCCAACTGCCCCAGAATCCTTTGCGGAAAAGATTCGAACCTGTACTTAGAACGACACGATCCCCCACTTTAAATTTAGGAGTCTGTTCTTTGGTTTTTTTCAAGTACAATTTCCTGTAGACGTCTTCTTCATTATGCAAAGTGACATCGGCAGGCGGCATTCCTATAGCTCGATGTGGCGTTCGATTATAAGTAGCTACAATGTCGGGAAGAACATGCACATATTTCTTACTTTCAGAATAAGTTATCCATTTAAATATTTTTTCTTTCAGAGTTCGAATAAAACGTTCAGCGATTGCAGCCTTTTTCTCCGATCTAGTAGTATAAAAATTAATGTTGAGAGATTTAAATAGGGCCCTCACATCTTTGTTTATAAACTCTCTACCTCTGTCACTGTTAAGACTGAATGGCGTTTCTTCCTTGAAAATTGATTTGAATGCTTTTACCATCTGCTTCGATGTTTTATTTCTAAGTGTTCTCACCCAGGCGTATCTAGAAAAAGCGTCTATACAGACGAGTAAATAACACACTCCGCCATTAGCATCAGACAGATTGGAAACTTCTGCTAAGTCACACTGAAACGTATGGTGTAGACCAGGAACTATTATTTGGTTTCTAGGAAAATTAACTCTTTGAGGTTTGTGTCTGACATAAGCAGGTTGAGATGACAAATACTCTTTCACGATACGTCTGGGTAATTTTGTATGTTTTTGTAATGCATTAACACCATTAAAACTTCCAACGACGCGCGGATCGTTGTAATCTTGTAACATTTCTTTTTTTCTTTTCCAGATGGACTTCTACGAAAACCAGGAGTACTTATGGCGCGACCCCTGTTTCTTTGCATCTTATATGGCGGGTTTGGATGCTAATGGTTAAAGATGGGGTAAAAATAGCGATGACCCCACTATCTTGTAATTTTTTTTTTTATTTTTTTTTTTTATTATTTATCAATAAACATATCTATTTGAAAAATATTGTCTGTCTTTTTTTCTTAGAAAGTAGAAATTAAAAAAAAAAAACATTCAAAGTTGTGGAAAGAATCTGAAGATGGCACCACCATATCACGAAGAAGGTAAATAAATATATATACACATCAATACATTTTACTTTTCAGGTTTTTTTTTTTTTTTTTTTTTCAAGATAGACTAAGCATCAGGATACAAAATTCAACTTGAAGAGGAACCATCATAAATAGTTATGGGTAAAAATATATACATATAAAAATTTAACCATCAAAAAAAACACATAACATAACATTAAACATATAAAAATACTTAATTTTTCAGCTTTTCAACTTGCAGAATAGATCGGTAGATGGCGACACAGTTTCTTGGTAGTTACGATGTCTTGGCAATCTCCGTTCAAGAAGTATTGTGACACCAAGTATCCGTATGTGAGAGAAAAAATATATATTTAAATAAACTCCTTAATTTCAACTTTCAGAATGACACGCTAGATGGCGACACATTTTCTTGGTTGTTACGATGTCGTCGCAATCTCCGTTCAAGAAGTATGTAGGGAAAAAAAAAAAAAAAAAATATATATATTTAAATAAAATCTTTTAATTTTCAGCTTTCAGATTGCTTCCACAGATGGCGCCACATATTGCAAAGCCACTGAAATATATTTAAACGGCAAAGTCATAGCTACCTAGGAAAAAAAAAAATTTAAACACCTTAAATAAAATAAAATCTTTGATTTCAGCTTTCAGAATGACTCGCTAGATGGCGGCACTGTTTCGTGGGCTTCTGTTGTCGTGGCCATCGTCGGGCTCGAACTTTTGTGACCCCCCAAGTGCCCGTATGTCTACAGCGTCCACGTTTTTCCCGCAAAAACCTTTGTCTTGGGAAAGAATGTCTACTGCTCTATTTTCTTGTGTGTGTGTGTGTGTGTGTGCGTGCGCGAGCTCAAGAGCTCGGGATTGTGTGTGTGTGTGTGTGTGTGCGTGCGCGCGCGCGCGCGAGAACTCGGGCTTGTGTGTGTGTGCGTGCGCGAATCCAGAATTCATTGTGCACCCTCCAAAGCCACCTTGAAAACCAACGCGGCAAAAACAGACGATTTCTACGGCATCAACAGACCAGAAAATCACCGGTAGACTCAGAGTCGAAGTCGGTTTATACCCCCAAACCAATCAGAACATCGGTTCATATCCCCCTCCAATCAGAACAAGGCGAAATACAACTTCCTACGTCACACTCACACCACTCTTAACTATAAGAGCTACATTTACACATATTGTTACAACTGAAAGGGTAGCCGTGGGGATAAGCACCGGACCACCAGTAGCAACAACATGGGTTCGAGCCTGGGTAAAGAAAAAAAAATTTTAATTTAATGGCGAAAATAAGTGGCGCCATCTAGCGGGCGAAATAAGAACTAAAATATATTTTTCCGCAACTAAGCCTCGGCGCAACCGCTAAACCTAAACCTCGGCTCGCTTCACCGGCAGACGCTCAAAACCTAAACGGCAAAACAAGCGACCGACGCGGCAGCACGCACGAAAATTGACGCCAAAATTCATAGAGCCGTACTCGGTTAGAACCCCAACCTTATACTACTTGCCTTTGAATTCCATCGAATACTTTGCTCTAATGACAGAATCATCTCGGAAAAGATTATGTCATAATGTTCATTAAATATAATTTTCGCTATTATTTTACAATTTACAGTAACTTTGCAGAAGGGCTGCTTTTACTTCAATGATAGGAGAACCAGGATGAAGACTACATCATAAGAAGCCTTCGAAGATAGCACAATAGTTAAAACCGTCGTCCTCCCACACCGGTGGGGGGAGAGGAAGAAGAAAGCCTGAGTTTGAAGTATGTCAATAAAAGGAAGAATGTTTGTCTAATCGCAAGTGAAAGTTGAATGCTTTCTATAAACAGTAAACCTACCGAAGAATGCCTTCAGTTGCAGAGGTAATACAGTATACTCAACGTCTTATAGTCTTAGTTGCTGTAGTGCTTAACATACATACGCATACTCGGTCGTGATAAAACTTTTTTTCATCAAGAATAATCATTTTCATTTATTCGAAGTCATTTAGTGTTTTCTCGATCCTGAAGTGGGGTTTCTTGAAATAGTGTGACTGTTGGCCTGCCTAAATTGGCTGCATAAGTACAAGACTCTATTGTAATGCTCAAATGGTTTTTTTTGTTGTTGTTGTTTTGTTTATTTGTTTTGTTTTGCTACTCATTTCATACCGATTGTTATGTCTGCTGTCTGCAGAAATATTTCTTGCGGGATAAATTTTCATATTGTGAGGGATGAAAATCCTGAAAAAGTCAGAGAGGTAAATTCTATGTCTCACATCTGACATCTAAGATTGCCTAATCAGTGTATTTTGAGAATTTCCAGTCTCTGACGGGATGGATTCAATTTTAGCTCTCTCCAAATAACTAATGCGGCATATCGAAACTACTATAATGTTCACGGAGTACTTGAGCTGCTTTGAATCATCACTCCCAAGGAATTTCTGCCAAGTAAAACCATTGTATATTTTCTCTTTGCTGGATTTCAAAAAGTTTCAAGAGGACTCCATGGCTTCCATCAAAACTAAGTATCCCTGCTCACTTGAAAATCCAATTAATTTCCCGACATGACTTTTTCAAAATAAATAAAGAAATACTTTATTCAAAAGAATATCCAAAACCAAACGAACACCCGCACAAATAAGCAATGTTAACACAAAAAAAATTGTTTATTTATCCAATTTTCATTAAATTATTAAAAATATATTATTTGCCAATAAAGGAATTTATGCATCATATATTATATATAAAATTAATAAAATGTGAAATCTTTATTTTTTTTGATCAATACCTATGAGACAGTTAAGCAACTATAAAATGTTTAAGGTCGTTATAATGCACACAGAGGAGGACTGATATCAATTCCACATTCCTGTAAAATAAAAAAAAGATCAAAATTTGAAGTTACAACTAACCTATAAAATGTAATGAAACTATAGAACAAAATTAATTTCTAAATGAAGAAACTATAAGATATTGCTTCTATACTGTCCTATCAGAGGGCTGTTTCGTGATAAGAACACCCCATTGATGAAATTAACATCTAGGCATCATAAAGAGGAAAATGTTTATCTGTTTTCTATTGCTCATTATCTGTTTTATATTGCTCAGTACCTTAAAATGAAAGGACACATCGAAATATGTCATACGCCACCATGGGTTAATTACTTTTCGCTTCAAAATAATTATTTGTTGCTTCCAATGGAATCGCTGCCCTTGTGACCATGAAGGATCAAATTGCTCTCTCTCTCTCTCTCTCTCTCTCTTATATATATAGCTGGACATATACAATACATACACATAAGCTTACTTTTAAATCACATTTAAAAGTAAGCTTATGATATAAAGGAGGACAAATGTGTATCACTAAAACTCTCCGCACAACATTGCCCCACCACCATCTGCGTTCATTGTTGACACCTGACAGGATGGGCCCCGTGCTCTTTTCATTATGTTCTGGTCGTCCCGTCAGCGTGAAACACTAAGAACTAGGAATCATCAGATCAGGCAACATTTTTCGAATTCTCCACTGCCCAACGTTACTATTCTTGAACCCGCTGTATACCGTCTTATTTGTTTATTTATTTATTTGACAGAAGTGAAACTCAGTTCGGTTGAAGCTATGATACCCTCATTTGTGACAAGTTGCGGTGCATTCTGCATTCCGAAATGCCTCTTTGGTTACTACTATTGTAATGGGATGCTATTTGACAAACTGAAGTATTTCTGTTGCCCTGCACAAGCCTGTCAGCATCATTTTTTCTCTCGCATCAACGAGCTGTTTCCGACCACTGGATCGCCTTTGGTCGGATGTTATTTGGTGATTGGAACATTCTCGCTAACCTCAACGCATAGTCTTACGTAGGAGCCTCAACAGGGTTGCAGTTTCTGAAATACTCATATCGGTGCATATGATGCCGGCTACCACGCGACGTTCAAAGGCATTTAAATCTTTCGACTTGCCTATTCTCGCAATGCATTCCACGCACATACAGTATCCCTGTGTATCTGTCCACCTACCTTATATCGCATGCTATGAACAAGGGATGTCTTTGCTGAAGATGAACTCCATTTAATGAAAGAGTACGTATGCTTAATAAAGTGGCACTCAGTGTACATTTCCGTTGAATGCATAATAATAGTTGATGGCAGAAGGAAGCCTAGCTTACTGCACTTACTTTGAGGTAGCCTTGTACTTCTGAAATCAGAGATAAACCAGTAGCATTTTTGAATTCTTCAGCGATACAGTCCACCCATTGTTTCCGAATCTATATGAATAAATTATTTTAAAATAACTATAAAGTAATTTTTATTGTTATTTCAGTTTAGTAGTCAATACTCATATTGTACCACCAAAAGAATTCAGACAAGCTATCCAAAGTAGTGAACCAAAGCGGACTAAATGTGTACAGTAGAAGAAACAAGTTTAAAAGCCAGCAGGATGTAGAGATATCACAACCAAGAAGAGTTTCGAAGAGATTTGTGTCGGATGCCACTCTACAATTTCTAATTGCTTGACAAGCATACGTTTGTGCCTCAAAAGTCAACAGTAGTCGATGTATTTAAAAAGGGAAGGTCGTGACCATGTAGGCGTATGTATAAGCGTGAGTGCTGATGGTCAGATAAGCAAAAAAAGAAAAAGAACTGAGCAATTGGGATCGTCGATTACCTGAAGTACGTAGTGAAGGGGAATCGAATGACTTCCCTGGAAAAACGTCGAATCCGCTTACAGTTTCACATGGGAACAGTGAAATTCTTACTCTTTAATTCATTCGAATTATTTTATCGAAATTAACAACATTAAGACGAAGTATTTATTTTATTTATTTTTTTATTTTTTTACTGAGGGTGAATGGACGAAATACAGTTTCGCATACACGACTATCTGTCTATAAATTGTCCATATTCTGTGTCCCATTTATTTCTTTTACTTAAAATGAAATCCGTGAAACGTTCTCCGGCGATCGACTACATTATAATAGTAGTGGTAGTACTACTATTACTGCTACTACTATTATAAAAAGTTAATGCAACTTCTTCCACAATTGAAGGTAATCGGACCCAGGCCTATACAACACATTGTGTGGACGGAGAAGCGATCGTAACCACCGTGCTATACGAAGTGCATCTAGATTGCGGATCCCCAATTTTTCATCATGCCGACGAACTGGAGTTAGAATAACACACGGTATAAAAGCGATCCACTGAAGCCTCGTGGCTTTCATTGTTTGGAAATTAATCCAAAAATCCAATCCGACCTCGCAAGCAAGAGTGGTGTAAAAAATAAGCTGTCCACTGAGTGTAAGTGTTCGTTGCTTTCCACCAAAATTCTTAATAAACGGGTGATATTCGGGTAACACTCAAGTCAGGTGGACCCAATTTCGGCGAAGTCTGGCGGGTCTGTGACAGCCAAATCCTCTGCTTGCACCTTCACGATGGTGGGACTGTTATGTATGTATGTATGTATGTATGTATTTAACTGTCGAAGGGTGGCACCCGGACATACATCCATCTCCACCAATTTATCATATAACATATTCTCATAATGGCCTGTTAGTGTAAGTGTGTGTACACGTGTGTGTAATGTGTTATAAGTGAAACAGGCTACTCTGTCACCAGGTGATAGTCCATTGGGCAATTACCACCTGGTGCCCATCCCTGGCACGAGGAGCTATGCCTGGATCTATTAGCTCTGGCTGTGCATATTGCACCTAAATCCCGCACCCACCAGTAAGGGTGCAAGACTGGTGGGTGCCAGCAGTCCCGCTCCTGGGGTGCCCACACCCAAAAGCCAGCAAAAAAAAAAAAAAAAAAAATGCACCAACTAGGAGAATACATCTTACTAGTGAGTGCAACAATCCCGCCTCATGGTCATTCCACAAGGCCAGCCAAAAAAAAAAAAAAAAAAAAAAATTTTTTTTTTTTTTTTTTTCCTCTCCCCGCCTCCAAGACAGAATGCCTATCCATCCAGAGGAGGGGAAAAAAAAAAAAAAAAAAAAGGTCTTTAGTCAGTATTAGTAACAACATGTATACTCCTCCTTTTATTAAATGTCAACCTGCAAAACCGTTGAAATTCTACAAAATTCCTTTCATTAGACAGCCAAATTAATTCAGAACCCCTAATAAAATTAGGTACCAAATTAAATAAGTCTAATCTAAATTCATCATACAAATTGCATTCATATAAGATATGATCCCATGTTTCCAACCTTCCACAAACACAGTAAGGATCTTCCACTAAACTAAACTGATGCAACTTACTTTTTAAGGAACCATGCCCCGTAATCAAATATGAGCATTCCATACTTGGATAAAACCAGCGATGCAATTTGTTATTAAAATTAAATTCAACACTAGGTATAAATAAATAAGTTACTCTACCAGTACTACTGGAATCCCAACGGTCCTGCCATAATTTAATTAATTTCACCAAAATTTCTTTCTTCTGTTTGCTGACTGCAGAAGAAACTTCATTAGTAATCCCCAGAAATGTAATTTGTATTCCTTTTCTTATAAAATAACAAAAAGCTCTATACACAACTGTTAAATCCAAAGGCAATACCCCCGCAATCACCTGTAGAGCATTAGTCGAAACAGTCTTACAAACACGCAAAATAGTTAACAACATTATTCTTTGTATTGATAATAGTTTTTGTTTAAATTTTACATTGACATTACGAACATACCAAATTGATGCAGCATACGACACAATCGGAATAAAAATAGCTTTATAATATAGATACAAAATGCGTTTACCTAATCCCCAATCTTTTCTGGTAACCCTAACTATAGAAGCAGTGTAATTTTTTATTTTCCTACTTAAATAATTCAAATGTTGGAAAAATAATAACTTGTCATCCAAGATAACCCCTAAATATTTTACCTGGGAAACAAGAGGAATTTGTTTACTGTTTACTAATAATCGAGGTGGTCTGTTGTAGTCTAATTTTCCTTTTAATAACATCATGACTGTTTTAGAAGATGAAATTTTTAGTTTATTTAATGTAGCCCAATCAGTTCAAATCCTGAACAATAACCTCCATTCTACTTTCTAATACTGCTCTAGATCTTCCTGTCACGCACAAAACCAAATCATCAGCATAAGCCACCTTATAACAATTAGGGACTGTTCTACTTAACCACTGGTTTAAGACCAGATTCCATAAAATAGGACCCAACACAGATCCTTGTGGACAACCGCGATCAATAATTCTATTAAAAGTTAAATGTTGGGATCTTATAATAATCTGTCTATCCATTAAATAACTTTTAATAATTTGGTATAACAAATTGGGACAATTTAATTCTCTTAATGAAAAAAGCACACTTTGATACCATACAGTATCAAATGCTCCTTCAAAATCTATGAATAATGCTAACACATATTTCTCACCAGAATTTACACTAAAATTAATCAAATCGCGTAGGGCATCCTCTGTTGAACTATTTCTCTTAAAACCATATTGATATTTAAAATGAAGATTTTGTTCGTTGAACAATTTCTCTAGCCTTAACAACAATAATCTTTCCAATATTTTGCCCAAATTTGCTAACAAAGAAATGGGTCTATAACCCCTAGGATCAGTCAACAATTTGCCAGGTTTTTGTAATAATTTTAACAGAGCAATTTTCCAAAATCCTGGAAAAACTCCTTTCAATAAACACTTATTATACATATTAACCATTATTTCTGGACACAAGTCAACAAACTTTTTAACACAATTATTTTCAATCAAGTCTAAACCTGGTGTTTTATTATCCCCAACCTTAGAACATACAAATTTCACTTCATCAATATTAAACAATTCCATCTCAGATGATCCAGTGTATTGTTCATTCCCCTGTCTAATTTGTTGCTGCTGTACACTATCTTCCCCACAATTGTCATTCAAAAATAAAGTGCTAGTAATAGTAGCAATTGTAGAATACCAATCAGTAGACTCAGTATCATTTGAATACACAGTATTAATTAAATTATTAACATTCAACTTGTTTCTAGTTAACTTAAACAACAATCCCCATGGCTCACTATTTCCAGTAGTACAAACCAATTCTTTCCATGCATTAAATTTGTGTTCAGAGATTGCCTTATGGTATTCTCTCCTCTTAATTTTATACATTTCTTTATACCTTAGTGCTTCATTATTACTTCTACTCCTAACCCTCTGAAAAAGCTTCCTCATTCTAAACACTTCCCTCCTTAATTCTGATAGCTCCAAAGACCACCAAGGTACTTTATGACCTCTCTGTTTTCTTCTCTTAGCAGCCAAATTTAAAGCATTAAAAATAGAGGATTGAACAAAAAATGCATATTCAGAAGCAGTTAATGAATTTAAATTTTCCCTAGTATAAATTGAAAAACTATCCAACACAGCACCTTTAAATTTATCCCACTTAATATTTTTATAATTAAATCTCAAAGTATCATCTGTTGACATATCTGTATTGCTAATTTCAGATAAATTTATAATTATTACAATAGCTCTGTGATCACTGTTAGTCATATTTGTAACAACATCCCAAGAACTGACTCTTCTATTTAATTGATTATTTACTAAGGTGATATCAATATTGGAAACACCATGAATGTTATCAAAAGTATATGGTTTAAAAGGTTCATTCAAAACACTTAAATTATGACATAAAATGAATTCCTCTAATTGAACACCTCTATAATCAACCATATCACTATACCACAAATGTGATTTTGCATTAGCATCCATTGCTAATATAAGATTACTAGAAGCTACAAAATTCATTACATTTTCTAAGTATTGCACTGAAATATCAATATTAAATGAAGGTGGACAGTATAGAGATACTAAATAAAATGATATCACATTAGTTGAAACATGAATACAAGTAGCATGTTCAGAGCAAAGACTAGATATAACAGTGATATTAAAACTCTTATTAAAAACTACAATAGCAGTTTTAGGTTTAACTACAGTAGTGTGTATAACATGAGCAGTTATTGGAAATCCAGTGACCTTACAAGAGTTTGCAAATGTACCTACATAAGGTTCTTGAAGACACAGAATATCATAACCTCCTTCAATCATACCAACTTTAATTTCATCCATGACATTTCTTGATTTTTGCCCATTCAATTGAACAATTCTTAAATAATTTACTCTATGATCATACGTACTAGCATTATTCATCATAATTAATTCGCATACTTGCAATTTCCAATGCCCTGATATATTCAGGGCAATTAACATCTCTTATAGAATGATCATGAATCCTTCCCTTCCTTTTACAATTAACACATTTTGGAGTACCATCCTTATCTTGACAATCACTATATTTATGCCCCCCCTGGGCACAATGCCCACAAGACACAGTCCTATGTGTACAGTTACCAGCTGAATGTCCGAATCCCAAACATTTAAAGCATTTGGATATTATTACAAACTTTCTGAATTTAAAAGAAGCAAACCCAATGTATAACCTATCACAAGCTAAGATACACCTGTATAATTTTGGATTCATACTTATAACCCAATTATTATACCTGGCTTTAGATCCAGTACAAAATCTAAATAATACACCCTCTTTAACTTCCAATTCAGTAAAACCAAAATCCTTAAAGTTCTTATAAAACAAGTCCTCAAAAAATTCCTCCTTTTCCACATCCTTTGGCACATCATATACTAAAATTGAAGGGTCTGAAAGTTTAATGTTGTCTAGTTTTAAACCTTTATTTACTAACTGTTCAGAATTGATAATTTTATTCAAATCCTCCCTTTTAACTGTTTCAATCAGCACTCCCTTATTTCTTATCATTTTTAAATTTCTAATTTTAATGTCCTTAAAGCCTTCTTTCAGGGATTGAGCCACAACATCCTTCACCTCTTGACTGGAAGTAAATTGAGTATTGTCTTCTGCTCGCAATATAAGAGTATTGCCCTGTTTTTGCTGAATGTTTTTAGGTTGATGCCAATGACTTCCATCTGACACACCTTCATGATCCTCTAAAACAACTTGAGCACCCAATTGCCCCTTCACAACACCTGATTTCAATTTATCTGCATAAGAAACTGCCTGTTGTTCTCCAATTGTTGACAGCTTGGACTGATCTCTAATAAGATCATCGAATAGATTGGCTCTTAATTGTAGCTCATCAATCCTAGCCTTCAAACGCTCATTATCAATGAGCAAGGCTGTAGTAATTATCTCCATGTCAACCCATTTATCTAGTATAAAATTTGATGCTGTCTTTATAACCTTGTTGGCTTCGCTCGTAGTGTAATCAACCACAATCTTCTTTAACTTTGTAATCAACTCATATACTGTATTTACATCCCCATATCTGCATCTTTGCTCATATATATTGTTGACTATTATGTTGCTCTCTCTGACATTGGTACCTATGCTTCGTCTGCTAATATCCCCAGAAGAATTGTCAACATCAACATTAATAAATCCTGAATGAGCCTCTGAAGCATCTGATATCCTTGGCTCTGATGTTAACTGTAAATCCTGTATATCCTCTCTGATCTCTTCACTCTGTGTTCCCTGATCTATAACACCATTCTGAACCTCAACAGCTGTCATGGAACCTACATCTTTATCCTCATTCCTTGTACCACTAACTCCTGGATTAGAACTGAAAGTTGCACCTTGAACTGAAGTTGAACCAGCTTTAACATTCTTAATTTTATGCTTTGGATCTGTTGGCTTTTTAGCCACCTCTCCGTGTAGCCTGGGAACTCGCGAAGAGAGGGGGGGGAATGTGCCAGGCTCTTCTTCTCTTCCTCCCCCACCTCTAGGATTTTTCTTCTTATCCATATTTTAAACCAGATAATTGATCAACTCAGAAATACAGTAACTATCAGCAGGAAAACCCAATTAGGACTGTTAGTAATCCTGGGTACAACGTCCATGTAAGTACATGGTGGGTGACCATCCAGGTGTGAACCAATGTAAGCAGGGATCGAGGTGTGGCGCCCACACCACATGGAGGAACGCCGCCCCTGTATGTTACCAGACAGTACTAGGTGGTAGATGACTCTCATCAACCGGTGCAATACCACCACTTTGCTTATTGAAGGCTTTAAGTGATGGAACACATGTTTACTCTCAAGAGCTAAGTTCCGGTCAACCCTTCCACATCTCTTCCATCATGCAGTATGATTGATGACTTTTGAGGTTATGATGAACATTGTGGCGAGATCCAATATCCCTTACATTTCGAGGGTACAGCCCTAAAACGGTGTTCGCAGGCCGGCCGCTAGTTAGTACACCGGACCGAACCTATTGGTAACTCTCTAGGAGGCTTTCGGATCAGCTAGGGTATAATCTTGCTACCTCTACTCTGCCAGATAGTGACTGGAGGGAGTCCGAGTAATGGGTATGCGGGGAGCATTGTCGACGCCACTTTATGTCAAGGATCTGGGTATATTCTTACCATGTGTACGCCATATCCAAAAATTTCATTACTTCATACTGCATCTCCCACCCACTTTTTCTTACTATTGAATACACCATGAATTGTCAAACTAATAGAGCAAGCTTATCTGCCAAAAGATCTAAACCTCCCGAGCACTTCCTAATTCATTTCACAAATATACGTGGTCTCAATTCTAATCTCAACGATGTCCATTTCCACTTGCAGTCTTCCAAATCCCATGTACTTTTTCTGACAGAATCTCAGTTATCGGATGATTCTACTACTGTTCATCTCAGATGCCCAAATTATTCGCTGTATGATTCCTTTCGCCTCAAAGGTGGTACTTGTGCATATGTCCGTTCTGATATTCCCTGTCAGAGACTTGGCAATTTGGAATCTCCTCTCTTTGATCTTCTCTGGCTTAAAATCTCTCTACCTCATTGTGTCAAATTCATCTGTTGTCTCTACCGTTCTCCCAACTCCACTAATCGCTTGGAGCTCTTTGACTTCCTCTCTTTGCAACTTGACTTTCTCCAGTCCAACTTTCCTATCAGTGAGGTAATTTTCCTTGGTGATTTTAATGTTCACAACTCCAGCTGCCTTCTGTTTTCTAGTCACACTGACCCAGCTCGTCGAGATGCTGAAGCTTTTGCAATTATTAATGACCTTGCACGGATTGTTCTTTTACCTACAAGAATACCGGACAATACTAATCATATAGCCAACACGCTTGATGTTTTTCTCACAAACAACCCAAGGTCGAAATGAGAGGTCCTTTAGGCACTTCAGATCACAACTTGGTGATTGTCTCTTCTCCAATGGAACCTTTATCTCATCATCATCATCATCATCATCATCATCATCATCATCATCATCATCATCAGCCATTTTCAATCCACTGCAGGATGAAGGCCTCTCCAGCAACTTTCCAGTTCCTTCTGTTTTGAGCACTGGCCATCCATTTACTACCCAAAAACTCATGAATTTCATCTATCCATCCCCGCCTTTGTCTTCCAGGTTTTCTTCTAGCTCCTCTTGGGTACCATTCTGTTATTTTCTTAGTCCATCTGTCATCATGTCTTCGAGCTATGTGTCCTGCCCAAGACCATTTTAGTTCTTTAGTTTTGATAAGAATGTCCTTTACTTGAGTTTGCTGCCTAATCCATGTGTTTCTCTTCTTATCTAACAGTCTGATTCCCGATATAATTCGTTCCATTCTTCGCTGTGTAGCTCTCAGCTTCTCTTCCATTCTTTTGGTGAGTGCCCAAGGTTCACTTCCATAAGTCATGGTGGGAAGTATACATTGGTTCATTATTTTAAGTTTCAGACAAACTGGGATATTGCTCTTCAGTATATGACTATATTTCCTGAATGCTATCCATCCAAAATTTATTCTTCTCTTGACTTCCAGCCATTTATCATTATTACAGCTAATAACTTGTCCTAGATAAATATATGACTCCACCTGTTCAATTACTGCTCCTTCAATCATTATTTCCCTTTCCGTGGCATACTTGTTCATCATTACTTTTGTTTTAGCCATATTCATCTTTAGTCCAAAATCCTTACTAACTGTGCATAACTGATTAAGATTTTCCTCTAATTCTTTGGGATCGTGGCTTATAACCACAATGTCATCTGCAAATCGTAAATGGTTTAGGTACTCTCCGTTCACATTGACTCCTTTCTGCGACCAGTCTAATCTTCTGAAAGCTTCCTCAAGGGCAGCAGTAAACAGCTTCGGAGATATTGT
Source organism: Mastigoproctus giganteus (assembly GCF_048544385.1). Lineage (NCBI taxonomy): Eukaryota > Metazoa > Arthropoda > Arachnida > Uropygi > Thelyphonidae > Mastigoproctus > Mastigoproctus giganteus. The sequence continues at coordinate 181,543,174 of NC_143576.1, forward strand.
GTCTCCTTGTCGAACTCCTTTCTCGATTTTAAATTTGCTACTGTCTTTGTCTAGTCTAATAAAGGAGGTAGCACTCTCATATATTTTCTTCAAAATCATAATATATGGGGTATCTATACCTTGTCTTTCCAGTGCCCGAAACATTGTCTTATGCTGTAGGGAGTCAAATGCCTTTTCATAATCCACAAATGCCAGGCATAATGGTGTTTTATATTCATTTGCTTTCTCCATTAGCTGTGATATTACGTGAAGGTGATCCATAGTTGAGAAACCTGTCCTAAAGCCAGCTTGCTCTTTTGGTTGATTCTCATCAAGTATTCTTTCTAATCTGTTAGTAATGACCCTTGTGAACAACTTGTAGATGTGGGATAACAAGCTAATTGGTCTATAATTTCCAAATTCTGATTTATCTCCTTTCTTATGCAGCAGAACTATGATTGCATTATTCCACTGCTTAGGCGTCACACCTTTTCTAATGCACTTTGTGAAGAGCCTTGCCAGTTTTTGTGTTATGTCTCTTCCTCCCAATTTTAACAACTCTACAGTAACTTCATCTTCCCCCGGGGCTTTCCGATTCTTCATTTTTCTTCAATGCATGTTCTACCTCATCAGGAAGAATATCGGGTATGTCGTATGTGTTGCTACTTTGCAATCCATCTTCCCCACTGCTGGTATCATTCCCTCGCTCCTTGTATAATTCTCTATAGTAGTCTTCTGCTATTTGAATTATGCCTTCTCTGCTGTTTATAAGTACACCATCGCTATTCTTCAGTTTCAGTATCATTTGTCTTTCTGTATTACTGCTCAAGGCTGCTGATTTAAATCTTTTGTTTTCCCTTAATGCTTCTACTTTTCTTGTGTTAAACCTTCTTATGTCCTCTCTGAGTCTCTTTCTAATGGCTTTGCATAACTCAGTATACTCAGGTTTCTCCCTGTCAGTGTTTTTCTTGCTCTTCATTTGTCGTCTTCGGTTCATCATGACAAGTGTTTCTTGACTAATTTTTCTTCTTAGGATTTCTGTTTCCCTATAGGTTTCTTGGGCTTTATCACTTTCAGAAAGTTGTAATATTCCTCGTCGATATCTTGGTCCTGAGCAGTCTGCAGAAGCTCAAACTTGTTCTTAAGTTCCAGTACATACTGCTTTTTCTCCTCCTCTGTTATCTCAAAGACCTTTGTATTATTTACTCGAGTTAGTTTTTTCCTTTCCTTTCCTACATCTATATCAAGTGTACATCTTACCATTCTGTGATCACTTCCAACATTTACCTTATTCAGGACGGTAACATCATTCACAATATATCTTCTGTTAGTGAGGATGAAGTCGATTTCATTAATTGTTAATCCATTTGGACTCTTCCATGTCCACTTTCTGTTCACCCTTTTCTTGAAAAAAGTGTTCATTACTGAATGTCCTTGAGATTCTGCAAATTCCACAAGTCTTTCACCTCTTTTATTTCTTTCACCATTTCCAAAGTTTCCTATAGTTCCTCTTTCTGCGCTGTTTTGCCTTTTTCCAACCTTAGCATTGAAGTCCCCCATCATAATAGTGTAGTGGGTTTTCTGCTCATCTAGAAGACTCAATTTCGGTGTACATTTCTTCAACCTCTTCATCATCATGGCTCGATGTTGGTGCATAAATCATTATAATCTTTAGCTTGTACCTCTTAGAAATCTTGAGTATTCGCCTTGACACCCTTGGTGATGTACTTTTGAATTCCAAAACGTTGTTTTTTAAATCTTAATGGACCAGAAACCCAACTCCACCTTCACTCCTTTCACTGTTTCCACTGGTGTATAGCAGATTTCCACTTGATAAACTTATAAGTGATTCATTTCTTCTTCTTGTTTCAGCCAAACCGATGATATTCCAATTCACATTTTCTAATTCCTTTTCCAGCTCTAATATCCTGTCTTCACCGATGAGTGATTTATCTCATGGTTATTCCCAACCTCGTGTTGTTTGGCATTACAAGAATGCAAAATGGGATGAACTGCGAGACTCCTGTTCTTCTTTTCCTTGGTAGGATTACTGTTTCAAAACTTCTGATGTCAACGTTTGCTCAGATCGTGTCAGTGAAATTATTCTTGCAGGAATGGAATCATTTATCCCACACTCCACTTTAAAATCTCGTGCTTTATCTAAACCCTGGTTTTCCAATAAATGTGCTAAGGCTGTTCAAGAGAAGAATGTTGCATATCGTAATTTGCTTCTTTCTAATTCTTCAGTTTCATTTTCTGCCTACACCAAAGCTCGCAACAATTGTAAAGCAGTTATTAACCAGTCCAAACTAGAGTTTGAACAGGCTAAGTGCAGAAAACTTGCTTCTTGCTCTAATGGTAGCCGAGCATTCTTGTCTTTTGCCAAAGCTATTAGCCGCAACTTTTGCCCGTCTCTGCTCCCTGCTCTGTCAAAACCAGATGGCTGTGTTGTCACTTCAGCCAAGGATAAAGCTGACCTGCTAGCATCCCATTTTTCTTCCAGCTCATATATTAATGATCTGGAAACAGGAAATGCTGACCCTTGGGGTATAATCTATAAGCTTTCTAGAAATAAATTTTTGTGTGGTGAAATTTACAATACGGTAATTAGAGAGAATCAAGAAACTTCGGACTGGGAATCTACAGTTGAAGGGACAGTGAGTAGCCTATTTCCGGAAGACTTGCCGTATATGGACAGCCCTGACCAAGCGGAAATTAGACGCATTAATCGGGAATATAAGGGGACAAACTGAAATTGCCATTTTTAATATGCTTGAGCTAGGAGCTGCAGTAGCTAAATTGAACCATAAAAAATGTCCTGGAATTGACCTCATTGAGAATCAAGTAATTGAAACATTTTATGAATTCTTCCCTGAGATTTTATTAAACTTATTTAATAAATGTTTGCTAGAAGGACTTTTCCCTCTTGAACGGAAGCTTTCGCCCTTAAAAATCTTGCATAAACCGGGAAAGCCAAAAACAAACCCCAGAGCATACAGGCCAATCTCTTTATTGGCCAATCTTGGCAAATTATTTGAAAGGATGATTGCCCCAAGGATTTTAAAATTATTTACAGAACATAAACTCTCCTCTAATTGCCAGTTTGGATTCAAAATCAAAGTTGTATAAGCAGATGACTTGGTGGTGGCAGTGCAGGGAGGATCAAGACAAATTCTCGAACAAAAAATTCAGCCAGTTTTGAATAATTTAGTGGCATGGGCGGGTTTGAATAAACTAAAGATTTCTGTCACCAAGACCAATTTCATGGTGTTTAAACACCACTTCGATTATGGAAGGCCGCCAAAGGTAACTCTATATGGTACTCAAATCCCATATGTACAGAACACCAAGTATTTGGGTTTAACTTTAGATGATCGTCTCAGGTTTCATGTACATGTCACTAAAATCAATGAAAAAATCAAAAAGTTCGTAGCTGCAGTTGTTAGAATTTCCCTCAAGGAATGGGGTTTATCCAAAAAAACTCTGGTATTGTACTACAAGACGATATTTCTCCCCATTGTAGTTTATGGTGCTGGTATTTGGTTTGCGGCTGCTACCAAGGTTACAACTAAAGCTAAGCTTCTGTCCCTGCAATGCTGCTTACAGTTATACGCGCTCCCAGGACAGTGTCGACAAATGCCTTACAGGTTATTGCAGGTACCATCGTCTTAGATTTACATATTATTTTCCGAGGTATCGTATATAACTTAAAGAAGGGAAGGGCGTTACAAATATTGAATATCACTTCTAATCCAAATAACAACTTAAAGGAGGAAAAATGTAGAATTTGGGGTGAGCTTGTGAATTGCTGGCAGCAACGTTGGGATTTGAGTGAGTATGGAACCATTACAAGAGGCTTCATTCCAGCCGTAAGCTTTGCAATGGAGAGGAGGGTGTCTTCTTGGTTTGCTCCCACCATGACCACGAGTTACTTAATCACTGGACATGGCTTAAGGGCCAAACTATTTGAAAGAGAATTAGAACCTGACCCCTACTGTTCGCGCGGTGAGTTTGAATCTTGGAGACATGTCATCCTTGAATGCGGACTGTATACTTCAGACAGGCAGGAATTACTAAATAGGTTACCAAACCTCACGGAGAATAATTTACCTCTCTTGGTTCAGAGGTGGGACATCTTTGCTTTGCTTCAGGAATCCTCGGCCAAAGTTTTTAAAAGAAGACAGGAGTTAAGAAATCTATTGCAGGATACCAATTAAGGGAAGTGCTGCACATTTGACGACAGAACACTTCGTGTAATGTCATCTTTATAGGATGTTTCTTGTTTACAGTGCGACATGATCTTCTGCTCCTGGATACCCAAATGCAGGCTTGCATTTGTGGATGGACTCTAAGTGGAGATAATGTTAATGTTTCTAAGTGTTATTGTTAAGTTAATGTCATTCTAAGTGTATGTATTTGCTATTTACATGTAAATAATTGTATAATGTTGCTTTTGTTCCAACAAGTATACATTGTTCCTAGTTGGAATTTTTTTTTATTATTATTATTTTTTTATTTTATTTTTATTTTTTTATTTTTTTTATTTTTTCGCTGGCCTCCAAGTTTGGGCTGCCTCCGGGGCGGGATTGCTGGCACCTACCAGTATAGCACTACTTCCGGTAGGTGCAGGATTTGTGCATTACAGGATTTGTTGATCCAGGTGTTGGTTAATCCCTGGTGGCAAAATGGCCTGACATAACACTTTTTTCAGGCCTGTTTTGCAGACGTTCTGAGCTTTCACAGGAGTAAAAGGTGGAGATGGGCTTATGTCTAGGAGCCACCCTTCATATCAGGACACACACACCATCAAATGTACAGAAAGACTACAGTATATATAAGAGTATGTATATAAAATCTGTATATAAATATTGTATATAAATTGATTAATATGTATCTTGAGAATGTATATACAGTTGTGTGTTGATAAATAAAATAAAATAAAAAAATCTCCCCTACTCTGTTCACTTTCACAGTGAAACCCCACAAAGTCTAAATTTAAATTTAAAATTTTGACCTGGGGTCGCCACACCTATTGACTCCATATTTCTGACTTCCTCCTGTCTTCAGTCTCCTCCCCTACTCTGCCTAAACACCAGTGAACGCCCCAAACAATGTCAAAATTCCAACTGCATACGAAAACCCCACTCGGCCTAACATTTCAGCGACTACTTCCCAATACTATTAAATTATTATTTATTTATTTTTAGGCCCTAGCCACTGAAATCTCAGGAAATTAGGTGGCAGACCCTGCCAGAGTGAAAACATAAAATGACTTAGTAACTGGTCTGCCTCCACGAGTCATAGTATGGACACCCCAGGGGTCTAGCGTCTAAATGGCCAGATGAACAACGATACACAACACTAAACTTACAAAATCCATACACTCTGGCCTTCCCAGTGAACTGGTACACCTGCAATGAAAGCAACGCGGAGATGGGGGAAACCTCTGGTGCCATTAGACACGAATACACTATACACTACGACAATAATATACACTAGCCATATACTAACACTAACAATATACCAGAGAAATATACAATACCAGAGCAACTCACAACGATAAATCAGTCTGAAAAACTCAATTTCGACTTATCTTCAGCGAAAATTTAGCATTAAGCAACCCAGTAATTTTTCAAGTAGACGAAAGCATCAGTTTAATTATAAAACATAATAATAATTTTAAGGATAAAAATGTATTTGCTACTCACAAATATTTGAAAAGGAATAAACTATGTTTTTTTTTTTAAAGAAGGGAACTGCAACTTACGTGTTAGCCTTTCTCTCTAAGCTAATAGACTTTCCGAAAATCGAGACTTATAAGCTATGGACAAACTACAGAACTTACCTTCCTATACTGCGATTCATTCTATGAACATGCAGGAAACTACACGAATACAGCATAATTTTATGTAAATCTTTCATACCGAAATCCCACCGCCTCTTGAGAAATTTATACTGAATATTCAGAACAGACCATTAGATCAGATTGATTCCGGTGTGAGAAATAAACAGAACACATTCTGAATACGAAAGCATCTCTAAGCACGTCATATACACGTTTCGAAATTGTAATTCGTCGTTTACCGAAACGATATTACAAAATGAATGTTTTTAAACCTTGGACCATTTCTGAATGCATGACATCTGCATTCATTTCATAAATATTCACTGCTTTTAAGTTTTGAATTAAAGTGGCAGTTTTGAAAACGACAGGCACTCACTACGGTCACTTCTATAAGGATTTATTTGTATTAGGTCATCTCAAAATCGAAAACTTGAGAACTAATTTTAAAATGCGAAACCTGTATGTGGCGTTTTAATACTTTAACTGAATCGAACGTGCAGTTATTAATCGCTATTCCGAATCTATATAATTATCCGAACTACGTGCAATACTTTTCTATTTAAGCATGAACTCTCGTCTCCTTATGATGTAATGCAACCTTTTCCAACCTTTTTCAGACATGCACAACTTTGATATTTGAGGTAGAGGCCACAGACCAAAAACAAATCTTAAAAACTATACGTGGAATTGTACAAATAACTGATTTTTCAATACAATGATATGTACTCACATTTAGCAAATGTTGTACACGTTAGATTGTTGTAGCCATACCTGTACTCCCATCGCTGTTACTGAGACTGTTGCCTACCGCAAAAATATCATGTTTCATTTTCGATTCTCGTGGACAATTTTCATAACCATAAGTGGTCATCGAATCACAATTTTTGAAACTCTAGTATAATGGATCCATTGCTGTATTTTATTATTATTATTATTATCATCTTTATTTTGTCCTAAGAGACACCCGCTTACGGCTATTAACCAGGGGGTGCGCATTCATATATACATAATTATCCATTTAAAATTTATACATATCATTGTCTTAATAAATTATACAAATTATACATTGTCTAATTAATTATAATATACATATGATTGCCTTATTTTACATGACGGGCAGATAGAAAGAGAGCACAAGCATAATTTGCAATTTTACAAGGAATTAGAGAATGTTCACATCTACACCTCTATTTACAGCGAGTTCACAGAAAGATAAGACGTATAATGTAAACATAACAGGAGCATAAACAGTCCCGACCAGTTCATTCTTCATTTCCTGCATTCCGTTTTGTTTTCATCTGCGGGCTTCACTCAACATATATAGGTGGAGTAATGCATTTTGAAACGTTTCAGTCCTGTACCTCTTCTCTTGCAAAGCTTTTCTGGGTCTGCTTGAAGATCGTTGTAGATCTTAATGGTGTTAAAAGGAAAAAATCGCTGAAGGCTTCCCAGCTGCGTGAGCGCGCTACTGAGTGGAGGGGATGGTGTCCTATTCGCCCACCTTTGCGTCATACGGGGCCTTGTCAGCAGGTAGTCAGTTTTCGGAGAGTCAAGTCTCCCGGTCAGCAGTTTTGCAAGCGTGAGAATGTTCTTGGTGACAATTACGTGAGACCAAGGCGTGACATCCAAGTTTGCATATAAAATGACTCTTGAGATTGTAAATGGCTGCGTAGTGATCCTGTTTAACCATCTCAGCATCCAATACTCTAAACGCAGGAAAGCCTTGATGGTAGATCTGGGGCAGAAGACGAAATCTGAGATGCGTAGAGCGGGATGGGGATGACGCATTTAAAATATATTGTTTTACAAGGTCAGGGTTCCTGATACCTACCAGTTCCTGTCTGGAGGATTAATGGCATCATATAAAATCTTTGAGATCATTGAACACCATAAACTATCTCGTAGCCTAGTGGTCAGGCGCGTGGGTGCATAAGTACACGTGCCTTGAGTGACCGCGGTTCAAGGCCGTGACTGCTGAATACGGTGCTGTTTCTTGTATTCTGTCTATCTTGTGAACTCCTCTAACCGTTTGGTCGTCCCGGAGTATAAACAGAAAATTTATTTTATGTGTTTTTTTTTTTTTTCATTACAGTATACCAGCACTCTGTAAACTTGGATAGTTTGACTACAGTAAACCCTGCTGTCCTTTATTTCTAATGCTCTGAGAGAATAAATAAGTTCAAGTGGTATGTTGGCCTCTCTAAAGCATTTTATTGTTAAATAGACCTTTGTGAAGGTATGACTTTCTTCCACTTTTTTTCTTTACAACTTCCGAATGGGTCTTCACTTGAAGACTACTCTTAAAGACAGTTTCATTTTGTTTGCAGTTATCAAGTCTCAAAAGAAAGTGTAGATTTATCTCCCCATCTGTGACATCAAGTTTTCTTGTGTTCCCATTTAGGAGTCCAAGTGAGTCTTTCTTAAGAAGTTAAAAAAACGACAAATAGAAGGTTTTTTTGGCTGAAAATACAAACATTGCATTTTGAATTCTCAATATGATGAACAACACATCAGCGTTTTCATTCCTTCCGTTTTGATTTCCTAAACTGGGGAAACTATTTACTCGTCTAAAAAAGAACTTTCTTGGGTAATAGAAAACGATGTCGTCTTAAAAGTTGTCATCTACGAATAAGCCACTTTCTGTAAATTGAAGTATAATGCGGTGCAAGTGATGGGTTTAGCGGCCATCATAGTTTTCCTTCAAACAATTTTAAGAAATATTTTTTCAAGACATAATTGATTCCAACACAGTGGGGTTTTTTTTGTTTTTTGTTTTTTTTTTCAGTACATTTGTGCTACCTAATAAGTTGAAAACATAAGTTCAGCGAATGATATATCAACTTATCAAATTTATTATTGTTATGTTTTGTTTTTTAAAGAACATGTGCATTTGTCGATTGGTTAGTTGGCTAAATTTTATTTCAAGGCAACCTGCGGAGATGTGTTGGTTCGTTTTTGGGGTCAGATGGCATTGTCGACGTGTGTCATTTGACACTAGTCATGTATGCATCTAGCGCCTGGTATCACAAAGCCACAACTGTTGTCAATAAACGAATCATTGACTCGATTCACCGATCAATCATTCTAACCATTACTCGAGCTTGCAACACAGTGAGCAACCACGGCTGCAAGTCCTTGCTGGCGTCCTTCCACTGGACTTCAACGGGGCCTCACGCACCACCTGGACAAGGGTATCCCACAGACATGTTCCTGGACAAGGGTACCCACAGATAGAGATATTCCGCTAGGTGGCGGAGATGACAGCAGTGTAATATTTGTGCTCCGTCTATTTGTCTATTTTTACTTAACAATTAGTCATTTACTAGATATGATTTATATCGATAGAAAGCATATGACTCCCTCCATCTGAATATTCCAACAGAAGAAGAAATTAATGCTCAGGTAAAGTTTTATTAATGATTTTCTGCATGTTTATCACTTGCTATTTCATCCTCGTTCACCTGCAAGTGTCCCTCAAGGTCACACACCCTGCTGCGCTAAAGAATTAGGCACTACCGCCTAGAGCTAAAGTCAGAAAGAGCTTTCCTACAACAGCCAACCCTTCCTGGGGGATTAAAGAATTCAGTTCGCTATTACAATTTACCCTTCAGCATGGAAAAACAACCAAAGGATTCAACGGAACTGACGTGCAGCGTTTGTAAGACCGCAAATAAATACACGATCAAATGTTCACGGTGCAGCATCATAATTGGAAGTTGCTGTTCTCAAGTGGATATAGTGCGTTTAAATCAGAAACGACGCAAGAAGTTTCTTTGCACAAGTTGTAAGTCCACAAATGAAAATGATAGAACGGAACAACTGAATAAAACAACTGAAGCGCCACAAGGTATCATAGACACTAGTGACTCAGAAAATGAAGACCCCTCCTCACAGTCCGCTAGGAAGCTAAATCACTCCTTAGCTCAAATCTTAGGCTGTGACACATGCCCAGAAGAATGTGAACACAAGAAAACAAGTGACGACCCCCAGGATATTTGTAACATTTTAGACCACACTATAGAAGCGAGCTGTATTGCATTTCAGACAGAAGATAAAAACGAAGCGAAGCACAACCAATTAGCCAACGACATACGGAGGCAGGGAGACTTACTAGAAGAACTCCTTCTCCCCATTTTCAAAACTCTCCAGGACATCCAAAAGGAAAATCACGAACTAAGAGAGCAAAACATTAAACTAATTGCCAGTCAGAAAGTAATGGATAAGAAAGTAGACACCGTCCTAACACAGCTACAACATATTAACAGACGACATAATCAGACAGCTGAAAAAAACTTACGAGCTGGCCCTGCTACCCATCCTAAAGAATCAAATAAAGAGCATGATACTCGTCTCAGGACTACTCTCCCAGGCGAAATAAAAACAGTATTGCACGAAGCTGTTCCCCGCAGAGAACAGATACGTCCTGAAATTGTAGAAAGTAGTGAAAACTACTCCCCGAACAGAAGAAATCCAGATTGCAGAACGGAAAACAGAGCAGTGACAACAGTCGCTAGCACTGCGTTACCCGCAAGCCAACCCTGCATAGATATGAATCGCTGTTCCAACTTAGAGCCATATGCACCGAAACAACCTACCTACGCACAGATGGTTACTCTCCCATCAAAATCGGCTGACCAAAGTTCTACTAAAAGAGAACGCCACCCGCTACCTACCAATCAGCAACATGATGCAACGCGACCAAATGGAGATCCTATGCATAAAATCCCTGTTTCCTCGCCGAGGTTACCCACAGGATATCGTCCTTGTCTTGCCGAAAAGTACAACATCACTTCGGTTCAAACGAGAGGGAAAATATTTGTGTCGCGAATCAACCCCAATATTACTCCTGGTGTCATCAGAGAAATGTGTGTTGAGGGAATTGGTATCGATGTTGAGGTACGTCAAGTACGAACCAGACACCCTGCCTACTCCTCCTTCACCATCTCTTGCCCCATTAATTGTGAAGCCTAAATACTGAACAGAAACATATGGCCCAGTGGCACCCTCGTTAAAAGATACAGAGAGCAATCGACAAGGCCCACAACTAGTGCAGTGAACACCCTGGCAAAACAATAGCAATTAACGAACACCTTGCCAGTCTTCAAAGAAGATACAAAAGTCTCCATTTTCCTACAAAATGTTCGCAGCATATCCAATAAACTCCACACCTTGCAGAGCCTTCTAATCAATTCAGAACACTCATTTATCTGTCTGACAGAAACGTGGCTCCAAAATAATAAGCAGCTGAACGCTCTGACAGACAATTTAGGCTACAAGTGCATCGGTAGAGGGAGAGAAATCAAAAGGGGCGGAGGAGTAATGATGCTATATAAAACCGACTTCCAGATTGGGAAAGAACACAGCTCTAATTCTGATAACTTTGAAGCTGTTATCGCCACATTCTCTGGTGAGAACAGCAAGTTACAGCTTTATCTTATCTACATGCCACCAGAACATACGAGGGAGATCAGAAATGAGTTCTTTACCTGGCTGGTATCAAACTTAGACGTAAATATTGAGACAATCATCTTAGGAGATCTGAATATGCCGTTACCGAGGAATAAAGATGCAAAAGCAGAGCTAGACGCCACAGTAGAAGCACTCGGAATGAAACAATTAACAACACCTGCGACAAGAGGATTACAGTGCTTGGATTTAATTTATTACAACGCGCAAGATGTTAACTTAATAGACAACTCCTTACAGTTCTCCCCCGACCACTCTGCGCTTTCAATGGAAGTTGCTCTTCGAAGACAGATTGCCGATCAGAACTGCGACACACATCAGAGTAATGAATCAAATTTGATATTTTCCACAAAATATATCAAATGCGAGGTCATATTGCAATTCTTAGCGCAATATAACTTTCAAAGTCTACACAAGATGTCCACTGAAGAAGCCATAGACGAGATTTCGAAGTTACTCTTGCAGATCGCCCGTCTAGGAGCAGCAAAAGTATTAAAGATCTCCGACAGAGCGAACTCTTGGTTCACTCCACAAGTAAAAGTTATGTTTAAAAAGAAGCAAAAGCTCTACCGAAAGTGGAAAAGAACTGGGCACCCGACTGATCGGACTATGTACAAACGCGAAAGGGCACAGTTCATTCGACTGAAAAGACAAGCATACTTTGAGGTTATGAAGGAAAAATTAAAAAAGGGAAAGAGAATAGTTAGCGAGAAAAACAACAAAAAAGAAATGACGGACCAGCTGTTTAGAGAGTGGACAGAAGTCACATTCGGAAAACCTTTGAATGAAAAGCAGAAAAATTGTGAGGAAAACATCCGCGAGATGCAGAAAATGATTGAAAAACTGATGGATCCCACTGGCACTAACGGAACTAGAGATAGAAACATATTACGTGAAATTAATATCAGCAGGGAAAACTTAAAGGAAGCTATTAACTCGCTCCCCAGTAAAGCAACGATCGGGCCGGACCAGTTCCCGCTATTCATGATAAAAATGTGTAGTGCTTACATAATCGACCCGCTCCACCACCTCTTCCAGCGAATACTAAGTGAGGGGGTTATCCCGGAAAAATGGAAGACATATTACGTAAAACCAGTTCCAAAAATAAGCAATCCTAAAACCAGTAAAGATTTCAGGCCCATCGCAATCGGATGCTCTCTGCAAAAAATATTTGAAAAAGCAATCCTGAGCACCATCAATCAGCACTGCTTTGGGGACAGGCCAGAATACTTACATTCTGTGCTTCCTCGAAGGTCGACTATTACTAATTTAATGGAGACTCTACTCCGAATACAGTTAGCTTTAAATAATAAACGGAAATTCGGAAAACCTTTGAATGAAAAGCAGAAAAATTATGAGGAAAACATCCGCGAGATGCAGAAAATGATTGAAAAACTGATGGATCCCACTGGTCCTAATCAGTATTAGGACCACTGTTGTTTTTAATTTTCATAAACGACATTGATGAAGGGATAGAGGGCGTGATGTCTAAATTTGCAGATGATGTTAAAATTGGTAGAGTAGTTAATGATCACTGTCAAGCTGAGCTTCTTCAGAGAGACCTAGATAGACTTCAGGAATGGTCAGAAAAATGGCAGCTGTGCTTTAATCCAACAAAGTGTAAGGTATTACACCTGGGAAACAGTAATCCCAAAATAACTTATTCACTTGGTGGAGTTCAACTAAAGCCAGTACTGGAGGAAAGGGACTTGGGTGTTACGATACGGTCAGACATGAAATTCTCTGAGCATTGTAAACAGGTTGCAAGGAAGGCCCATGGTGTCCTATCAATGATCTATCGAACTTTTGCAAGCAGAGATAGGGACGTGATAATCCCATTATATAAGGCTTATGTTAGACCACACTTGGAATACTGTGTTCAAGTATGGAGACCGCACCTGAAGAAAGACATCGAGCTTCTTGAAAGGGTGCAAAGAAGGGTAACTCGCCTGGTGAGATCGGCAAAAGGGCGTCCTTATGAAGAAAGACTTCGAATATGTGGGTTGCAGAGTTTGGAAACTAGACACCTTAGAGGAGATTTGATTGAGGTGTTTAAGGCTCTGAGAGGCATCAGTAAAATGAATGAGGACAAAATTTTCAAGATTACAAATGATGCTAGAACTAGGGGACATAAATTCAAGTTACGGGGGGAAATGTTTAGATTGGATTGCAGGAAGTTCTATTTTAGCCAGCGAGTTATAAATTACTGGAATAAGTTGCCTTCATGGGTGGTAGAGGCCGACAGTTTGGGGAAATTCAAAGGTCATCTGGATAGTACTTTCGGGTAAGGGAAGCACATAGGATGATAGGTTTAATTTCCTTTTTATTTATTTTTTATTTTATTAATTATTATTATTTAGTTATTTATTTATTTTTATTTATTTTTTTTTTTTTTATCATTGTTTTGTTCGGATTTATATATATATTTTTTTTTTTTTTTTTTATTTATTTATTTTATTATTTTTTTTTTTATTTATTTATTTTTTTTATTATTTTTTTTTTTTTTTTTTTTTTTTTTTGGCTGGTGCAGCATAAGCCATAGGCTTTCTTGCACCATGCGGCCGTTACTAATACTAATACTAATACTAATAAACAACAGTTGGACATCGTTTTTCTGGATGTTGCAGCAGCCTTCAATCAGCACTGCTTTGGGGACAGGCCAGAATACTTACATTCTGTGCTTCCTCGAAGGTCGACTATTACTAATTTAATGGAGACTCTACTCCGAATACAGTTAGCTTTAAATAATAAACAACAGTTGGACATCGTTTTTCTGGATGTTGCAGCAGCCTTCAATCAGCACTGCTTTGGGGACAGGCCAGAATACTTACATTCTGTGCTTCCTCGAAGGTCGACTATTACTAATTTAATGGAGACTCTACTCCGAATACAGTTAGCTTTAAATAATAAACAACAGTTGGACATCGTTTTTCTGGATGTTGCAGCAGCCTTCAATCAGCACTGCTTTGGGGACAGGCCAGAATACTTACATTCTGTGCTTCCTCGAAGGTCGACTATTACTAATTTAATGGAGACTCTACTCCGAATACAGTTAGCTTTAAATAATAAACAACAGTTGGACATCGTTTTTCTGGATGTTGCAGCAGCCTTCGACAACGTCTCAATCCCAGCTATAACAGTAATCCTCAAGGAGTATTTCCTCATTTCAGGAAGCACTTTAAGCATTCTCACTAACACCCTTCAAGAAAGACAAATTATCGCAATAAACGGGAAACAAACAGCATCTTACTGTATCTCCAAGGGAGTACCTCAAGGGGGCGTATTGTCCGCCACCTTCTTTGCAATAGCACTAGCCCCATTTTTAGCTCAAAGCTGTGAACAATTTATTACATATGCTGACGATTTGAAATTTTTTGTAACATCTAAAGAACAAGAAACTGCACCCCATCTATCAGAGGAAGCAAACAAGGCAATCAAGAAGCTAGAAGAATATCTGCACTACATTGGCCTGAAACTTAATGAAAAGAAAACTGCCCAAATGACCTTCACCAACAAAAAGAAGAAAAATGAAATTACGATTTTTGTGAACAATACCAGAATCCAAAATTCCCCCGCACATGTTGACCTTGGCCTCAAGTGGGATGAAGGATTAAACTTCATACCTCACTTCGAACACATTAGGAAAAAGACATACGCAGCACTGTGGAGCACTAGACAAGAACTCACCGGTCTCCGAAGCCCTCATCTTATAATTCAATACATCCTTAAATGCGTTACACCGATTCCGTTGTACGCATCGACTATCTGGTCATCAGCCCCTGAGAGCAACATCAAGGCCTTCTTAGGAGTAGAATACTGGCTCCTGAGATGGCTAAACAAGATCGCCGGGAAACCGTTTACCATCTCAAGAGCGGTCTTGTCTGCCAATCTGGACATCACACCCTGGAAGTATATCATCACAACCAGAAACATCTTAACTCTGGCAAAGCTACTAACGGAGAGAATAGATGCGCCGAAAGTGGGAAACGTGATCACTCGCCCTCGGATGATACGACCGAGAATAAACAGAGAAGAACCAAGTCTCAAGTGCCAACTGACTCAATTGGACTCTCTGGGAAGATTTTTCCCAGCAAATACTGTGAATTATTTTAATAATTTAAATATAGATCCAGAGAAACTATGTACAGACAAAATGTATAGGACAGAAATCTTGGGTAATGTGTATCGGCAAGTATAAATATAATAAGATGACTAATTTAATAATTTATATAATAATATTTAGCATTTAACAACCATTTGCAATTAATTAAACCAACGTAACAATTAATTCATTAACCACATATTCTGTGTTTTTGCATCTCCACATTTTGTAAATAAGTTCACGTAAACATGCTTGTAAATACTATAATGTAACCACACCCTCTAGCCACGTGCTGTCTATGGGTGTCTCGAAAGAGAAATAAACAGATAATAATAATAATAATAATGTTTGGGATTCACCACCGACATCACCAATCGCAAGACTATGGAGAAGAAAAACCTGCATGCTCACGTGCTGCAAGTGTGGAAGGATAGATGAGCCACCTCGCAAAAAGGTGAAAACACCAGAAAGATTCTGCCCAATATTGGCCGGGTTTTTCCAAACTTCCCGCCCTGGTGCTCCCTAGGCCTACAAGTAACATACCTTCTGACAGGACATGGAGCTTTGAATGCAAAGCTATCACTACTCAGAATACAGGAAGATCTCACCTGCATTTGCGGGGGGGGGGGGGTTGGAGAGCTGCCAGCACCTCATGCATGATTTCTAGCTCTATAACGACCTCCGCAGTGTATTCGCCACCAAAATACAGTATCTATCATATGACCAGGAGCACCCCATCTTGGACGCCATGGAGGAATATCAGTTTTTATCCAACTATGCCACGGCCCTGTTCACGAGACGGAGGGCTCTTATCGCAGCGAACCGCAACCAACCACTGACACAATAAGGAAATGAACAAACCTCGAAGGACATCGTCCCACAGAAGATGCTTGGAACCCAATGGCCTCCGGTGATCAAAGCACAAAACTCTAAAGTGGATCTAAAGTCGAATCAATGAGAAATGACTCCATAAATAACAGTGACGCAAATACCAAATGGATGAGAAATGACCCAAGAAAGACCCCCACAAACGCCGACAAGCGAACGTGGACCTTTTGACTGTAAAGACTGCAGAACGGACGGGAACTATCCCATGAACAATCCCGCTCCGATCCGATCTCTGCTTGGATCGGACTAAGACCACCAGCAGCTCCGCTGCCAAACGCTATATGGCAATCTGAATGGGGTACCCTAATCCTAATCATCTTTAATTCCCTATCCCCCGACAGGGGGGAGGAGGGATGCTGTGTTTCATCCCTTCCCGGTTGACCAAGAGTCTTATGAGTGAGCATACGCGGAGCTTCAAAACGCGTGGCCGCGTTTTGAAGCTCCGCGCTAAGTGCTAAAAATATAGTGTTCGTGTCAGTGCATCATGATGAATCAAATACCAGAAGAATCCGTTGAGTATCAGCGATCCAATGATGGAACTGTCGTCCAACTCTCTATTACAAGTAAAAATTGTATTTTTATTTTTCTGTTGCATATATTGCAGACATCACAAAAGACTTATCATAATCACAGTAAGTCATTCCCCGAGTAGAGCTAAACACTGTATGTAGAAATCTCACGAAGCCAAGGTTGCCACACAATTTCGCCGATTTAATCCCTCAATCATTGAGTGGGGTAAATTCCTTAGTGGCTTCCTCCCTAACATCTAACAGCCTGCAACTTGCCAATAAATCCATTGAGCGTCACCGTAGAAAATCGTCTTAAAGTAACTACTATTCTTAGCTTAAAATTTAAAGACCGTTGAAAGCAGGATATTCTACGTTCACTATTCTGTAGTACTATTCTGTGATAAAATTGCAATAACAGAAACCCAGAGGAACTTGTTCAAAAATATGCGATAGTATGTTAAATAATTAAATACTATCATAAATATATGTTGTGTTAAAAAGAAAACTAAAACTTTGCAAAACGTAAAGAACGTAGTCCATGTTTGCGCGAATTTTATTCGTTACATTTAAAAGGTTAATAAAACAATTTCACACTGAAAAGTGAACGAATGAATTCCTTGTTGAAGTTCTACTTATATTTTAAATGGAGTGTCATTTCTCTTTTATTATTATTAATTAAATTTCAGTTCTTATCGGCATTTCATAGAAGTACTCCGTCTCGGATACGAATAATATCATTTATATTAATTCTACAGCAAAGCTTTAGAACAATTTTTGTTTCCTTTTTCTTAAAACTAACCATAGTACATACATTGAATATAAATGGCCCATTAAATATTACTTTAAGACTTCAAACGAACAGATGAACTTCAGAAGAACAGATTTTGCATTTTTAATTTCAAAACAAATCTAGACCTTTATGTTCAGGAATGCGATTATTTGAATTTAAAATGTAAAATTTTCCCTTTAAGATGCCTGCTTAAAATTAAAGTGTTTTTTCAATAAATGATAATTGAATATTTAAAATTGTAATTTGCTACATTAATAATTTACCTTGGATCCGAATGCATTATCCAGACAGATCAGAAAATTTTTGTGAGGCTCAACTGCTAAAACTGTAAAATAAGAATAATATCAACTAAAATATCAACTTATATTAACTAAAATTTGTCTCCCATCAACTGGCACTTATGTTAATCACTTTCACAAAATTAATTTATGTTACAAGATGAATTTATTTTATTTTCCCAGTTCATTTTTCTACTTAATTCCAAATAACAACAATCGGCACTAATATACTTTTTTTTTTAAATTTTAACGTGAGGCTGTTAACAGATAACTATCAAATTCTCTTTATTAAATCGAAATTTGACACTTCTGGGCGACCAAGGGCTAATAGTCAATACATGAATAAATTATTCCAATAATTCTAAGCAATATATTTTTCTTCTTAGCAATACATTCATCTTAGAACAATACATATTCACATATTGCTCCAAGAATTCTTGGACATATTATATATTCATGAGGTTAGGTGGAAGATTAATTTGAAATCAGTTTCACGGTCAAAAAAAAAAAAAAATTATGAAAACAATAATTTCCGATCATAAAAGCATTATATTAAAACTTTGCCATATTTAATGTTCCAATGTCTGTGAAAAGCTTTTTCTTAGCAACAATTCTAATTTTCCATAGCCATTTTAAACAACTTATTAATGAGTATGTTCCTACTCATAATGTTCCTACTCATAATTCATCAGACTGAGTGATAGATTCAATCATTTTTCGTACATTCTTTGGGAAATATACAAATAAGAGCAATAATAATAATCCTGGTGATAATTCATATTTCGTTAAAAGAAATTTTGTACTACTAATCTTATGGGCCTTAACTGTAAGCCAAAATTACACGGTACTCTGGTATCACGTACTGTTAATGTAGAAATAGCGTATAAATGTGTTATTACGTGAACTGCAGCTGTAATTGACTGAAAACGGGGGGGGGGGGAGAGCTCTCGATCTATGATTTCATGCAGGATATGTGAATACTGTACTTGGTTGCTGTAGGCGCGTCAGCAATTTAGGCCATATTGCGCCGCATATACATTATATGTCTGTAAATTGGGTGTGTTCTGTGGTCGAATTTCTGGATGACAAATCCGATTTATTATTATTATTATTATTATTATTATTAGCCATATGGTGCAAGGAAGCCTGAGGCTTATGCTGCACTAGCCAAAAAAAATCCCGAGTTATCCTGTGAGAGAGAGAGAGAGAGTCAGAAGAAGAAAGAAATCACCAAGAAAGAGAAGAATAATGATATCCAGCTCAGGACCCTGGGTATGCCAAGCCCATACTCACCAGATGTGAGCCCCTGGGGCTAGGAGAAATAAGCCACGCTACTCTCGCCTGAGACTGACTAACTCAGCCCGTTGTGAATTCATAAAAATTCCTCCTGTCATTTACGGGATTCGAAACCAGATCTTTTCCATCCAGCGTGGGGAGTACCGTGAGTATACCAACTGTGATACCCACGAGAACGATAAGTAATAATGTGCGTGTTACAGTTCATACGATACAAGTGTAATTTTGTCATTAGTCAACCTGACTGCTTTCCCCACCTGTGTTCTTGAATGTTACCTGCAGGAAAATAATGCAGTTGTACTCGAAATATTACTCAAAACACATGCGACTCTCAACTTTGAGCACAGAAGGATAAGCTGAAAGTGATCACAATCTGCTGGCTCTAAAATTTTAGCATGGAAAGAATAAAGGTTTTGTCCCCCTTCAAAACAGGTTCCTGTAATATTACTTTCAGACTGGGCATTCAGAATAATCGATTGTGTATTTTCATTTCATATCATAACAAAGATCTTCATAATCGATCTTTAGGAGTGCAATAGAACAATCAAAAATACAAATTTAAAAAAGAAATAAAAACTGAATATTTAAAATTAAAATTGAGTTTACTGATTTATTGCTGGTAAGGAATTTTCCATTAATTTTACAATTATTCTTTTGTAAACCCAGAAAACAGGAACCTTTTTTTTTATGTAAGATTAATTGTAACATTTTTGTAATATTTTAATAAAAATGTCACATAAACGTCGCGGATGTAATAAAAATTGTAGTGGAATTTCATATAATAATAATATTAGATAAATAATGTCGCATTTTGTATCGAAGACGTCCCCAGAAAAAAATTTCTCTAGTGTGAAAATCAAGAAAAAGATCGAAATTAAAATCTTAGGGTTATATTTTTCAGTATGATTAAAAACCATATGATATATATATGTATATAAAATTATATAAAGGTGAAAATTACACAAATCCAAGGAGTAGAAGGGTAAGGATTATAGAAAAAAGAAGTATTGTAGATTTGAAAAAAGCAAACGAACGTTAATATCCTAAAAGTTATGATAAATTAAGAAAATTATGGGATGAATTGCAAAGCCAATTTGGAGGTGAACGAACTGTAAAGTAAAATTATTAATACCAAATCATTAAACAAAATAAAGTAAAATATAATAAAGGTGGTAGAGCTGTTATCAGATATGGGTGGGCAAATTTAGTTATAAGTCGAATATAGAGATGTCAAAAATGCAAAATCTGATGTCGACTGAAGTATATTGATACATGATCAGGTAATTCATCACTGACCATGTAATAGTAACTGCACTGCGTCTCTATAGTTCCATAACAGTAGACGAAATGTGAAATAAAGCCATAAAGCAAAAATAATAAAATTAGCACATCCATTTACAGTATCGACAAGGTAGCCCCCCCCCCCTCTGTTCATACGTCAGGCCATAATGGGCCAATAAGTAATAACATAGCAAATAAACGCAAGGCAATTTTACTCTTGTGATGATTAAAGAAAAATGAAAACTGAACGAAGAAAGTAATTTTAAAGAAAATTTAGAATTTTTAATTTTATAGAAAATTTAGCGTTTATCTTTTTTGTCAGAATGGATAAAACATACTTTAAAATCGGTGATCGTAAAATGGAAATTTTATTCTACCAATGAAATAACTATTTTAGGACGATTCACTGAAACATCCCCTTTCGTCGCAAAAGTATTGCGAGTCCACCTGATATTACCTAATATTACTTTACACGCACGCTTCTGTTTTCGAAAATTACTTAACTCTGAATATTAAATATCTTTCTTGTCTTCTTAACAGCTATTCCATAAAATATCGCAATGGTTGTTTTTGTTATTTGGTTTTTAGGAGCATTAGCAACTAAGGCCATATTGCTCCGAGGATATGCGGTGGTCAATCCCTGACTTTTCCGCATCCTCCGTATTTGGTGGTCACGGCCTCGAACAGTGTTACCCTAAAGCAAAAATCTGAATAACGACATATTACCCATAGCATTTCCATAAATAAAAATTGAATAATAATAAGTCCTCTAACAAATAAATAAATAAATAAATAAATAAATAAATAAATAAACATTTAAATACGTACATAAATAATAACACTTCTAGAAAATAAAAATTACACATTAAGAAAGGATAATATCTCATATTGAGGTATAATATTTTTTTGCAAATGAATTTCATCTTGTTTTTAACGGTGATATTATCATTTGCTTAAACAAAATTATTTGCTATTGTATTAACAATACAATACAATTAGGGCTTGCATAAAACGAGAAATTTCAAAACCGAGTTTAACCGAAGTTTACTCTTAAAACCGGTTTTAAAACCGATTTTCTCAGACTTAGGGAAAATAATTAAAAGCTTATAGCACAGGTATTTATTTTATCTTGGGTAGATTGTACAAATCGTAATCAAATCTTTTAAACAAAATCTATCACCTCTTATAGTAAAAAAAATAAAAAAATTAAAATGCTCCAAAAAAGTAACCAGCTTGAGATTATACAAAATTACAAATTGTATTCAAATCCTTTGAATAAAAACTGTATAGTAAACAAAAAATAATAAGCCCTATAATAATAACAATAATAATAAATAAAAATAATGTGAAAAAAAAAACAGCTTGGGGAAATTACTATTTATTGCTCAGTTTTTTTCTGAAACTGATCCTTTAAAAAACACAGTATATTAAGCATTTTTCCTGATAGACTTGACCTTATTTTTGTGTTAAAGAGACCAGTAATAGAAAACACTCTCTCAGATTGGACATTTGTTGGTTTAATGGTCAGCAGTGCTCTATAAACTTTCTCCAGCTTTTCACTTTTATTGCTAGTTGCCTCCAAAATTTTAAATTCTTTGCTGATTTCCAATTCACTCGGATATTTTGAAGGCTCTTCAGTTAATCTCTTTATTACACTATGATACTCTCGCATGAGTGTATCTCCAACATCGGAACTAGACGAGTCTTTGTTTTCTTCTAAAAGAACAGTTCGTTTATTTTCAGTTTCGTCATTCAACGCTAAGACTCCTTCGGAATGTTTTGCAAATAATCTCTGATAAATCTCTTCAGCATGCTTTTTGAAACTTGCTTACTTAAAAAATCAAAAGTTCTTGAACCTGAATATTCTTTCCTAAACTTTTTGGAGTTGTGCAGATAGCTCAGCAAAGCCACAGTTTGGCAATTTCGTCTTGCATTGTAACGCTGCAAAAGGCTTTGGTGAAACTTTAAAGCAAATGGGTTTTCTGCTGTATCAAGCTTAGCAAGCAGAAATTCTATTGAAGACTCTGCTTTAAGTAAGGCTGTATCTTCTGAATCATTTCAACTGGTCGCAAAGTTTCACTTAGCAATTCAAGTGTTTTCCAGTCATTGTCAGATACAGCTTCAGTTGACAGTACTGCACATAGAGCATTTGGAATGCAATTTTTCAATTTCAAAAATCTCTCAATCATATAGAATGTGCTATCCCATCTAGTCTTGCACTCTAATATAAGTTTATATTCTTTCCCATTAAATTTTGCTTTAACAAAATTTTGTAATATGTCATTTTTCGTAGGCGATTTTCGAAAAAGCTTGCAAATTTTTCTGAGTTTGTTAATAGTTTGTGCAATATTGGCCATTGGATTGAAGAAATAAATGAGTTCATCGGTAAAGTCGGTTTGATAAAGCATGCCTTGCTGTCTTTCTTCAAATTCTTTATCATCACTACTTTCTTCATTATTTTCATTTTCTTCATTGTCTTTGGGAGACTCAGAGACTGTGGCACCATAATTGATTGCTTTTTCATAAAGTACATCTATAACTGACAGATGTATACAATGGGCTATACATTGTTGATGATTAGGCGTAATTTTCTTGCCAAACTTAATCATCATTGCTCCATCGGTGGTGCAGGCAACAATATCCTCATCCAAGTTCAAACCAAATTCCTTCAAGTGTCCATTCACAATTTGCTCAGTTCTTCTGCTATCAAGTGAACCATTAATCTCAATAAGACCTAACGACCAATGATTGTCTTTTGAATGCACATTTATATACCTTTTATTTTGTATAGACGTATATTCGTCTAGAAGCAATGAATACCGTGCACCCAAAACCAATGAATTTTTGAAATGCTGAATGAGTTCTTCTTTCTTAGTTTTATAATAATTCAGAACCATATTTTTAATTCCGTTCACTGAGGCTGGTGGTAATTTATCGTATTTATTTCTCTGAAGGTGAAGGCTTGATTGTATAAACTCACTCTTGGCAATTGAATTAAAAGAAAATCCATCTAAAGCAGCTAATTTTGAAATCTCTTCTTCCAGATTTTTTAACGATAAAGTTTTCTAATGTTCTTACCATTTTTACTGGGGGTTCACTGTTATCTTGTTTAATGTCAATCTGATGCATTTTCTTTAAATGCAACATCAAAGACGATGTAGATCCTCCAGACGACTTCATTATCTTCTGACATTTCGAACATTGTGCTTCATCTTTGCTTTTTCGAGCAAAATAATTCCATACATTTGCTTTCATCTTAGACATATTAAGAATAATAAATATTAATTAGTAGGAATTTGTATCACAGACAATTTTAAATAAAAATATTGAAGATAACTGGCTAAAGGCACAAAACTATGCGTCACTCCCGCAAGCACTGAATGAGAAGTCCAAACGAGGCAAGTTTCAAAATCTTCACGAAAGAAATTTTTTATTTATTTACTTGCAATTTTTTTTTCCCCAATTAAATCTATTGTATTTTCAAAATTACATAAAAGCTAAATTTGGTGAAACTGCTTTTTGGAGAACATCTGATCGCAAATTTAATACGAATAAAGAAGCAAAAACTTTCTACGATTGAAATTTGATGCAATATTTAGCGAATCTGTTTCTAGTGGGTAACCATCAATAAGGCGCGTTCCATAACTTGCCTGGCGAACAAGATAGATGGAACGGAGAAATGTTGAGCATTTTCTTTTACGCTATCACTCCGACTCACTGAGTCGTAAATGAGTACACCTGCATCGTGCCATGATACAGGTGGGAAGATAAAAGGTACCCCTCCTAGATTTGGGCCGCTTGCCCATGAGATTCGTACCTAAACATAAAATAAAATAAAATAAAAATGTTTAAAACATAAAGCAGTTGAACGATCCAGTCAAACGAACAAACAAAAGAAAGTTTGCGTAACAAAAAACAAAAAACTATATTCGAGGGCTAACTAAGAAAATATTCGAATCCGGTTTTAGAAGCTCGGTTTCGGTTTTAACAACTCAATATGAAAACCGATTTAACCGGTTTTATAAAACCGGTTTGCAAGCCCTAAATACAATTTATTTTTATCAAGAGAATTTGTTTACAATAAATGAACTTGTTAAGAAAAGTAAATTTCTTGACAACAAGTTGTAATTCCTCATTTACAACAGTTTTTGCTTACAAATTTGTTATCTAACAGAAAAGATAATGAAATCACAACACATAGTACAATCCCAACTGCAAACAGAGATAGAAATTTTTCTGCATAGCAATTCTAATCTACTGTACCATTAAGTATCAAAAATTTTCTTATTAAGAATTTTAATTTGGAGCTAGAATAACTTCTCCTGAGCCTGAAATCTACACTAGCCAACAAGTTGTTTATTATATTCATTGTTTACCTATCTCCAAATCTATTTAGTACCCTAGGGTGAGGCAAAACAATTGCTTTCGGATTCCTTAACTTATATAAGAAATTCCTTTGCAGATTCGACTCTTCAAAAATAGTGTTAAGATATTTCAAGATTAAATTTAGCTTCAGTTTTTGAACTGGATTAAATATTTTATATTTCAACAAAAATTGCCTTTTCCTATTCAGGTCATTCCAAACGTTTCTCCCCATTAAAAGTTTCAGAATCCTGTTAAGTAAATTGTTTATTACCCTTATTTCAGTTATATTTGCTCGTGCCCATACATTTACTAATAATTGAGTTGGGAGTCCATTAATGTATAATATAAGGTGGCTTTTGTTCTAAAATTTAACTTATTCTAGTAAAAAAAGTCCATATAAAATCTCATTTTTATACAAATTTTTTATATGCATTGCCCAACTTAGACTGTTGTCAATCCATAACCCACGGTAATAATGATTTGAAACTTCTTCCACAGTTTGCAATTCTGGAAATTCTGATCATGTAGGCATTCATGTTTATGTAATTTAACAGAGGGATGCATGTCCAAGGTTTGATGAGGAGGTCTAATTACCAAAAATTTTGTTTTTTCAAAGCTGAGTGCTAATTTATTATCATGCAACCAAGTTTGTAAATGTGTTACATTCTGCTGTAAATCTTTAGCCATTTTTGTCAGGTTCTTTCAAATTGTATATAAGATTATATCATCTGCATAAATTTTTATAAATTAGTTCTTTGTTATATTTAAAAAGATGTTGAACATGATTGGCCCTGCATGAGTGCCCTGAGGTACTCCTCTCTTTACATTGTATGATTTTTCCTTTGTATTTTCTACTTCAGCTGTTATTTATTTATTTATTGGTTAAATAACATGCTAAGAGTTGATTGATTCTTCCCCTTATACCATATTTCAGTAATTTTGTTGCAATATTGAGTTATCAATTAAGTCATATGCTTTGGTCAAATCTATAAATAAAATCATTATGAAGTTATTGTTCTTTATATATAAGTTTAAAGAGTCTATTAAATTCTCTAATAATGTCTGTGTGCCCTTGCCCTTCTGATATGAGAATAGAGAGTTGGTTAACAGTCCATACTGATGTAAATATTTACTTATATGAGAAAAAATATAATTTTCTATTATCTTATTTATAACTGACTGTACTGTTATTGGTCTGTAATTGCAAAAGTCATCTGGTGGTCCCTTTTTATATATAGGAATTACCTTAAAAGAAAGTAAATTTGTAACTCTAACATCCGTGCTATAAGCTCCACCAAGAGAACAGAGAACTGTTTTTTATTTCACTTCACTTCGGTTACTGTAATACAGTCCAGTCCGTAAGATTTCTTTTTCTTTAAGGGTTCTAAAATGTTAAGAATCTCAGTATATTGCGGAGTTGAGACTACACAAGAGTTCACTATCTGCGAAGACTATCTTGTTCATTAAAGGAATTTTGGCAATAATGAATATAATATCTGTTGAGATCTAATACTGCTTTGACAAATCTATTTGCAGCCTCATATTGTTTGTTCGTACCCGATATCTGTTCTAATAGTGTTTTAATTTGATTTCCCTTTGATAATTTCTTCCTTGTACTTAACAGGTTATTTATAATGTTCCAATTATCCTTTTGAGTTATCTGCTTATCCATAAAAAGTTGATTGTAATAAGTGTTTTTTTGTTTTCTAATCATACCTGTCAATTTATTTCTGCGTTTTATAATCTTGATAATGTTCTATCTTTGGTGGACAATTTCTATATTGCCTGAAATATTTATCCCTTTGTACCATTAATTCTTCTATTTCGTTATTCATCCAAGTTTCTTAAGCTTAATCCTGCTACTCCTAGAATTTATGTTGCAAGCTGAGTGATTTACTTTTCTCTCTGTATTAAACCTCGAATTGTTTATCATTTGTATTATCTTATTTGAAAAGACATTTACATTTGTTGTGTAAGATACTTGCTCTTGTATTAACATATTATCTATGTTCTGTTTCAGTTTACCTGTCAATAGATATTTTTTCTTCATAACATTTGTTAATTTTATATCTTCACATGGATATTGTTTTGAGTACATATCCGCTATTAGTATACACATTCTGTGATCTGAAAATTGATTTAATAGTATGTAAGAATTAGCATACTTCAACTTTATATTTGTTATAAGGTGATCTAAACAAGAGCTTACTGTTCTATCACCCTCCATCCTTTGTTGCCTGGTTATTCCAAATAAGGTATGTTCAAATCCATAATTGTTTAAGATTGGAGTATCTGAATAACACATTATAAGTTTCATGCCGACCGGGCTGGCCGGGTGGGTAAAGTACCTGCCTGGCAATCCAAAGGTCGCGGGTTCGAATCCCCCCTCGGGCTTGGATCAAAGTACTGCAAAAACCTTCGGAGGTGCATTATGGCCACAGAAGCCGATGCGCCAACAACTAACTGAAAAAAAAAAAAAATCAGTTTCATCAATTACTAAATTAATATTAAAATCTCCTACTAGTATGGTCTTATTTAAAATCTCCTACTAGTATGGTCGCCCCATTGCAGAATTGTGTTATCTAATTCAATTAGGAAACTGTTTATAGAATCTGATGGTGGCCTATAAAATGCACAAATCATGAATGTGCTTTCAGGATCTTCTCCTAATAATTTGACACAGCAGTTTTCACAAGACTGAGTTAAGTGGTAAACCTGTACTGCCTTAAAGCATGTTCTGTAGTATATTATTATTCCTCCACCCCTTCTCAAATCCCTCAACATATAGACCTTGTCATAACCTTGTATGTTATAATTAGAAATTTCATCACTTTTCGTGTTAACCACTGTTAAAACTATACATTAAATAAATTCTTTCATTGCATTTATATATTGCAAGAAGTTAAACCATTTTTTTCTTAATGACATGATGTTTAGAGCTACCAGAAAGAACTGATTTTTATCAATTATAAGTGCTTGAATATTCGGATTATTTAAAAAATTTAAAGGTGAATTAAAAATCTGTGATTCCTCAAAAAGCATACCAGATGTCTTAATTTTATCTTAGCTCTAGATTTCAATTATGCACAATAAAAGAGTCTATTTTATATACTGCAGGTCTTTTGAACTCAAAATTCTTATGGCTCTTGATGATTCATTCTTATTCACATATATCCTTCCATGTTCCAACCATAAAAATTTGTAACTGTGAGTTTTTACTAATTTTTTGTTTCCCAAAACAACAGCTTGAGGTGAGTTGTTAAGTGGTCATTTATGAAGATTGGAATGTTGCTATTGTTCTGATAGACATCATTTGACGTCAGTCGGATCTCCTTTACCTTTCTAAGCCATTTTTCCTTTACCACATGATTTGAAAATTTCGCAATTAGTGTATGCTTATCATTTTTTTTCTTATTGTTATCAATATCATTTATAAATACAGAAAACAATAATGGACTCAACACTGAACCCTGAGGAACTCCACTAATAACATTAGTCCACGAAGAGCAGTGTCCATATTATTATTTACTGTTATTATTTACTTATTATTATTTACTTAGAATTTACTGTTACAAACAGTAAATCTTAGCTCTAGATTTCAATTATGCACAATAAAAGAGTTATTGTGCATAATTGAAAGGAATTAATTCAAGGAATTAATCGTGGAAGCTACTAGACTTTTCATACCGATGAAGAAATATTGTTCAAGGTTTAGGCCTAAATGGTTATCAAATGAACTAATGAGACTCGTGACAGAGAAGAAAAATGCATGGGATGTATATAAATTATCAGGCGACGCAGAAGCCTGTAGCAGATATAAGCTAGTCTGTAATCAGGTCACAAAGGAGGTTCGGCAGGCAAAGGCGGATTACGAGAAATCTTTGGCAAAAGATGCTAAGAAAAACAGCAAGGATTTCTTTACTTATATAAACTCTAAAAGGAAGGGGCTGAATATGATTGGTCCACTTGACATCGATGGTTCGACTGTTGATGATCCTGCTCAGATAGCAAACAAACTGAATGAGTATTTTGCATCTACATTCACACGTGAGGAATCATTACAGTTTGAAAATGGAAGAAGGTTATCAAATTGTAGCAGTGTGCTTAATGATTTTGTAATAACTGAGAGCAAAGTGGAGGAGAAATTGTTGAAGTTAAACATAAGAAAGGCACCTGGGGCGGATGGGATCTATCCAGTTATATTAAAGGAGGCGGCAAAGCAACTAAGCAAACCCTTAGCCATAATTATGAGAGCATCCTTGGATTCAGGGGAGGTTCCCACGGACTGGAGATGTGCAAATGTATCCCCAATTCACAAAGGAGGTTCGAAGGGTGACACGAATAATTACAGACCAGTTAGTTTAACTTCTGTTCCGGGTAAAATAATGGAGTCACTGGTTAAAGATGCATTGCAGGATCATCTAGACAAGACTGCAGCAATAATTCAGACACAGCATGGGTTTGTTAAGGGAAAGTCTTGTCTGACAAATTTGATTGGTTATTATGATGTGGTCACAAAGGAACTGGATGCAAAAAATAATTTTGATATCATATACTTGGATTTCAGGAAAGCTTTTGACACTGTTGCGCATGGAAGACTACTGTACAAATTGGAGCAGAATGGTATTAATGGTAAGTTGCTACAATGGATAAAAGGATGGTTAAGTGGGAGAAGACAGAGGGTGGTAATCAATGGGTGCTGCTCTTCGTGGACTAATGTTATTAGTGGAGTCCCACAGGGTTCGGTGTTGGGTCCACTGTTGTTTTGTATATTTATCAATGATATTGATGAAGGTATATCAGGCTTAATGTCGAAGTTTGCAGATGACACGAAGGTTGGCAGGGTTGTTAATGACAGTAATGGCAGTGTGCTACTGCAACAGGATCTAGATAATTTGGGCAGATGGGCTAAGAAGTGGCAACTGAAGTTTAACCTTGACAAATGCAAAGTACTGCATATGGGTAGAAGTAACCCCAGAGAAACGTACCAACTGTGTGGTACTACACTTAAGGTGGTAGAAAATGAAAAAGACCTGGGAGTAATTGTGCAGTCAGATATGAAGTTTTCTGAGCAATGTAGACAGGCTGCTAGGGCAGGTCATGGGGTTTTGTCAATGATATATAGGAATTTTGCTAGCAGGGAAAAGGAGGTGATTGTCCCTCTGTATAAGGCAATGGTCAGGCCACGCCTTGAGTACTGCGTACAGGTCTGGAGGCCTCATTTTAGGAAGGATGTAGATTTGCTTGAGCGTGTACAGAGAAGAGCAACACGATTGGTGAGGGGAATGAAGGGATCCTCTTACCAAGAGAGGCTTAAGTTCTGCAAATTGCAGTGGCTGGAGACTAGGCACCTGCGCGGTGATCTGATTGAGGTCTATAAGGCCTTGAATGGGTTGAGCACGCTGAATTCTGATGGGATCCTCCCACTTGTTCAGAATACGAACCTACGGGGACATAAGTTCAAATTAAGAAAGGATAGATGTAGAATAGATGTGCGGAAATTTGCCTTTAGCCAGCGGGTGGTTAATTGCTGGAACAAACTTCCATCTGTCGTTGTGGAAGTTGATAGGTTAAATAAATTTAAGGAGGAACTGGACAGGCAATTGGAGGGTATGGTGTGATTTTTTTTTTTTTTTTTTGGCTGATGCTGCATAAGCTCCTACACTTGCTTTCTTGCATCAAGTGCCACTACTACTACTACTACTACTACTACTACTACTATTATTATTATTATTATTATTATTATTATTATTATTATTATTAATATTATTATTATTAGGTGCAAGGAAGCCTGAGGCTTATGCTGCACCAGCCAAAAAAAAAAAATTCCGAATTACCCCGGGGGAGGGAGAGAGAGTGTGTGTCAGAAGTATCATCTTCAATGATATAGGAGTAATAGACTTTATTATGTGATCTAGTCTATTACTTCAATGATATAGGAGTAATAGACTAGATCACATAATAAAGGATATTACTCTGATTTGTAATCTCTCTCTCTCTCTCTCTCTCTCTCTCTCTCTCTCTCTCTCTCTCTCTCTCTCTCTCTCTCTCTCTCTCTCTTGGCAAATCACATATTGTTTCATCTGCGTCCAAACCGCGGGTTTTGTTCCTTTTTTTTTTACTCTCGAAGTTACTTTTCTTCTAAACAACTATTGATTCTGTGGAAATCTTAAATCCCTCATCCCATGGAACATTGTTCCCAAAACCTATCTCAAGATCCTTGACTGATAATCCAAGACCCTGGATGACCAAATTGCATGTGTTAAGCAACTGCAACTTTCTGATTGAAAACATACGTCAAATACTGCACAATCTGCTTTTGTCACTGTCATTGGACATATAGACACATACACTGTAATTTAGCATCATAATGACTATTCATTATGGACATTCATATATCTTTCATTTATGTATAAAAGCCAGTTATTCATGAAATGAGAAAAAGAAACGGTGTAATTTGAATATTGTCCTTGGCAGCTAGTTCAAAAGAGTGGAGTTACGTTAAAAAACGACATGCATTTCTAGAAATTTTTCAATCTACAAAAATTCAAGTTTAAGCAGTATCAGTTGTCTTCTGAGCCTTTAATCCCACACGTACTAGGTACTTCAAGTTCTGATATCTTTTGTATTTGGGATTTTCATAAAAAAATCACATTTAAAATCTGAGACAAAATATTAAAAAAATTAGATAATATTACTAATGTCGATTGCGTCATTAGTTATACTGTAATATGAAGCTCGTATTCAACATGGAACCTTTTGGGATATCATGTGAAACAAAACAGATGTGTGGCTTAGAAACATAGCGGATACATCCGATACTCCGAGGCCCTGGATGACCGAATACCATGTGTTAAGCAACTGTAACTTCCTGAATGAAAGCATACGTCAGATATTGCACCATCCGGTTTTGTTACTGTCAATGACTGTCACATACACCCTATAATTTAGATCCATAATGACTGTTCATTTTTGACATTCAAATATCCTTCATTTATGAATAAAAGCCAGTTATTCATGAAATGAGAAAAAACAAATGTTGTAATTTGAATATTGTCCTTGGCAGCTAGTTCAGTTTGTCAAAGGTGCAGCTCTGATTTTATGCACAGCTGCTCCGTTTAACTCCTCATTTTTCACCTGAAAAACAGAAGGCTGTAGTACTTACTACGCCATTTAAAATAATTTTTTGGATTTTCTCAGCAATCTTATTGCAGCCTGTAGTCTATGGCTTGTATGAGCTCTCTGTTCAGTCATTTTGTTCGGAATGTGGTAGCGCAACAGAGTGAAAGTATTGAATTTCGTATCATTTGCGTATGTTGATGAGCAGGCCCTTTCAGCAGTGTTAACGGTTATTTGGGAAATTGGAATTGTTTGCAACCCTATTACAAAACAGAATTATACTTTCATTCAAAATTTTGAGCCTCAGGGCCCGTTCCAAATAATGTTGGGGAATATGAAGTGATCTGTTATGACCTGCTCATGAGTATTTTTTTATACTCATGAGCAGGTCATAACTTAAATAAACTATGTAGAAAACTGGCTATTGCAATCAGATCAGAATATCTATTCTTTCTTGCGACATTTTTCTTAGTACGATTAACTGGATTAGAAGGCCAAGATCTAGAGCTTGTTATACAGCAGTTAGGGCTTGCATTAAAGCTACAGCACAATAAAGAAGAAGTAGTACATTATTATATAAAAGGATTCGCAAACTTTTTTAAGATTTTACCTCAGGTTATAAATTTAAGTGATGATTGATTTTTTACCCAATGCAATGGTTTTATTCTATAAAATTTTAAGGTTCTATTATTGCTTTATCTATGATTTAGTTATTTCATTTAATTATTATAAATTATTATTATATATAATAACCTCAGGGAGGAGTTTTGTCAAACGTCCTATTCACAGCGATAATGGCACCACTGATCTCATTCCCGAACCTAGCACTGAATCCTGAGGGACTCCAATAATAAATTAGTCTAATTTATTATTGGTCTAATGATTACCATCCTCTGTCTTCTGCCACTTAATCATCCCTTTATCCGTAATTTAGTTTATCCCCTAGTTGGTTGGTACTGTAGGAGAACGCTAATTTTTGAAGTCAGCCACATATGAACTTCATGTCCCCTTCCTCAGATGAGAACAACTGCCATGACCCAAACACTACATTAGGAGCCCACCTTAATTACCGATATGAGGCTTGTCTTCGGAGCCAAAATTCTTGTAGTAATAATTCCGGAGCGAAATATCTGAGAACTTTGTTCTTAGCGAATCCCCATACTAGGACTGAGATAGGCACCCAAACTGATTGCACACAAGAGACATGTATTCATAAATCGTTTCCTACAAAAGTAGATGTTCCGTTCAGACCGGTAGCCGGACTGCAGACTTTTCTTCTCTTCTGGACAAATTCAGCATCATAGTCAGAAGCGGCTTAATTCCAATTCATAATGGATCCATCTCAATAAAATGTTATTAAAAGCCCTTTTGCGAGACACACGCACATAGGATCGATGTTCTTTGTCTGAGGATGCCAGCAATATCTTCAGTGCCCATTTAGCTCTTTATATAGGTCCAGTATAATGATTACCGAATGTACAATATTATACTCTTATTTTATTTACTACACCTATTTTTTTCTAATAAGTTTTAGTTATCTGTATTGCAATTGTCTACTGATTTATGTACTTACTTGTAACTTTATACTTAGCTATGCGCTTTAGAATAATATTCCATTAGCCAATTAATAATTGTTATTTTATTGTACTTATTTTATTTCTTTGTGCTTTGTTTCAATTTCATTGTCAACCCCTGGCTTTTTGAAGTGGCGGGAATTGTGTTCAAGGCTCATCTTATATAAAAATAAAGGATATTTATTTAATTTCAATTATTTCAAAAGTGTTCATTATTTACTATATAATCAAACACTGCGCAAAACGTTCTTTTTTTTTTTTTTTTTTTGCCTTTTCAAGTTTATACATCGATGCTTTCTTTTACCCTTAGAAATGCGGACTGTACCTTGAAAAATATGTGTTCAAGATTCGATAATTATTCCAACCCAGCTTGTGCTTAATCGTAAGTATATAAGATAATACGGTATTTGTAAGTGTGTGTGTGTGTGTGTGCGCGCTATTAATGAAAATTTACCATTAAACTCAATATGCTCTTCCACATTCCCTGAAAATAGATTCAGGTTGAAAATCTTTACCCTATTCGTTAATTTTTAAGTAACCAGCTCATTAGACTCTTAGCAGACGAAATGAGTATCCATATCAACAAGGTGGTCCTTGAACAATAATGTACTTTGATATGTATTTTTGTTTTCTGCAGAAAAATACAAATCAAAATTTTGTGTTTATAACTATAACTAGAGTCAAAGAATTTTACAAAAGATATAAACAGGGGTCAAAATCATTAAGGTATTTTGTGATATCGTACATGATTTGAAAACACTTCGTCAATAACGCCATCGGCTACGATCTTGCATTGCGATTTTACCAATATCGCAGTATTCACCAGATCTGTCCCAATCGCAATTTCTTTTACTTCCCTGGGTTGCGTCAATGACAGTACATAAATATTCAATTTATTGCAAATACAGCAAGCCCATCACAGCACTAGGCTACTGGCAGAAATTCAGTACAAGGATATAAAATATACAAAATAAATACATAGCAGAATCATATATATATACATAAAGTGAATACGGATTACACCTATTAATGTTTTTTTTTTTAATTTTGCAAAGCATCACATTTGGCACACAGTTACAATTATAGGGTTTTAGGCAGACTGTTGTTTTTATTTCTCATCATCTGATTGGAAATCTCACTCCTGTAGGCTTTAGAGTTGAGCAACCTTTCACAATCAATGTTGTTGTGTTGATTTATGAGGCGAAGGGATGCATTGGTGAACATTCTGTCCATTTGTTTGAGTCTGGAAAGGTTGGATTTGAATTGTTGTTGTTGGTTCCTTGAGTTTTCTCTGTTGAAGGCAACTATTATGTTGGCTAATTTGGGTGAATCGCTTGCAGAAGTAATTAACTTTGCAAGAAGCATATATTGATGCCATCAACTTCAAGTACTTCACCACTTCGAAGTGAAAACACTGAATTTTACCAATAGCAGCTATTTTGAAATAAAGGCATGCATGCCTGGAATGCCTGCAGTTTTCTTTCTACACGTGTATGGCTTGGATATATGAGGTCTTATCACAGCATGAATGCAAAAGCTGAAGTGAAATGAAAAGCAACACCTATTGCACGTGGATACCCTTTGCATAACCAAGCAATACATTAACACTATCATTTATTCCTCCTTTCTATATGGAGAAGCTTTGAGGATCTGTAGCCCCCACTAATTGAGGTACTGCTGACAGAAGGATCCTGACTGCTATCATGGAGTCCCTTCAAACATCGAGTCGGACTGGTCGTATAACCATCGACGTAGCAACCGAAATTAAAACCCTTACGCTGCCAATCAGAATAAGAGATATCAGAGTAACAGCTATTATGAATTTTTTGCCGTACTACTGATGTTCCCTAAAAAGAGACCCTTGCCACTGGACGATTCCTGTTCTATGGCATAAAGGCTACCCCGTCCCTGTACCATAATAAAAACTGATTTCGTCTCACAGACAGGTTCATCTTGACTCAGATGCTAAGTCTAGTTCTCGTAAATTTTTCCAAAGAGCAGAGTTATCGCAAACGCATTCTCGATCAAATCAACCACGAAGCATATCTTGAATTCCTATCTTTTTGCCATATCCACTGAGCACATTTCCTTTGCGAACAACCACCTCACTGGTAAAGAAAACGCACGACTTCAGTGAATATTATATGCATTCTGTATAAAACAGAATAAGAAATGGTCACCTAGGTTCTATTCGTTAGTAATACATATTTCTATACAACTTCAGACGTGATGTGTAAATATCTAATAGAATACGTATTACGTATTATTCTTTATTGTTCTGTAAATGGAAACCACAATGATAGGAAGTCCTCCTTTCCTCTGTCTCTCAAGATATTGATGATAACTCAGGAAAAAAAAGTGCACCCTTTCATTAGTGCCTTGTTTTATGTTAAGCATCCTAAATATCTTCATTTCATCTTGTTTTATTGTAATTCATTTGATTCTTGCTCAATACTTGTCGTTTTCCGTGTATTAAGGTATCATTTCCTGTATGATAATGCGGATAAAAATCCTAGGCGCGATTATTCGGGCTGTGATGGCATTACAGCTACTGCCGCAATACTTTCAGCTTCATGGTCATTATGTAAAAGTATAAATGCAATGAAGAATTTAATAATAGCAAGCCGTGGTACATTCAAGATTAGTAACAGAAAATGGGAACGTCTCTCAGGCTTGAGGTTTTTTCATTCAACAATACATAGCCGTAATGCATCCTCTGAATCGGGATAGCAAAGGTCAAAAAGAACACTTTTAATAATAGTTTTGTAAACAATTTCGGGAGAGCAATTTACATCCGCTTAGCTCCAACTCCAACTCTAACTTCCTATATTCTAAAAAAATAAAGGAGTTCACAGTATAGTGGTTCTAAATGAATTATGCTCAACCTCATGTTCATCGAACTTTTAGGCATCGATAATGTATTTCGTTTTTCATTATTATTTTCTTCGAGGTTATAGTCCATATTTGAATTATAATATAAATCACGTTCGAAGAGTCCAGAACACTTGAAATGTGGCATCGAAGATGAAAATTAGTAGTCGATGTAGGTCTAGGGTTCAGCTGGATTGGTTTGCTTTCACTGGGCAAGCTTTCCAGGTGATTGTTTTTTTTTTTTTTTTTTTTTTTTGTCGCAAAGCGGCCAGAAACAATTAAACAACATAAACATAACATCACACAGATTTCTGACCTTTTACAGGCACGGAGTTCTGTATTCATCACAGTGTACCAAGGTGGAGCGGAGATGGGAGAAATCCCAGGTGCCGTCTGACACGAACATGTACCAAGATGGAGTAAAACTGATGTTTTTGTTGTTGTAGTAGGATTTCAGGAGTGTTAGCGACTAAGGACATGTGGGGGGGGGTATTTATGAAATGTTATTTTATATATTATTTATATTTTTTATTTCCCCTATTAACAACTCCCCTTTATAATAACTCCCCACTTGCGCATCTGACAATTTCTTTACAGAAAATTCCAAGTTCTAGGGGAAAATCTCCTTGATGTGTTTAATCCCCTTTTGGATAGGCCTTACACAGAACAACAAAGAGACACACAAATGTTGTATAAGAAAAATCAGTTTATTGGACATTTTTACATAGATACATCAAACAAAAGAAATTTATTAAACTCATGACCAAATAGATTTAATTTCATCTTCTTATAACAGAATGTATATGAGCAAGGTATTTTGCCTATTGAGTAAACTCAAGGAGGGCTATTTCCTTTACATAAATCATAATCAACTATCTCCTCTTTTAAACTAACAAAATGTTTCTACTTCCTTACTCCTGAGTTCAATTGACCTTCAAAAGAATCTATTAACATTCTCCTTTCATTACAAAACAATTCCTACTCCAAATAGATAAAGCCCCGATACTCTTAATTTCAGTATAAATCATTACTCTGTTTTCTAACAGATTATAGCCTACAACCTTCTCTACTCTAGATAATTATTACTATCAAATTTCTACAATTAACTACTTGCACATTCGGGGTTTACTGACATCCGTCTATCCCCTTCCAAAATTCATACTTGGTCATTCACTTATTTAACCAAATATTAACAAGTATCAATCACTTCAAAAATTTTATATCTATTCCCTTCCAAAATTTATTTATATATATATATGACTTGCCCTGGGTAATGTCCTTCAGTCCATAACATTCACTAACTTATTCATTACAATAAAGTACTACTTATACATATGTGTTCAATCAAAAGTTCTGATAAATTGGTTATCGAGTGCCTATAGTCGGTGTGATGTTGAGAGTACTTAAACAAACTAATCACTTACTTACATAACTTGGCACACTTCACGGTACATCCTTCTCTAAGCGAGTAGGGGATTCTTTCTATCTGGATCGCATCTCACAATCACTGGGGGAGTTCGATATAAGATACTGGATTCCTTCCTGGGTACCTTTTTATTTCTTTATGGACGCATTAATTTCATCTGATCAGAATGGCTGTACTCTTTTTGTCCGGCTTCGGATTTCATCAGCTCCAGCGTACTTGCTCTCAGAATATCAGGCAATATCGTTCCTTCATAATGGAGTTGACTCCTTCTCATCTACTTTAAGGATCTTGAAAACTTTTCCCTCTTTTCTATGGCACGTGTTCATCTCTCACTTCGAAACTCAATCTACTTTTGACTGACTGTCTGACCGACTTCTGCACCTCAACTTCATCTTTCCACTTACTCGACTGCCTCTCTCACTAACTTATTAGATTAACGACTTAACTGTTCACCTAAAGCTTATCTACCCCTCATACTGACTACACATTAAACTTAGCCACTTTTCTCCACCGGCTACTCTATCTAAAAAAACTCATTCCTTTCTTTTCTTCTCCAACTCTCATCTTACTGCCCCACTCACTGACACTGACCCACTCTCATCTTACTGCCCAACTCACTGACACTGACCCCCTCTCATCTTACTGCCCAACTCACTGACACTGACTCACTCCCCTCTTACTGCCCAACTCCCTGACACTGACTCACTCCCCTCTTACTGCCCAACTCCCTCTTTTTCTGTCCGTCTCCATCCACAAATTTTTCTTACCAGTCTGTCACGCCTCTCCACAGTGTTCTACCAATCTCCTCCTTCCTATATTCATTTTTATCCTTTCATTAGTTGGCAGGTCAGCCAGCTTTGTGGCACGTGATTCACAATACCCCTCTCCTTTTTTATTTCCTACCTGTTTACATCCGTTGAGTTCTTTCATGTAGGCCGAATGCATCAAAACAACTCCTTCTGGGTCATCACAGCTTGTCTCCATAGCACTACAGACAAACCACAAATGTGTCACTGGAGACCATCGCGTCTATTTTTAGAGGCTTGTGTGTGCGTTTAGCCATATGCGTTTCCGGTGCGTGACCCCTCATAAACTTGTTGCGCCGTACCACCTGCTGGGCTTGCTATAGTATTTTCCGTCAGTTTTCTGTTTTTGACGGATGTAAAGCTAATTTTTCTGTTTTCGTTCCTCCAACCTTTTAATTTTTACAATCCTTACTGGATAATTCTTGTTTATTGAACTGACGCTATTAACATTTCTCCCAACGGCAAGAATCCAAAAAGGAAAACTAACTTCAGAAGTCAAAAAAAATATTTTATTTTTGTAAGATTTTCAGATCTTACAGACATATTGCTCCGTGTATACTGTCTGTAAATTGCATGTGTTTTGTTGTCGATTTTCTGTTTGCTGGAGGAAAACAAGTTTCCAGAATCAAAAACCATGCTACCCTCGCCTGAGACCGATTAACTCAGCCACTTTGTGAAAAAGGTCCATAAAAATTCTTCACGTCATCGACGGAACTCGAACTCAGGTCTTTTCCATCCAGTGTGGGGAGGACGGAGATTCTACCAACTGCGATATCCACGAGGGCATTAAACTGATGTTCAGATGCTGCCCTACATAAGATACTGTACAAGTCTACATGGCTATACATGTCTATTGTCTGCGCGGTAGCACAGTGGTACCGTCACCGTCCTCCCCACACCGGGTGGAAAAGGCCTGGGTTCGAATCCCGTCGATGATGCGAGGAACTTTAATGGGCTTTTTTCATACCGTGGCTGAGTGAGTCGGTTTCAGGCGTAGATAGCAAGGTTCTCCCCCCCCCCCACCAGAAACTGCAGTTTTTTCGTCCAGCAAAACAGGCAAATCGACTAGAGAACACACGCAATTTACAGACAGAAATGCGGGTTTATGTAATCAATTACGAATAACCCTAATATAATAATTTGATTATTTTATACATGTCTATAGTTCGAGTGTACAAAAGTAAACACCAGTAATTCCCCGTAGTAATCAAAATTTGCAGTGATAGCATTCTAGAGCGAATGTAACTGCAATATATCTTCGAAATTTCACATATCCATTTTCAATTTATTTCGCAAACGCCAAAATTTTATAATCACCCTGTGTATATTCAGTTAAAAATGAAATATAAGTAAAAGATGATGTTTGCAACTATTCCAGATATTTAAATGAATTCATGTGAAAATAAAGAATGAATTTCATTTGTTATTTAGAATTTAACAGAAAAGTTATTTACATGGATTAGATGTTTTAAAATTGTCATTTAATATTATATTTCCAGACGAGGAAAATTCGAAGTCTACTTTTCCGATAGTTTCATTTTTCTGGTTTACCTACTGCCATTTTCATTGTGGAATAGTCAAGTAATGAATGATTCCGATTGAACGAACAAGAAGAAGACATTCTTCAATTTTCAAATACATGGTTTAGAATTTTGTATTTGAAAAATAAATATACATAAATATGCAGTCGCCTCAGTGTGTTTATTTCGGAATTGAAAGAAAAATAATACAAACAAATAAGTTAAAAATAATACAAACAAATGCTGCCATAATCCCAATTACAACGTATGCTGCCAGCCTTTGGTTTAGACGTACTGCACTTAAAACTGTACAAACTAAGTTATCCACTATTCAAAGTTGTTTTCTCCTTAGCCTATTTCACGTTTGCCGAACAGTATCAACTCCAGCTCTACAGACTCTTGCAGGCACTATACCACTTGACCAGCATGTTGTGTTTAGAGGGCTTTGCTTTTACATCCGCAAAGGCATTTCTACGGAATTTCAGGGAATCATTGTTAACCCTCAGGCCGATCCCAAAACTGAACGAACCCGATGCTGGAATTTGTTATGAACACCTGGCAGAAAAAAACTTCGTTCCCGACGTAACTGCACTACTTTCATCATCCACCAGAAAATGGTTTTCGCCCTCACTGTTCACCTCCTACATACTAACTGGTCACGGTTCGCTTAACGCAAAACTCTACCAATTCAGACTTTCCAATACAGTCTCCTGTCGATGTGGGCTACCGGAAGACTCTCCTCGCGTACTTTTTTAATGCTCCATTTACGAGAATCTAAGATCGGCACTTAAGGCAACAGTACCAAACTTGTGTCCCAGAGGTGAGAAGATACTCATTTCTGTCAACAATTTCCAGGCCCTTCAAACCTTCTGCAATGCTGCTATTTTAATCGCAGGAAGTCTTTCAACCTCAATGTTAATTCAAGAAATCAAACTGAAAACACATCATAAATCATAATACAACCGTGTGCTGCCTGGTCGTCCTGATGACGTCATATACAAAATTGTTGTGGTTTTCAAGAACACCCATAGATTTTAACAGATGCTGCACTTTTCTGACTCATCCTTTATCAAGACTCTCTGCAACTAAATCCTTCCTCAGCTCAGTGATACCGTCATCGACCAGAGATTTCTGACATCAATCCAGATTAACAGAATTCAGAATTATATCTAAAACTTGTTCCTGCCGATCATGTTTGAATGACATTACTACTTCTGTTTGACAGTACACCTTTTTCTCTTTGTGGACCACTTTAGGCAGCACTGCATAAAGACGTGGGCAAGAAATGGATAAAGATTTTATTTATTTTTATTTTATTTTTATTTTGTTTTTATTTATTTATTTTTATTTATTTATTTTTTTATTTATGAATTTATTTTTACTTTATGCTATTCTTATCCTTATTTCTTCGTCTTCTGCTGTCCTGTCTCCTGGGAATGTGTGTGTGTGTGTGTGTGTGTGTGTGTGTGTGTGTGTGTGTGTGTGTGTGTGTGTGTGTGTGTGTGTGTGTGTGTGTGTGTGTGTGCACGTTGTTGCCGGCTTGCTGCACGGGGTTCTTTTGAATGGCTCAAAACCCACTTTGGACATTCAGTACGTGACTGTTGAGGTTGGCCATGGTTCTTGCGCAGTTGTGGCCTACCTCCCCGTGGTGTAGACGGACACTGGGCAGGCTTTCCAGGTGATCGCCTGCCTGGTGACAAAACGGCCAGAAACAACTAAACAACACAACAACACACACTTCACGAACATAATATTACACACATTTCTGGCCTGTTACAGTTTTTTTTTTTTTTTTTTTTTTTATGAAAACCCCAAACACGAAAGGTTTCAAAATCTATAGTACTTAGTACCGTGCATGGGTTGAAGGAGAAGTATGGGGGGGGGATGCCGGAAACTTTGCTCTAGAGACTAAACATGGGTTTCACCACTTCAAGCCTCCAATAAGCAAAGTGGTGGTATTTCACCGGTTGATGAAAGTCATCTACCACCTACAATGGTTACAGATGGTTACAGTGCTCTGTAACCATCACAGTGTACAAAGACGGAATAGAACTTTCGTTCAGGTGCCGTCCTACATAAGATACAATACATGTCTACATGTCAAATGTATCCCCAATTCACAAAGGGGGAGTCGAAGGGTGACACGAGTAATTACAGACGAGTTAGTTTAACTTCTGTTCCGGGTAAAATAATGGACTAACTGGTTAACGGTGCATTGGAGGATCATTTAAACAAGACTGCAGCAATAATTCAGACACAGTATGGGTTTGTTAAGAGAAAGTCTTGTCTGAAAAATTTGATTGGATATTATGATGTGATTACAAAGGAACTGGATGAAAAAATTAATTTTGATAATATATACTTGAATTTCAGGAAAGCTGTTTACGCTGTTGCGCATGGAACTGTACAAATTGGAGCAGAATGGTATTAAGGGTAAGTTGCTACAATGGATAAAAGGATGGTTGAGTTGTAGAAGACACAGGGTGGTAATCAATAGGCGCTGCTCTTCGTGTACTAATGTTAGTGGAGTCCCACAGGGTTCGGTGTTGGGTCCACTCTTGTTTTGTATATTTATCAATGATATTGATGAAGGTATATCAGACTTAGTGTTGAAGTTTTCAGATGATACAAAGGTTGGTAGGATTGTTAATGACAGTGTGCTACTACAACAGGATCTAGAAAATTTGGGAAGATGGGCTGAGAAGTGACAATTGAAGTTTAACATTGACAAATGCAAAATACTCCATATGGGTAGAAGTGACCCAAGAGGAACATACCACAGTGGTATCGTCACCGTCCGCCCCACACCGGGTAGAAAATTCCTGGATTCGAATCCCATCGATGGCTCGAGGAACTTTAATGGGCTTTTTTCACTCCGTGGCTGAGTTAGTCGGTCTCAGGTGTAGACAACAAGGTTTTTTTCCCCAGAAAACTGGGGTTTTTCCTCCAGCAAACAGACAAATCGACCACAGAATACACGCAATTAACAGACATAAGACATAGCACGGCAGACGAATTTAATTATTCGGGTGGCCTAAATATAATAATTTGTTTTTTTAGTGCACATGGGATACCTACCATGTACTATGTGAAATCATGGGATACTTACCTAGTAACGGGTAGACACAAGTTTCGCTCGGATAAGGGCAGTTACACGGAGAGGCATTGAGTCCTCTAGTTCACGAAAGCATTCCACAGGTATTTCCATCCATTCTTACTGCACCACTGTCCATAATTCCGTCACATTCCTAGGTGAAGAATCCAAAGCTCTATCGTACCTTTCCACAGTATCCCAAAGATGCTCCACAGGATTCATGTCCTGTGAACGGGAAGGCCATTCAATAGTGGTAAAATCTGCGGATTGCTCTTCGAACCATGTTCTATTCACCACGGCTCTCTGGGGAGGCGCATTGTCCTGCTGAAAGAGTACATTGCCCTGTGGGTGCACGATGACCACAAAGAGATGCAGATGGTCTGCAAGGATGGACACGTAACCTAGACCGTTCAGAGATGCGTCTAGACGTACCAGATGTCCCAACGTGTGCCAATTGAACACGTCCCAGACCATTACCGACCATCCACCTGTCTGAACAGTTTCTGTTTACATGACTAGGTGCATAGCTTTGTGCGGTTTCCGCCAGAGAAGCACCCTCCCGTCCGCTCGAAATAACTGGAAACGGGACTCATCGGACCAGAAGACACGTCTCCAGTCGTAAAATAAATAAATAAAATAAATAAATCCAAGGTCCAGTCCTGATGTTCTTTCGCCCAGTTGAGTAGAGTCCTGTGTCTTGGTGTTAGCAGTGGTCATAACCTATTGCGGCTAATGATCTCCTGATGGTCTTGGTGGAGACGTTTCGGGCACCTCCCTCATTGAAGTCGGCGGTGATGTGTACCACTGGTGCTCTCCAGTTAGTTGAAACAATGCGAGAGAGACGTCGACGGCCACTTTCATCCACCACCTTTCTCCACCCACGGCGCTGTCCACGATTAGATATTATTCCGGAAATAGCGTATTCCTGATAGTCTTGACACTGTAGAACACGGATAGCGCAATTTCTGTATCACCTCCGCGATAGAGTAACCCATGCGTAGAGAACCTACTATATCATTCCTCTTTCAAAGTCTATTAACTCACGACCTTTATCCATACTGACATCGAATTGCCGTCTACGTGAATGCATTGATGCAGTGTACCTATATACCTGCCTATATAATTGTACCTATATACCTGCCAAGCTGTGGGTTCGTCCACTAGCGAGAACGGTGACAGCGTGGCGTTGCCAAGGTACCAGGTATCCCATAAGTTCTGTCCTATCAGTGTATATACGGCGCAATATGGTCTAAGTCGCTGATGCGCCTAAAAATCTACACCAACCAACGAATTTGTCATGCATATGTCTAATACAAATGTATTAAAAATATAAAGTGAACTTTGCTGTGACCGTTGGATAATGACACACATTCGTATAATTTAAAACACGATTCAGTAAAGGGATTCTCTGCGAAGTAACGCTGCGGTGTAACGGGATCCTCTGCAAAGTAACGCCGCTGTATAACGAGATCCTCTGCGAAGAATCAGCACAAGATTGCAGTGATTAAACTAACTTCTCACAATGACAGCATGCCAATTCAGCTATTACCTCCACAGTATGGACAACCTTGTTATGGTGAGGCACGAACAGACATAAGGTTCCATTGAGACATTTAGTAAACAGAAAATCGCTACCAAGGTTTTTGGAAGGAACTTGTGTTAGCAGACTAC
Organism: Mastigoproctus giganteus; assembly: GCF_048544385.1. Taxonomy (NCBI): domain Eukaryota; kingdom Metazoa; phylum Arthropoda; class Arachnida; order Uropygi; family Thelyphonidae; genus Mastigoproctus; species Mastigoproctus giganteus. The sequence continues at coordinate 181,588,054 of NC_143576.1, forward strand.
TGCAAGATTTTGTACCACGACATTTCGGAAAAAGTATACGAAAGGATATCATCCACACAACATTTTTATATTGTACATATCTCTTTTACAATCCTCGCAGTAACACGGTGTTTATAATCACTGTCCTCGCCGCATTTGGTGGAAAAGGCTCTACTTCGAATCTCCTCAATGACTCTAAAAACTTTTATCGGCTTATTTTCATTCCGTCGATTAGTTAGTTGTTGTCAGGCGAAGGTAGAAGTTTTTGCTCACTGAAACTCCGGTTTTCATCCAGCAAACTATGTGTATACTGGTGTTCGCAGGGTTGTTAATGACAGTAATGGCAGTGTGCTACTTCAACAGGATCTAGAAAAGTTGGACAGATGGGCTGAGAAGTCGCAACTGAAGTTTAACATTGTTGAATGAAAAAGTACTGCATATGGGTAGAAGTAACCACAGAGAACCGTACCAACTATGTGGTGTTACAATCACGGTAATGGAGAATGAGAGAGAGGCCTGGGGACAATTGTTCAGTCAGATATGGAGTTTTCTGATCAGTGCTGACAGAGCAGATCATTGGATCTTGTCAATGATATACAGCAATTTTTGCTAATAGGGAAAAGGAAGTGATTATCCCTTTGTATAAGGCAGTGGTCAGGTCACGCCTTGAATACGCCGTAGAAGTCTAGAGGCCTCATTTTAGCAAGGATATGGAGATGCTTGAGAGAGTACAGAGAAGGGCAACAAGGTTCGTGAGAGGGAACGAAGGGGGCACTCTTACCAAGAAAGGTTTAAGTTCTGCAAATTGCAGCATCTGGAAACTAGGCATCTGCGAGGTGATCTGATTGAAGTGTATAAGGCCTCGAAAGGGTTTAGCAGGCTCAATGCTGATGAGATTCTTCCTCTTGCTCAGATTACGATCCTGAGAGGGCATAAATTCAAATTGGGAAAAGACAGTTGTAGAATAGAATTGATTACTGGAACCAACTTCCATCTCTCGTTGTGATAACTTATTATATTATAATTATATAATATATTATTATAACTGGTTGTTCTATGAACTGTAAGTCTGAAGTCTGATTCAGTTACTGTACAGTCGATGTACGTGAGCAACCACCATTAGAATTATGAAATCCAAATTTTTATGTCCGAACTTGGTTGCGGTCTCATCGTTGACCAATAAACAAAAAGGGAAGTCATCGTCATCGTCATCCATCCTGTATGGGAGTTTCTATGATTCTTCTGAACAGTATTTTTTATATTATTTTGGAGTTTTTGTTTGTGTTTTTTTCTTTTCTGATTTTTTAAATTTTTTGCCTTTCTTTTTTTACTTTTAAAATTTTTATTCAATAGTTATAAATAAATACTGAGCAAATATTCTAACCTTTTATTTATTTATTTTGGCAAATGAAAAAAGCATAAGTAACTATTTGTAGTTATTCGACGGGCGTTCTGGTACTATTTTTTTAGCAATACACCTCTTCCTGACACACCCCTTAAAGTTATTTAAGCTCGCTTCCCTGGCTTTGCAACTCGCTCATACTACTATGTTCTGTTCTTTTGCGGTAACAAACAAATACTCTTGAGGTATGTGCAAGAATTAATTTTACCAATACTATCAGATAAACGCGTATATATATTACCCTTATCTCCCGAACTAGCAGTTTCTCTGAACCCTTAAGCTATCCTCAATAATAGTGGCAAAAACTTTTGCACCACCTTTGTTTAAATGTATCTCGTCTCTACAAAACAGATTCTTTCTACCTACAAGTGCGGGTCAAGCTGATAGAAATTTCCAAAATATCTAAAAGCTTTGCAGAGTCCTTCAAGTCTTGAGTTAATTCACAAGGATAGGACTCCCGCACAACAAACCGGACATAACCCTTGTGGACAAGAAGGAAAAGTCTACCTATCTGATTGACATGGCGGAACCCGAGACTGGAAACCTGCAGAAAACCTATGGGGAATAAATCAGGAAGTACATGCACCTAAGAGAGGAGATCAAAGAGATGGGGCATATGCAACAAGTAACGACCATCCCGATAATCGCGTCAAACTCAGGTATGGTGCCAAAGACCCTACATAACAACCTAGCAGCAATGGGTCTCCCAGTGAGTACCAAGGAACTCCAGAAAGTCGCAATGAACAACTATAGGATAGTCAGAGAGTTTCTCGACCGACAGTAACACCAGACATAACAACAACCATGCTCTGTAATGGTAGCAATACCCCTCACGTGGTGGAACCCTCGATCAGGGAGAAATAATATAAGAGCAATAATAATAAACTATTTATTAGGTTCACTCCGAAAGTTATTTTATCTGTCCATGTTAACGTAGCCGAGTGGTCGGGAGCGCGAGTGCAGTAGCACACTCTCTTTGAGGGGACCGGGATTCAAGCCCTTGACTGCTAAATACGATTAATATTTGTAATGATTGATTTATTGTAAAGTCCACTGACCTGGTGGTCGTGCCAGAGTATAAACAAGAACACGTTATTGTTGTCTGTAAATTGCCTCTGTTCTCTGGTCGATTTGTCTACTTTGCAGGACGAAACACCTCGAGTTCCGGGGCGTAGGAAATCTTGCAATCTACGCCTAAGACCAACTAACTGAGCCGTGGGGGGTTGAGAAAATCTCATAAAAGTTCCTCGTGTCATCAACGGGATTCGAACCAGGGCCCTTTCCACACGGTGTGGAAAGGATGATGATGACACCATGGTGCTGTCCAAGCAGACTTCTCCTATACTTAAGGTTCGTCATGACAATTGGGTCACACGTTTCTTTCTAATGTTTACATATACAAAAGTTCACTTTTATACCTTTTGCCTTCTTCGCTAATGCCCTCGCCGATAGTACAGCGAATATAATCACTGTCCACTCCATACTCGGGGAAAAGATGAGTTTGAATGCCATCAGTGAAGGGGAGAAATTTTATGGGCTTTTGCGTCCTTCTTTCTCTCCAGGTGGCGCAGTTACACTATCTCAGGCCCTGATAGCATAGCTTTTTCTTTTAAACCGAAAACTTGGGCTTATCCTCCAATGCACATGCAAGCAGATTGCAGAATACATGCAATTTAAAGACACAAATATATTGATGTCTAATAGCATTACTTGCTTTGCTGGTTAACAAAAAATTCACCTAACCTTAGCATTTCGAACTCCCAGGATAATTTTATTGCAATTTAATTTATGCTTTTTCATGTTCAACATTTTACTGATACTCCACTCTGCATAGGCTTCAATTTTTGTAAACTAATAGTTGTTTTTACTCAATTTTTGTACGCTGATTTCAGATATGTTATTCGTTTTTTTTTTTTTTCTATTACGTGCCATGTTTTTTACAAATCACTTAAGTTAATGTCGAGTTGTATTATTGAACATACACGGGTGTACAAACCTTAAGGATCAACACTATTTCTAAAGGTTACAACCACAAAATCAAACGAAACAGCCTCTGGCGATTTGTATAACTGTGGCCGTTCAGTAGAAAACTGGTGCACATGCAAAAATTTGAGAGGGCTCCCATAAACAGATAAAAGCAGCAGTTATGTGCAAATTACCAAATGGTGAGAACGATTTACAGACATTCGATTGGTTTCATACAGTGCTGCAGACAATGAAATGGCTATTTGACAACATCTGGATGACTTTACCCGGGGTCGAATGATTGGGAAGCTCGAAGTGCGAGGAGTGGGGCTGCAGAATTCGATATCGACCATAGCATCGTCTCACGTGCATGGTCGGCCTTCAGAACGACAGGTACAGCTGTTCAAAGGACCAGTGGTGGTCGTCCACGAAAAACAACGCTCAGTGATGAACTCTATATACTCCTACAGGCCAAGAGGGATGGATATCATCAGACAGCGGGATCCATTGCATACCAGCTTCACAGGACGCAGGATATCGCGGTTTACTGTGGCCAGGCGACTCCACAAAGATGAATTGTTTGCCAGACGACCAGTACGCTGTGTCTCTTTAACACCTGCCCATCGGAGACATCGTTTACACTGGTGCAATGGTATAAGGTACTCTTTGCTGATAAGAGTAGATTCAGTCTCAGCGGCGATTCCGGACGTCAGTTAATCTGGCGAGAGGTTGGCACATGGTATCACCCCTCAAACAATATTGAAAGTGATCGATATGGCGGTCGAGATGTTCTCGTCTGGGAAGGCGTTATCTTGGATGGACGTACACAACTCCAGATACTGGAAGGCGGCACTGTAACCGGTGCACCTTACTGTACTCAGGTAATCCTTCCCCATGTGGGTCTGTTCCGAGGTGCCATTGACCCCGATTACGTGTTTATGGATGATAACGCCACACCGCATCGCACTTCAGCTGTTGATATGTTTTTTGGAAAGTGAGGACATTGTTCGTATGGATTGGCCTGCCCGTTCCGACTATCCAAATCCCATCGAACACATGTGGGACGCTCTGGGGAGATGCCGAGCGGCACGTCCACACCCACATGTTCACCAGCTGAAGATGGCGCTGACAGAAGAATGGACGATGTTACCGAGAGAACTTATCAACAACATTGTTCTAAGTATGGACAAGCGATGCAAAGCCTGCATCAACATTACGAGTGGCCATATCTCCTACTGAGGACTACCTCTTCCCTTTGTTCCATCTTTGACAGTGATGCATCTGTATCATGGCAGTCATGCTATTTTGCCATTTTTAAATAAAGTCCCTCTGTACCGTTTTGTTTCCATTGTTGTATCCTTCGTCATTTTTGTACCTTCCTTTGGTATGCTTTTCCCATATCCAGGCCACTCATATGATAAGCTACAGGTGAATACCTGATTGGTCCTTACGTTTTGCACACCAGTGTATTAAATTAGGAGTAAATTCTAGGAATTTGTAAACAAAATCCTAACATGTTGGGAACACTGCCTTCAGTTACTTGTTTCTTGACATTGAGGACATTGTTCATCCTCAATGTCACTGTTTATCGGTGGTGTGAGCTGTTTATTTCTGGGGTTATCGTATAAGACTTGTCCGAAAAGTAAAAAATGCCTTCATACAAGTGTTTGCAAGTCTTATATTTGTAAAAGTTATATGGTCCTGAAGCAAAGATATTACGGAATTTGTAAAAATATGTATTGTGCTTGTTTTAGAGGGAAACTTGGTAACCAAGAAGGACAATAGTCTCCACATAATATGTCATATCCTACTGATTCAATACCTTGCTAGTTTCATATCTTTTATATATTGGTTACACTCTTCTTAACTCCATTTGCCACGCATTTAAAAGTATAACGCTTCTTCCATTTCAATCATGCCTGCAGGGGTTAAATAGTAGTAGTAGTAGTAGTAGCAGTGGCATGCGATGCAAGAAAGCAAGTGTATTATGAGCTTATGCAGCATCAGCCAAAAAAAAAAAAAAAAAAATCACACCATTCCCTCCAAATGCCTGTCCAGTTCCTCTTTAAATTTATTTAACCTGTCAACTTCCACAACGACAGATGGAAGTTTGTTTCAGCAATTAACCACCCGCTGGCTAAAGGCAAATTTCCGCACATCTATTCTACATCTGTCCTTTCTTAATTTGAATTTATGTCCCCTTAGGTTCGAAATCTGAACAAATGGAAGGATCCCATCAGAATTCAGCGTGCTCAACCCATTCAAGGCCTTATACACCTCAATCAGATCACCGCGCAGGTGCCTAGTCTCCAGCCACTGCAATTTGCAGAACTCAAGCCTCTCTTGGTAAAAGGATCCCTTCATTCCCCTCACCAATCTTGTTGCTCTTCTCTGTACACGCTCAAGCAAATCTACATCCTTCCTAAAATGAGGCCTCCAGACCTGTACGCAGTACTCAAGGCGTGGCCTGACCATTGCCTTATACAGAGGGATAATCACCTCCTTTTCCCTGCTAGTAAAATTCCTATATATCATTGACAAAATCACATGACCTGCCCTGGCAGCCTGTCTGCATTGCTCAGAAAACTTCATATCTGACTGCACAATTACTTCCATGTATTTTTCATTTTCTACCACCTTAAGTGTAGTACCACACAGTTGGTACGTTTCTCTGGGGTTACTTCTACCCATATGCAGTACTTTGCATTTGTCAAGGTTAAACTTCAGTTGCCACTTCTTAGCCCATCTGCCCAAATTATCTAGATCCTGTTGCAGTAGCACACTGCCATTACTGTCATTAACAACCCTGCCAACCTTTGTATCATCTGCAAACTTCGACATTAAGCCTGATATACCTTCATCAATATCATTGATAAATATACAAAACAACAGTGGACCGAACACCGAACCCTGTGGGACTCCACTAATACCATTAGTCCACGAAGAGCAGCACCCATTGATTACCAATTTGTACAGTAGTCTTCCGTGCGCAACAGTGTCAAAAGTTTCCTGAAATCCAAATATATGATATCAAAATTATTTTTTGCATTCAGTTCCTTTGTGACCACATCATAATAACCAATCAAATTTGTCAGACACGACTTTCCCTTAACAAACCCATGCTGTGTCTGAATTATTGCTGCAGTCTTGTCTAGATGATCCTGCAAAGCATCTTTAACCAGTGACTCCATTATTTTACTCGGAACAGAAGTTAAACTAACTGGTCTGTAATTACTCGTGTCACCCTTCGATCCCCCTTTGTGAATTGGGGATACATTTGCACATCTCCAGTCCGTGGGAGCGTCCCCTGAGTCCAAGGATGCTCTCATAATTATGGCTAAGGGTTTTTCTTAGTTGCTTTGCCGCCTCCTTTAATTTAACTGGATAGATCCCATCAACCCCAGGTGCCTTTCTTATGTTTAACTACGAATTTACAAATTATAAGTTGTAGGCCACGCAAGAGTTACGAAAGGCTCCAGGTGTTCTCAAATGACATTGCTTAATAGGCAGTTGTCAGGCCCTCCTGGCTCCTTTCCCCTCCCAAGTACCGGACCTAGCGGTATGCTAGTTGCGCCATTGCACATCTATCTTTCCTGTACAGATGTACCCTTCGGGACAGTGCAATAGTTAAAATTCACAAACCCTAGCCTTCAACCCAGTGTCCTCCCCCACACTGGGTTTAAGGCTAGGGTTTGAATCCAGCCAATGACGCGAGGAACGTTTTTGTTCTCTCCGTTCCTGTGTTCATCGGTGTTAGATAAGGAACCCTAACACCGATGAACACAGGAACCGACTTTCTTAAAGCAAACAGGCGAATCGACCAGACATGCAATTTACAGATATTTATTATTATTATTATTATTATTATTATTATTAGCCATATAGTGCAAGGAAGCCTGAGGCTTATGCTGCACTAGGCAAAAAAAAAAAAAAAAATTCAGAATTATCCTGAGAGAGAGAGAGAGAGAGAGAGATAGAGAAGGAAATCACCAAGAAAGAGAAGAATGATGATGATGTCCAGCTCAGGACCCTGGGTGTGCCAAGCCCATACTCACCAGATGTGAGCTCCTGGGGGTATAATGCACAAGGTAGATAAGGTAGTTTTCGGGTAACCCTAATATGATGATTTTTTTTTTTTTATTTGTACAATTGCATTTACCATGTGAACAGGAGAGAGAAAGAGAAAAAGAGAGGTATTTATCATGAATACAGGAAAGAGAACTATCAAGATATTATTAAGTGCATCCAGTAAAAAGCAAAAATGAGATTGGGGGTGTGCTGCCAAAGAATTTTGGGAAAAATTTTTGTTTACAAAGTATTAAAAAAAATGTATATTTCATTGCTTCGTTAATGTAGAGGGATACAATGGAAAAAGTAACAGCAGCATTGTGTAGCCTAATATTCTATCTTCCATTGGATAAGGAACAGAATAATATGAATGAACGGGTAGATGCGCAAGGAACCTGTATTCTCGAATCATATCTGTACCCATTGTGTTACTGATTCACTGCTATAGCTTTGAAAACGTAACATGAAAGGCAGTATTGTTGCTAGAGAAAAACTCGACTCTCGACTTTATCATGAAATAAAACTCCTGAGACCGCCTAATCTAGCCACAATGTGAAAATGACCCAGAACGATTCTTTTAGGACGTGGTTTTGGTTGGCTGTTGTAGGAATTTATTTGCATCCGCAACTTAGGCCATATAGCGCCGTATATAATGTTTGTGTATTCTGTAGTCGATTGTTGTTTGCTGGACGAAAAACCCGAGATTCCGGCAGAAAAAAACCACGCTGCCCTCGTCTGAGGCTGGCTAACTCAGCCACATTGTGAAGAAGACCCATAAAACTTCCTCGCGTCATTGACGAGATTCGAACTCAGGTCTTTTCCATCCAGTGTGGGAAGGACGGTAGTGACACCAACTGTGCTACCCATGAGGGTCTTTAGTGCCTGAGGCATCCATGAACCATTTCCGATTTTAGTCGGAAATCTAATCCAGGCAATTTTGAGATTGGTGTGAGAGAATAATAATGCTATCCGTTGTGTTCTCCCCGAAGACGTGTTTCACGAATAGTTCGGCCGTTTTTTTTTTTTTTTTTCGTCTACCAAATTTCGATGTTGCAAGTTGCAAATAGTTTCCTTAGTGGTTAAATTGACTCTGCTAGACGTTATGACAAAGCAAAAGTTCATTTCAGTAAAAAAAAATCCTTTCGCACACTAATATTGCTTCTTCTAAGTAAAAATTCATCCAATATATTATTCAGAGCAAATCGAAAAAATAATTGGTATCGTAAACTTGTGACTATGAATTAGGCTTTTCTTATACATGTACTGTATGTCGTTAACATTTACTGATGCTAGTAGTGGCTGAATTATGAAATCATTTGTTCCCTTGATCATAAATCTATGATGCCAGTGATATCCACTATCTTTTAATTTTATAGTGTCACTTCGCATTTACTTGTAATAATCCTTCGCATGTGTATATTTGTCTTTATGTATAACTATTTTAATTTTAGCAAATAAAACCGAATATGTATGCGTAGACAAATGTATTTCTTAAATTTGTTTATAAATATCGATTATCCGGGATTGTAACTAGAAACAAAAATACCGCCATTTTGGAAATCTGCCGTAGGAGAAAATGAAGGTGTGCTGTTTAATTGGTGTTTCTTGGTGTATTTGTGAAATGTTTTATGATGGTCAATTATTGTCGACAAGTATATCTAAGACTTCGTATTCAGTCCAACTTCTTTGTGGTCGTTGACATCCGTCATCATTTCTAAAACGTTGGATTTCTCGTGTTCATTGACTTCATACTGATACTGCGTACATCTCAAGGCAAAAGCATGGTATTGGACTGTGTACAATGGCGATAAGGAAAAGTCAAAACTCAGTTATCTGCTGTGAGTGACATCTTCAATCTCAAGAAAATGTCAGAAAAAATCTTTTGTTATGAAATCTATTTTAAAGTGAGATTTCATAAGTAAAAAAGATATAAACGATAAACATATGACAAGGTGCTTATATTTTTGTGGTTAATGTGAAAACATATATGCTCGATATGGAATTCATTTCTATAAATTGGAATTGTTTCCGTCTAGTTTAGTTGAACGAGCAAAACTGCACATGGAAAATGTAGCCCAAAGGATCCAGTACCATCTGACCACTATAAATTACCATTTAAACATAATAGCGCTAAGATGAGCATCTGTGAACATGATGATGAAATTCCTTATATTTAAGGATTTACTTATGAATGTATTTCAACCATAAAAAGTCCCGCCGTCATAGGGTTTATGATAAACTAGGTTTGCAATTTGAAAGGGCATTGACAATAAACAGCTCAAAAACGAGAGCATTTGTACAGAACATATCATTTCGACCATAAATTTATAGCCTGAAACCAAAGATACTCTATAGGGCTTGCATGAAAAATGGCACGTCGCACTCCGAGCATATTTTTAATTTATGAAGGATGTGTTAAATGGCTGTTATTATTAGGTAAGATATAGGAACTGCTTTTGTGATATATATATATTTGCGGGGAGGGTAAATTGTATTGTATTCATGTTTTGTTTCAATCCCCGTCAATTATGTAGGTGTAATAAAGTCAGTGGTATAGGAGAATGAGCTCTGTGTTTTGCTGTGCTCAGAAACATATATTGAGCATGTTAGAATTTGACTTAAACACCAGAATATAGCTTTAGTGTAAAATGGATTTTTTGCACATTGCGTAATGGTATAAACTGTAAAGATTGTAAAGCCTTCATACATACATCATTGGGGGAAGAGAATTTGTAATCACAGTGTAAAAAGAGAGGATGGAAAGATGAGTTTTTATTATTTTTTTTTCTGATGATGCCCTTGCATCATTTGCCACAACTGATACTATTATATTACTCATTTAGCTTACTCAGTCCATTTAAAGCCTTAAACGCTCCAGTCTCCGTGCAGTTGCCTGGTTTTCCAAGTGCTATAAGTTGCAGAACTGGAGTCTCATGGTAAAAATACCTTTTGTGTCCCTGGCTAATGTACCCCCTTCTCTAGCCTGTTCCAACATTTCTACTTCTTAAACTCAGTCCCCCCAGACCTGCATGCAGTACCTATGAAGTGCCATTGCTTTATACAATAAGATAATCATCTCTTTTTCCCTGCTGGCAAAATTCCTGTATATGATTTACAGAACCACATGAGTTCACCTAGAAACTAACTGCACTGCTCAGAGAACTTCATGTTGAACTGCACAAATGCTCCTAGGTCTCTCATTCTTTACCACCTTGAGTATGATACCACCCAATTGGTATGTAATTCAGGATTACTGTTGCCTTATGCAGTTTCTTGCATTTATCAGTGTTAAACATTGGCACATTCACTGTTGCTTATATTTGCAAGGGTTCTTTCTGTGTGTCTTGGGGCACTGGAACAAGTAGGCACTGCTTTTTAATAAATGGAACAGATTTCATCTGTGAAGAATCATCACTCCAAGTAACACAGGTATCTGTTGTTTGTAGCATGTCATCCTTGAATACAATTCTATTTCAGTATCGGATGACATATTATAAAGAGCTGATTCAATGTCATCAGCTTCAACATACTGCCCATCCCTGACCCTTTTCAGTCCTAATGTCCCAGGCTGTGGATCCTTTATAACTTTCCTTTGGTGTAAAATTTTATAGTAAAACTCTTTTTACACAAAATTTCATCAGTTGACACAATCAAAAGATGTTTTATTTTTAAAAAAAACTATAAAGAATTAAAATTCAGTAAGCATAATCTTCAGAAATTTTATCTTTTCTTGTGAAAATACTAAACCAGATAAAATAACTTCTACTGTGAACCAAGTATACAGCTTTTATAGTGCTCTCTAAACAGTGCAATTGACACTAAGCAAAATCTCAGCAAATAGCCCATGGTTCAATCACTGTACCACTGTAGAACATTTGTTCATTTCATGTGCCTTTCCTTTTAAAGCACTCGTTTGTTGACTGCAATTGAATGCATGCATATTTGTGTTAAAGCCCAAAAATTGCAGTTTGTTTTTATTCAAGTTTGCATTCTGTCAGTGAACATGTTAATTGCCACTTCTCAGTCCATCTGCCTATTTCTAGGTCTTGTTGCAGTAGCATGATATTGTTAACCATCAATTGATAATAGTAGTATGCTACTATTAACAATCCTTGCCCTTATATTTGTTTTCCAATTGCTTATGTCAAACCAGAACACATTACACTGGTCACCCACTCTGTATGCTTCTTAACCAAGAGCACAACTGTTTTCACCCCCCCCAAACATATTTTCTATGCGCATTGTACTCACCGTATTCAAATTAAAGCCTTGATTCCTATCATTAACCACCTACAAAATTTTGCATCGACTGCAAACTTAGAAAATGAGCTTGATCAATACTGTTAATAAATATCGAAAATTGTAAAAGTCCCAATACTAAATGTGAAGGATACCAATAATAACATTAGGACAAGATGCAGGCCTGTTGCTAATTACCCTCTGTCTTCTGCCAATCAAGCAGTAACTTGTCCCTAATAGCACACAGATCTGTAAAGCAGTCCTTTATGTTGAACGGTGTCAGAAGCTGAAATCTAAGTACATGATATCAAAATAATTTTTTGCAACCAGTTCCCTTATTATCACGTAGTAGCTAATCAGATTGGTTACTAGTTAAGTGAAGATTCTGCTGACAATCTTCACTTAAATCCATGCTGTGACTTCAGTATAACTTCATTCCGCTCAAGATGATCCAACAGTATATCTTTAACCACTGATTCCCCAGGAACACAAGTCAAGCTTACAGGTCTGAACTTACCAACTTCACCCTTTGATTCCCCCCTTCCTTTGTGAATAGTACAGACTGTTACACATTTCCAACCCATGTGGACCTCTTCTGAATCCAAGGATGGTTTCATAATTATGGACAAAGGTTTGCTTACCTCGTTTTCTGCTTCTTTTAATATAATATGATAGATCCCATCAGCGTCAAGATTTTTATTTACTTTTAGCTTCAGTAATTTCTCTTCCATTTTCTTCTCAGTTATCACAAAGCTCATTTATTTCCCATTTATAGCTTGGTACACTTTTAGTATTCCCATCCCTAAAAATTTCTTTGCACATGAATGTAGGTGCAAAATATTTAAAATATCGGCAAATAAAACTGAATCATTAATAGTTATGCCATTCGTATTAAATAGACTGATATAGTTCATTCCTTCCCTTCTACTCTCAACATAAGTAAAGAAGTCTTTGCGGCTTTTCTTTGCAGCAACTTCTCATAATCTGCCTTAGCATCCTAAATACCTTGGTAACTTTATTGCAGACTAGTTTGTACATACTGTAGGTTTCTGCATCCCTTTGTAAGTTATAATCATCCCATTTGTTTTGTTCTTTGTCACTAATTTCACCAGTTAATTTGACATCCAATATTTTTTCTTAGAAAAAAAAACTTTCTAAGGAAAAAAAAAATGTTTTAAGACCATTGTAGTCACTTTTATGGAAGCAGAATCCTTTCCCTTTACCCTTGATAGTAGTTATATCTTTAAGTCTCACACAAAATATGTAAATATATTATGATCACTGCCACTTAGTGCTTCCTTTGTCTGGAAATCCTTAATGTATGAAGAATCATTGCTGATAATCAAATGAGGAGTATTGCTTTCTCTCATTGCATTTCTAACATACTAGTACAGCAAATAGCCTAGAGCCATTCAGTACATTCAAGAAAGGCACTCCTACTGTTTGAGCACCTGCAAGTTCCAGTCAATAATCAGAAAGTTAAAATCCCAATCATAAGACATTCTGATTTACTTGCCCATTCCATTTGTGTGTGTGTATAGTTCATTATATTCATCACAGTCAATTTTCCTATATCCTCTTGCCCATTTTTGTTTTCCCATTGCTTGTGTCACACCTCACACCAAACTAACTCAACATTATACTGGTCACCCACTCTCATGCTTCTTAACTAGGAGGATAACTGTTTCCATCCCCCACCTCCACCCATTTTTTTTTTTTTTTTTTTTGTGCACATTGTACTCATCATATTCAAATTGCACATCCCATATGTCTGATTTGCACCATGTTTCCAATATCACTATGACATCTGCATTTGATGAATTAACAAAATCTCATATTAATTAGATTTATTTACTATACTCTACCATTAGTATACAAGCATGCATATGTGCTCTTGTTTTTGTTCTTAGTAACCCTAACACAGCTCATATATGTCCTTTTCCCCGTGATGATCTGCCTGCAGGCCTGATAATTTTCCACTCCTTGTTTTCCGAGCAATAGAAGCAACGAAAGAATGAATTTTGACCTCTGCTTGCAGCTGCTGTTTACTATTAGAGTGTGTATTCCTACGGAGTAGCAGCTTTCTGATCCAACTAACACTGCTTTGATAGTATTGCATATTCTTGCATCCTCTTCTATTTAAGTGTAACCCATCCCTGTTAAAAAAAAAAAAAAAAAAAAGGAAAAAAGTCTCCTGTTAACAAATGCAGACAATGCTGAGAAAGATTCCACCTCATGATCCTTGCACAACTTCTCCAGAATTTAGATAAACCTCCACCCTCATCCAAACTCTATAGATATATCATAACAGGGTATATCATAACCTGTGGAACCCACTTCAGGGATGGTTTTAGGACTTAAAAGCAATAAAAAAAAAACTCATTAGCATTAGTAGAGGCATATGATGCAAGAAAGCAAGCTTATGCAGCATCAACCAAGAAAAAAAAAAAAAAAAAACACCGCTCCCATTTCACCCCTCCGTTCATTCCAAATACCTGTCCAGTTCAGCCTTAAATTTATTTAGGCTATCAACTTCCACAACAAAGGATGGAAGTCTGTTCCACCAACCAACTACCCGCTGACTAGAGGCAAACTTCCGCAAAATTTACCTTCATATAAATGAAGGCCTGGTTTCACCTTGTTTCCAAATTACAGCCATTTTTGTAGTAGTAGTAGTGGCATGTGATGCAAGAAAGCAACTGTATGAGCTTATGCAGCATCAGCCAAAAAAAAAATAAAATAAAATAAAATAAAAAAATAAATAATAAATAAAAAAAATAAAATAAAATAAAAAAATTACACCATTCCCTCCAAATGCCTGTCCAGTTCCTCCTTAAATTTATTTAACCTGTCAACTTCCACAACGACAGATGGAAGTTTGTTCCAGTAATTACCACCCGCTGGCTAAAGGCAAATTTCCGCACATTTATTCTACATCTGTCTTTTCTTAATTTGAATTTATGCCCCCTTAGATTCGTAATCTGAACAAGTGGAAGGATCCCATCAGAATTCAATGTGCTCAACCCATTCAAGGCCTTATATACCTCAATCAGATCACCGCGCAGATGCCTAGTCTCCAGCCACTGCAGAACTTAAGCCTCTCTTGGTAAGGGGATCCCTTCATTCCCCTCACCAATCTTGTTGCCCTTCTCTGTACAAACTCAAGTAAATCTACATCCTTCCTAAAATGGGGCCTCCTGACCATTTCCTTATACAGAGGGATAATCACCTCCTTTTCCCTGCTAGCAAAATTCCTATATATCATTGACAAAATCCCATGACCTGCTCTGGCAGCCTGTCTGCATTGCTCAGAAAACTGCACAATTACTCCCAGGTCTTTTTCATTTTCTACCACCTTAAGTGTAGTACCACACAGTTGGTACATTTCTCTGGGGTTACTTCTACCTATATGCAGTACTTTGCATTTGTCATGGTTAAACTTCAGTTGCCACTTCTTAGCCCATCTGCTCAAATTATCTAGATCCTGTTGCAGTAGCACACTGCCATTACTGTCATTAACAACCCTGCCAACCTTTGTATCATCTGCAAACTTCGACATTAAGCCTGATATACCTTCATCAATATCATTGTTAAATATACAAAACAACAGTGGACCTAACACCGAACCCTGTGGGACTCCACTAATAACATTAGTCCAAGAAGAGCAGCACCCGTTGATTACCACCCTCTGTCTTCTCCCACTTAACCATCCTTTTATCCATTGTAGCAACTTACCCTTAATACCATTCTGCTCCAATTTGTACAATAGTCTTCCATGCGCAACAGTGTCAAAAGCTTTCCTGAAATCCAAATATATGATATCAAAATTATTTTTTGCATCCAGTTCCTTTGTAACCACATCATAATATCCTATCAGATTTGTCAGACAAGACTTTCCCTTAACAAACCCATGCTGTGTCTGAATTATTGCTGCAGTCTTGTCTAGATGATCCTGCAATGCATCTTTAACCAGTGACTCCATTATTTTACCCGGAACAGAAGTTAAACTAACTGGTCTGTAATTACTCATGTCACCCTTCAATCCCCGTTTGTGAATTGGGGATACATTTGCACATCTCCAGTCCGTGGGAACCTCCCCTGAGTCCAAGGACGCTCTCATAATTATGGCTAAGGGTTTGCTTAGTTGCTTTGCCGCCTCCTTTAATATAACTGGATAGATCCCATCCACCTCAGGTGCTTTTCTTATGTTTAACTTCAACAATTTCTCCTCCACTTTGCTTTCAGTTATTACAAAATCATTAAGTATCCTGCTACAATTTGATAACCTTCTGCAATTTTCAAACCTTAATAATTCCTCATGTGTGAATGTAGATGCAAAATACTCATTCAGTTTCTGTGCAGGATCATCAACAGTCGAACCATCGATGTGAAGTGGACCAATCAAATTCATCCCCTTCCTTTTAGAGTTTATATAAGTAAAGAAATCCTTGCTGTTTTTCTTAGCATCTTTTGCCAAGGATTTCTCGTAATCTGCCTTCGCCTGCCTAACCTCCTTTGTCACCTGATTACAGACTAGCTTATATCTGCCATAGGCTTCTGAGTCGCTTGATAATTTATATGCATCTCACGCATTTTTCTTCTCTAATACGAGTTTCATTAGGTCATTAGATAGCCATTTAGGCCTAAACCTTGAACAATATTTCTTAATGGGTATGAAACTTTTAGTAGCTTCCACGATTAATTCCTTGAATGCTTCCCACTTAGAATTTACTGTTGGTAACATCGTCAGTTTATCCCACTGTTCAGAATTTAAAAACTGTCGGAGACCACTGTACTGTGTGAGGCTAATCGTAAGATCTTGGAATGATGCTTCCACCGATGCATAAATTCAGCCTGGAAAAACAACTGGCCTTTAGTTATCCATAACTTTGACAGATATGAAGATGATGGTGCTTTGACAAATGATATTGTCACTCTTAGTAAATCAACGGGTCTGGAGGTTGACGAAGAGGATGTGGAGGCCTTATTGGCACTCGTGGGTATGAGCTAATGACAGAGGAGCTACAGGAGTTGGAGAAAATTGTGAAGAGTGACACTGGAGAGGACAAGGACATCCAAAAAGTGTAAGCTGAAGAGTAGAAGACTGTCATATCTTGTTGGGAGCGTTTAAAGAAGTGGTAAAAAACACCCCAACATTGAAAACATTGAACTCATGATGTGCAAAATGGAAGACAGTCTTTTCTTACTTGAGGAAACTACAAAAAAGTCATCAGGAACAGTCCACTTTGGACAGTTTCTTTGCCAGTAGCAGCAGAAGGCAAAAGACTGAAAAGACACCTGACATCTGATTTAATCCCACGAACATCATTATTGATTTCATAAGTCCTGCACTTTAAGTCTAAGGTAAATGGTAATTTTTTTATTTTAAGATGTTTTACTATTTATTAAATAATCTTTATAAAACACTCATTTTTAATGTAAAAATCAGGTATAACATGTAAGAAATACTATTTTATGTGTTGTGGTGGTCTGCTGAGAGTTTAGAAAGAATTACAGGAAATCAATGTATTTTTTGGTTTCAGCTTACGGTATTTTCAACATACAATGGGTTTTGTGGAACAAATTACCATCGGATGTTGGGCCCCCACTGTATATATTAGGAAAAGCATTTGGAAGTTTATATTAGGAAAGGGGCTCACATCTGGTGAGTATGGGCTTCGCATACCCAGGGTCCTTAGCTGGATATCATCATTCATCTCTTTCTTGGTGATTTCCTTCTACTTCTCTCTCTCAGGGTAACTTTTTTTTTTTTTTTTTTTTTGGCCGGTGCAGCATAAGCATCAGGCTTCCTTGTACTATATGGCTAATAATAATAATAAAGTGGGGGGGGGGGTCCTCCACAGGAAAATTTTTAGAAAGTCACGGTGCCAAATGTGATAAAATTTTGAATATGGGGTTTTTTACAATGTCTTAAACATGTTAGTTTTGAATGTGTTTTTTTTTTTTTTTTTTTCCCCTGAGATCTGAAGAAAAAATTTTTATCATTTTGGCCACCTGTTACTTTTGCTACTCTCCCGTCTTTGTTGTAATGTATTTAATAAAGTCACTTTTTCCTTGACTTGATACTTCAATAATTGCACTTACGCAACAAACAGTACACATTCCCAGTGATTATTTTAAATAATGGCATCATAAGTGCTAAGTTGACTTTTCAAATTACAAAAGAATAATAAATTGGACAAAAATAATTAATAATAGCAATTTAATAGGTATTATTTTTTTATTATTCAAACTGCTTTTATAACGATTTCCACAGTAAAAGCATGTTATATTTCTTGTTGTGATTTCTTTTTTTACTGTGTGTACCTATGGTTGCATGATGGCTCTGAATAAGCCATGGTTTTATTATGCATTTTATTAGCATTAGTAGAGGCATATGATGCAAGAAAGCAAGCTTATATAGCATCAGCCAAAAAAGAAAAAAAAAAATTTATTAATTAAAAATACTAATCGGCAATTGCTTCAATAGATGGGTCACAAAGTCAAGCTGTGCATGTAGCTTAACTCTCTGCTGACACACAGTGCACCAAGAGCATTAATAATAATAAATAATTTTTTTTTTTTTTTTTTTCTTTTAAATTTATGATCTTTTATTTTTATATCTTTTTAACTTCTGGAATGCCATTTTGGCATGTTCCAGTAGAAAAAAAACACCCGTTACATATTATTATTGTAATTTTTATTGTTATTATTATTGTTAGCCATATGGTGCATGGAAGCCTGAGGCTTTTGCTGCACCAGCCAAAAAAAGAAAAAAAATTTCTGAGTTACCCTGAGAGAGAGAGAGAACAAGAGTCAGAAGTAGAAGGGAATCATTAAGAAAAAGAAGGATGATGATATCCAGCTCAGGACCCTGGGTGCGCCAAACCCTTACCAGATATGAACCCCAGAGGTGTATTGCTAAAAAAAATATAGTACTGGAACGTTCGTCAGTTAACTACAAATAGTTACCTACACTTTTTGCATTTGCAAAAATAAATAAGTCAAAGATTAGAATATTTGTTCAGTATTTATTTATAACTATTAAATAAAAATTTCAAAAGTAAAAAACAAAAGACAAAAAATTTTAAAAATCATAAAAGAAAAAAATGCAAACAAAACCTCCAGAATAATATAAAAAATACTGTTCAGAAGAATCATAGAAATTTCCATACAAGATCGATTACGTATCCTTGTGTGACTGCTCTTTTTGTTTGTTGGCCAACAGCAGAACGATGAGACTGCAACCAAGTTCAGATATAAAAATTTGGATCCCATAATTCTAATGGTGGATGATCATGCCACATTGACGGTACAGTAACTGAATCAGACTTCAGACTTGTGGTTCATAGAACAACCATTTCTAGCGTTCAGCTTATGGCGAATCAAAATGCAGTGTTCACACGCATCACAGTATATCTCATTCGTTGGATATCTTTATCTAACTCATTGTACTTTAGTAAGAAATGCTCAAGTTTCATTGCAAAATTTATATTTTTGTTTTTAAATAAATTTTTAAAGAAACCTATTAATTTTAAAGATTACTATTAATATATAATTTTAGTACCAATGTGTAAAATAGATATTATTTCTCCCTTCCCTTTCATTATGACATTTAGAAAAAAAAAGTACCAGAATGTTGTTCTGGTGTGTTCCAGACCGAATACACCACTGGTGAGCCCCTGGAGTTGTATATCATACCTATTATATGATAGTTATGCTATCATGATATTTAGCTACTTTAATTATATATAAAACTAAAGTACAGATTAGCTAAATAGACATAAATTGTAAACCCAAACAGTGTATGACAACCCAAATTGGAGAGAGACTACCCAATATTCTGATTACAAAACTAACATTTCACTATTCACTTAGCTTTATGCTGAACTACCTTGTACAACTGCCACTACCCTACTTGTCATGGCGCCTCCGTAGCCGGGTGGGAAGGAGCAGCAGTGTGTAGCACACGCTTCTTGATTAGACCGGGGTTCGAGCCCGTCACCACCAAATATGGAAGATGTGGAAAGGTAGGGGAATGACCACCACATATTCACGGAGCAATAAGGTCTTAGTTGCTAATGCTCCTTGTCAGGGTGGTAACAAGACAGTGGAAATCATATTTCTATTATAAGACACTGCAAAACTTGCAGTGTCTTATAATAGAAATATGATTTCCACTGTTGACTTCAGGATGACAGCATTTCCCCTCTGGGACATCCATCGTGCTCATGTCTCTTTAGCCATTTTTATATAGCATGAGCCTGTGATCTTGGGTTTGAATCTGAGTTCTCACTGTGCTTATATCCATTCATCAGAAAAAAGGCATACTTGCACCTTTAGTATATGGCTCTTACCCTGCCTCAAAACCTTATGGTTGTCTTGCCCTGTCCCATTGTGGTCTGTAATTGCTATGTACCTGCATCAGTGGCAAACCTGTAACTTCTGCTCTTCCTCCCACCGGATTGCCGAAATGTCCGTGTAATTTTGAATTTTCAACTACTGTATAATTCAGCTATCAGCCCGTAGTGGTGGATATGGCAGTATCCACCACTGCTTGGGGGAAGCTGACAGCTGATATAAAAACTATGCCGTTTTTTTATATGCTTATATTCATTCATCAAAAAAGACACCTAATTTCACCATTGCACATTCCACCTTTCCAAATCCATTGTTTTTTAGATTTGTAATTGCCATTTATATTGTTATATTTAAGTTAGTACAGTAGACTGTCAAAATAGCGGCACATTCAAAATAACAGCACATTGAGATCGGATGTATACATATGGCGCAGACGTTTTGTGGTGCCAAAAAAAGAAAACAAGTCGTGATTACTGTATTTGTTTGCGTTTGCCATTTTCAAAGTGAATTCTGTACTGTACTGATATCACGGATTATACCACTGTTTTACATTTATTTTAAATTAAAAACCCCTCACTATGGTTCCTAAAGTTAATAAACCTCATACAGAAAAGAAAGAAGAACAACATTAAAGCTTAGTGACAAACTTGATATAGTCCAAATTATTACATTACGGTCACCTGGAATGTTAATTCATATACCCATGTGTATTGTATCTGTAAATTGTGTGTTCTCTGCTCAATTTGCGTTTTTAATTGGACAAAAACTCCCCAGTTTCTGGAAAAAAAACCTTGCGATCTACACCTGAGACCCACTAACTCAACCACAGAGTGAAAAAAGCCTAAAAACTTTCCTTGCGTCGTCGACAGGATTCCTCAGGCCTTTTCCACCTGGTGTGGGGGGGACGGTGATGATACCACTGTGCTACACGCACAGACTAAACTTGATATAATAAAGAAAATAGAATGGGGTGTAAGCAGAAGTGTATTAATGGCAGAATATAATATTGGATTGTCAACATGTTTATGCTTTTTTATGTTTAGTTAATAAAATTGCATTCGTAATCTCTCTATTTCTTATTTGGCCTCATTATTTCTGCATTAAATATATTAAAGATTAAACTTTCTAGATAATGGAAAAAATCTAAATAATGGCACCTTGAATCCCCGAAAGTGCCATTATTTTGAAAGTCTACTGTAGTGGAAAATGATGCAAGAAAGCAAGCTTAAGCTTATACAGCATCAGCAAAAAAAAAAAAAAAAAAAACATTTATCTTTCTATCCCCTCCAACAGTTTTCTAGTTCTTCCTTGAATTGATTTTAGTTATCCATTTCCACAACAGATGGAAGTTCCAACAATCAACCCGTTGGTTAAAGACAAACTTCTGCACATCTATTCTGTATCCTCAATTTAAATCCTTCCTCATTTTAAATTTACGTGCCCCCTTGTGTGTGTAGCAAGAGGAAAAATCCCATCAGCATTAAGCTTGCTCAATCCATTCAAAGCCTTAAACACCTGAATCAGATTGCCTCATAGGTGCCTAGTCTCCAGACACTGCTGTTTCCAAAATTGAAGCTGAAGCCTTTCTTGGTAAGAGCACCCCTTTGTTCCCCTCACAATCTCATTTCCCTTCTGTGTACCCACTCCAGCATCTTTACATCCTTCCTAAAATGAGGCCTTCAGACTTATATGCAGTACTCAAGGTGTGGCCTGACCATTGCCGTATACTATAGAATAATCACCTCCTTTTCCCTGCTAGCAAAATTCTGTATATCATTAACAAAACCCCATGTGCTGGCCTGACAGCCAGTTTGCACTGCTCAGAGAACTTCATATCTGACTGCACAGTTACCTCCAGTTCTTTGCTATTATTTTAGTGAAATTAATCCATCAGTAGTACCACCCCTTTTTTGTAACACATTTGACATTCTGGACACTGACAGCCCCAGATTTTAACTTTAATATTTGAAAAAAACATTTGGTTTTTCTGAATTGTGCTTTAGTGTACTAATTCATGACCTCTTACCAGTATATCAATCTTACCAGTTTATTAATTTCAGTTCTAATTTTTTTTTAAAATAATAATTAAAAATTTGCAAATGTTGTGTTTTTTGCCACTGCAAGTATTCAGTTTTAATGAAATAAAAAGTTTACTAATTAAACTTAAATTTTCAGAAAAATGTTGATAACATAAAATAGAAGCATGAAACATTTAATCCTGCCCCGATGGTATTCTCTACCTTGTCGCGGTGGGGGGTGGCTTGCGTGTCCCGATAGACTGGGGTTTGAGCCCATGACCACCAAATACGGAGTATGCGGAAAGGTCAGGGAATGACCGCTGCATATCCCCGGAGCAATGTGGCCTTAGTTGCTAATTCTCCTAAAAACCAAAATAACAAACAAACAAGCATGTCCCGGAGAGCTAAGTCAGCGGTAGCTTAGTTACTGGAAGGGCCTCCAAGCCAGATAGGTCAAAAGGTAGGGGCTAGACTAAGAGAGAGAGAGATACCCTTGCCCTCCAGGTTGGAGGTTGCTGCAATGGGCTAGCTCCTCATTCAGTGTAAAAAATACACAGATGCTAAACGACCTACAAGTGAAAATGAAAACGGACTGCACTTTCGGAAACGACTCGGCAAACTGAAAAGGACAATGATTTTGGGATGCTGGAATATTCAGGTTTTTCAACTAAAAGAAACTTTCTTCCGGATGAACTGCAAAAATTCAATTTAGACATTGCTGTATTATCAGAGACAAAGAAAAGGGGGCATGGAGAAGAAATAATGGGAGAATACTACCATTTTTGGAGTGGAGTCGATAAGAGTGAAAGAGCAAGAACAGGAGTTTCTATTGCTGTTAAAAAGAAGTTGAGACTTAACATCAAAAACTGGCAATTTATTAATGAAAGAATGATCTCATTGGAATTGACATTGTATGGGAGAGAAATGTATTTTGGGAATATATGCCCTGACTAATGACACCACTGATACCTTGAAGGATGAATTTTGGGAGGATCTGAGAGAACTAATAGAAAATATCATCCCTAAGAACAAAGAGATATTTTTAATTGGGGATTTCAATGCAAGAGTAGGAACTGAACAAAATAACAAAGTTATTGGAATATTTGGAGAGAAAGAGAGAAACGACAACTGAGACTATTCAGTCTTTGTGAACAGTTCGACTTGAAAAACAACACATTTTTCCAACACAAGGATATCCATAAATATACTTGGTTACAGGAGACAAGACAAATTAAATCAGTTATAGATTACATTATTTCAAAACATTCAGGGACATATGTATTGAAAGATGTCAGAGTTTATAGAAGAGCCGAATGTGGATCTGACCATTTTCTTGTTAAAACAACACTGAGGTGGAACTGGATTAAGAAAATAAGTGCGGACAACGAACAACGTAGGGAAGGAGAAATGCTACAAGTGGATCGATTTAACGTTGAACTACTTCAGGACACAGCATTAGAAACAACTTCACCCAGAGATTGGATGTTGCAATTAACATAGAGATAAAAGGTAATACTGAAGAAATCTACAAATATTTAAAAAATATTGTAAAAAAATAGCTCATGAAATCCTAGGTAAAAAGAAGAGCAAAGGACCAAAAAAAGACCCAGATTACAGAGAAAGTAAGCTTCTGTAGAGGAAAAGAAACTTGCATATCAGAAATGGCTGGGTGATAGGAATGATGCATATAGAAACATTTATGTTGAAAAGAAGAAAATAGCCAATCGGTTGGTAGTAGAAGCAAAAAATGAAGAATAGGAAAGGAAATGCACAACTATTAATAGTAAATTGGGCTTCAAGCAATCAGCGGAATCATGAAAGGTCCTTAAAGGCTTGAGGAAACATAATAAACACAACGCTGATTTGCAATTAATACCGTTGAAAGACTGAAGTACTATGAAGAACTTTTAAAAGAAGACTGGGGAGAGTTCAAGATGGTGAAGGATTTCGGTGAAGAAGACTCAGGCTTAAAAGTTTCTGTTAGGGAAGTGGAACTCTTGCTAAAGGAAGGAAGGAATGGCAAATCACCTGGACCTGGAGGAGTTTATATGAAACTTCTGAAATATGGAGGAAGAGGAGTGGCTGTTCTGATACAAAAACTGTTAAATGGTATACTGAGAGGAGAAGAAATACCGAAAGAAATGACAACAGGATATATTACATCAATTTATAAGAAGGGTGATCGGAAAAGCTGTTCAAATTACAAAGGAATATGCATCCTGAATCCGCTGTTAAAGATTCTTGGAAAATGGATCAGGAAGCCTGAATCGAAGTGTCAGTTTTTCAGCCAGGAGGTCATATAAAGCCCATAACTCAACAGTACGACAGATACTTGAAAAATGCCAATCGAAAGGAAAAGAAATCTTATGGTTTTCATTGACCTTGAAAAGGCATATGACAGTGTTCACGGAATGAAGACATTAGCGTTTTAGCATTAGCAAGGGCACGTGATGCAAGAAAGCAAGCTTATATAGCATCAGCCAAAAAAAAAAAGAAAACACACCCCTTCTCATTTCACCCATTCACTCGCTCCAAATGTTTGTCCAGTTCTTCCTTTTTTTTTTTTTTTATAAAAACTCCAAACACGAAAGGTATCAAAACCTATAGTACTTAGTACCGTGCGTGGGTTGAAGGAGAAGTATGGGAGAGGGGGATGCCGGAAACTTTACTCTAGAGACTAAACATGGGTTTCACCACTTCAAGCCTCCAATAAGCAAAGTGGTGGTATTTCACCGGTTGATGAAAGTCATCTACCACCTGTCCTTGAATCTGTTTAAGCTATCAACGTCTACAACGACAAATGGAAGTTTGTTCCAGCAATCAATCATCCGCTTGCTAAAGGCAAACTTCCGCACATCTATCCTACAGCTGTCTTTCCTCAATTTGAATTTATGCCCTCTCAGGCGATTATCCTGAGCAAGAAGAAGAATCCCATCAGCATTGAGCATGCTCAAACCATTCGAGGCTTTATACACCTCAATCAGATCACCTCGCAGGTGCCTAGTCTCCAGACACTGTAATTTGCAAAACTTAAGCCGTTCTTCATAAGAGCAACCCATTGTTCTGTTCACTAATCTTGTTGCCCTTCTCTGTACTCGTTCCAACAGCTCTACATCTTTCTTAAAATGAGGCCTCCAGACCTGTATATACAGTACTCAAGGTGTGGCCTGACCATTGCCTTATACAAGGGGATAATCACTTCCTTATCCCTGCTAGAAAAATTCCTGTATGTCATTGACAAAACACCATGAGCTACTCTTGCAGACCTTCTGCACCGCTCTGAAAACTTCATATCTGCCTGCACAATTACTCCCAGGTCCTTTTCATTCTCTACCACTGTCAGTGGCTCCTCCGTAGCCAGGTGGGCAGGAGCAGCAGTGCGTAGCACATGCTTCTTGATTAGACCGGGGTTCGAGCCCGTGACCGCCAAATATGGAGGATGCAGAAAGTTCAGGGAATGACCACCGCATATCCCCGGAGCAATATGGCCTTAGTTGCTAATGCTCCTAAAAACCAAAATAACAACAACCACCACTGTCAGTGTGGTACCACAGAGTTGATATGTTACTCTGGGATTACTGCTTCCCATATGCAGCACTTTACATTTGCCAATGTTAAAGTTCATTTGCCACCTCTCAGCCCATCTGCTCAACTTTTCTAGATCCTAAGAGAGAAAAGAGACATAAGAGTGAAAATGGAAGCGAAAAAGAATATTATTGACACTATCAAAGAAAAGTGTTTAACATGGTATGGACTCTTATGGGAAGCACTGAAAGAGGCACATATTTATGGACAATTGATTAACATTATTAAGACAATTTACAGGAATAACAGATGCAGAATTAAAGTGGGATCAGCTCTGTCACCTGAATTCCACACTTCAAGGCTTATTAGAAGGCTGTTGCATGTCACCAACACTTTTCAAAATTTATATCGATGCCTGCCTAAGATCCTGGTCAAAAAAAAATGCAATAAAATGGGATTGCCGATTAATAAGAACACCTATACAGTATTCACAATTTACTTTTTGCAGATGATCAGGTGGTGATAGTACAAGACTTAGAAGATGCAGACTATGCATGTCGTCAATTGTTTGAGGAATATAAACAATGGGGTCTAAAAATCAATTTTAGCAAGACTGAAATGTTGTCTTCAGGATCAGGACACATTCTAAATATTGCAGGTTTTGAAATCAAACAAGTCGATAAATTCAAATATTTGGGATCAATCTTACAAAGTGATGGATCATCCCAAGCAGAGATCAATAAGAGAATTGCAGATGACAGAAAGGATATTGGCATGTTAAATTCTGTTCTATGGAGCAGAAATATCCTAAATAAAACAAAGATAATTATATTTCAAACAATTGTACAACGTCTTCTATTGTATGGAACTGAAACCTGGAGGTTGAATAGGCGAGTGTAAAAAAAATTGCTCTCCACAGAAATGGATTTTTGGAGATGCTCAGCAAGAACTTCTAGAAGAGACAGAAAATGGAATGAAGACATAAGAGAGAAAAAGAATATTATTGACACTATCAAAGAAAAGTGTTTAACATGGTATGGACATGTAAAACAGATGCAAGAAACCAGATATCCAAAGGCTATCCTGGAATGGATACCTCCTGGAAGAAGGAGAAGAGAAAGACCTAAGAGGACATGGATGGATGGAGTACAGTCCGAGGCTTAACCGACCAAGACACCTTGAACTGCACTTTATGGCGGAAAAAAATTCCTACCAAAAAATAACTTGTAGGCTGAGGAAACCCATTGTAAATGGAAACACTCCTCTTGAAGAAGAAGAAGAAACATTTAATCCCTGCTAAATTTAAGCTTGTGGGGGCATTAAATTTCACAAAACTTCAGCATATTCCAACACAACAAATTAAGCCAATATTTACAAAAAAAAAAAAAAAAATCTCTTTGAAATTAATGTATTTCGATGGAAAAAGTAAAAAAATAAATTTCTAATAATTTTGTTTGTGTATGTGATATATATTATAAACATGAAATAGTATAAAATCATTCACTACATACCCATTTTTTCCCCCTATCATTGTTATTTTTCTTATGCCATCTTCACATATTTCACCTACATGGCACTTGTAAATTGATGCCATCCAGGTTTATTGGGGAAGAAAAAACCCTGATGGAGTATATAGTATTCTGGCCAATATACATAGCATGCATGCGCATGCACACACAACTCGTCCAGTTATTTCAGTTCCCCCTTCATAGAATTGTAAAATGTGATGATCTGTGGCTTTTTTTTTTTTTTTTTTATCCCATCCTGTTGAGCATTAGTTTTACAGCCATGATGCACACTGCCTCTCAGAATAACACTCAGCCTTTTTTGGTAATTAGGATACTTTTTTGACACATTCCTGGAATGCAAATAAACTGCATTAGCTGATTTACTGTTCATGGATTAGTTGCCCATGCACCATAAAAACCAAACCAAACTGTTCATGGACAGAAACTACCAGAATTTCTTTTATCTTTTGGGTCCCAGATGCCAACTGATTTTGTGATTAAGTGTCTTTGCCAGTGAATTTGCACTCTTTCTTGAAATTGTTTCCTTATTTATGGCATTACACCAAAACTCAATTATATAGCCAATAGTAAAGAAAGCACTTTATTAGGAAAGTAACTTTTTTTTTTTTTTTTCCTATTTTAAATATTAACCCAGTACCACTTTGTCACAAAGGTGGAAGTGCTCCTGCTTCCATGTGGTGGGGCCAGTAAACTGGAGGGGAAAGGTTTCCCTTCCAGGATGAAATGGAGCAAAGAGATTCCAACCCCCAAAAAGTCACTGGGTTCACAGGCCAGAATGTGACAGGTCATAAACATGAGGAGCCTGGCTCTGTCTCAGCAAAACATCAAAAGACTGATGTAGACAGAATTTGTGATTAAAACTTACTTATCATCCATTCAAAGCAAGACCAACCTATTGGAAAACTTTCCCCTTTTCTAGTGCAGAAATGCATAGAAGGTGCAATAGGAACTCCAAAGATAGTTTGTTGCCTGAGATCAGGAGACTTACTAGTTGAATACAATCTGAGTAATTACAAAAACTCCACCTTTGGTGGAACATCTGTCACTGTTTCCCCATATGCTTCCCTTAATACATCAAACATATATCATTACTGAGTGGGATCAGATCAGTCTATCAAACAAAGAAATGAAGGAAAAATTGCAAGATCAGGGAATGATTAATATAACACGGAACATAATTCTCACCTTCGGTAATCCCAAACCACCACCAACAGTGAACAAGGCCAGCTACCTAAACTGTTATGTTAAACATATATTCCAAACCCATTACTTTGCTACAAGTGCCAAAAGTTTGGGCATTTGCAAGCAATTTGCAGGGGAGCAACTACCTCTGCCACATGTGTATCCCCGGAGGACAACCAAACTGACTTCACAGCTGCAACACCCAAATGTCTGAACTGCAGACAATAACATCCTGCCTATTCCAAGGAGTGTCCCCTCCAGAAGCATGAGAAAAAGATACAATGATATAAAAGTGAGCACAACCTAACTTACCAGGAAGCGAAAAAATACTTACCAGTCCTAACCACAGACAAGCAAACTCATGTTACCCATGAACAAACTTATGTTTTTTCATGTTACCCAGGCAACATGAAAAAAGTATCAATTGCCACTCAAACAGAAGTAACCGTCCCACCCAGTGAATTCCTAGCTCACCGGGCTAGATCAGTGTTGCTCATCATACAAGTAAAGCAGTAACTACGATAACCATAAAACCAGCTGCTGCTCCCCAGCTGAACACTGGCACACCCATAGCATCTGATACCAACCAAACAACAGTAGACAACATGGATGTTGTTGACAAATCAAGCGAAGAGGACATATTCTGGAGCTGTTTACCCTGGAAAACTTTACTTCTCAAAAAGGGTACAATGTAGAAATGAAAGACAGAAATCCACAGTCCCTTGGAAACAAACTGAGGGTTCCTCTAAATCACAGCCTTAATAATGCATACACTCTTACAGTGGAACTGTAGAAGTTACCATAGCAACTTAACAGACATCTGAGATCTCCTCGCACAATATGACCTTATTGCCTTTTGTCTGCAAGAAACTAACCTAGCTCCACTGTAATCACCTCACTCCGGATGTGTTGAAAAGATCATGTTACACAAAATCTAAACAATATGGCTCATGGGCAGGTAGCATTAATAATTATCTCTCTGTTACCCTTGAAACCAATGGCACTAAAGGCTCACCTTGAAGTAGTCATCACTGCCTGAATTAGCATAAACCTTGATCTAATTGTAGTCTCACTGTACCTTCCTTTAATCGACATTTAAGCTATACCAACTTAGAAGAACTAGTGGAACAACTTCCCCAACTCTGCTGTACCCTCGAGGACCAGAATAATTGTCACCCTCTATGGGGAAATCATAACCTGGACAAACGCGATGCTGCCAAATAATTGAAAACTACTTGACCAACATAATCTGATAGCCTTGAATACTGGAGCATACACATACCCACATTTTCCTATGGGAAAATTCAGCCATAGATGTTTCTATATGCTCAACAACCATATATTCTTTATTTGAGTGGACTATAAATAGCAACCCACTGGGCAGTGACCATAATCCTGTATTATGCTGCGTCAACAGCATAATACAGAATTTACGATGCTTATACAAACTCCAGTCAGCTCTATTGAAGCACCAATTTACAAAATGGTGCTTCAATAGAGCTGACTGGAGTTTGTATAAGCAGCAGGCTGTACTGGATGAACAGCAGATTGAAAATTGCTCCATAAACTCAGCTTTGGATTATATATCAAACAAAATACTGAAGGCAGCAGATCTAGCAATCACAAGACAATCTATTAAAATTTGTACACATTCAAAAATTTGGTGGTATGATGAATGTAGTAAAGCTAAAGAACAGAGCATGGAACATCTTGAGGAAATTCTCAACAACTGCAAAGCTTTCATACTTAAAAATAGCTAGAGAATAAACAAAGCACATTAGGCAAAACAGCAAGGGAGAGATGGAAGCATTTTGCGTCCACTGTAACAAGACTACAAGGGTGCAGACAATTTGGGCAAAAATACAACAGGTGTATTCTAAACATCCTCACATCAACCTTCGTATACTAACTGTGCATGGTCATGATGTCACAAAACTGCAAGAAATAGCTAATGTATTAGGTTTAACATTTACAGAAATTTCATCCACTTCCTCATACCCACCTCAATTCCAGAAGCAAAACACCCAAGCTGAAAAAAGTGATCCAACTTTGAAATAGTGCACAGCACTTCATACAACCTCCTATTTACTCTGGCTGAATCGCACCAAGCTCTAGGCGTCTCCGTAGCCAGGTGGGAAGGAGCAGCAGTGCGTAGCACACGCTTCTTGATTAGACCGGGGTTCGAGCCCGACACCACCAAATACGGAGGATGCGAGAAGGTCAGGGAATGACCACCGCATATCCCGGAGCAATATGGCCTTAGTTGCTAATGCTCCTAAAAACCAAATAACAAATAACAACAGCACCAAGCTCTGTGCACCATCAGACACAGTGCAGCAGGACCTGATGAAATTCACTACATATTGATCTCTCAACTTACTGAGTCAACCCTCAAAACATTGTTATTGTTCTATAATAGGATCCTTACAGAACAGTCTTATCCAGACAAATGGGACCATCCACATATCTACTGGCCCATTGCTCTGACTAGCTGTATGAGCAAGGTCATGGAAAAAATGATCAATGAACGACTAACCTGGTACCTAATACAACATGACCTCCACAATCCCATGTAATGTGATTTCCATGAAGGTAGATCCACCCTCAATCTGCTGGTTCAATCAGATATAAACATCTGTGATGCTTTTATATGAAGAGAACACCATGTTATGATTGACATCGAAAAAGCATTTGAACACTGCATGGAGATGTGGAATATTACAGGACCTATACAACCTTGGATTATGGAGAAATCTCCCACTGTTCATCAAAAGGCTCCAATCCAGAGTCGTTATGCACAAACGGACCTTTCAGGTTGGGCTCTATAACCATTTGGCATGCAAACTTATTCAAGAGGAAGTGGTCCCACAGGGCTCAGTACTTAATGCCTTTTTATTCATCATAAAAATAAGACTCGATAATGCAGAACCTACAAAAAAAAACAGTCTACTACTCTGTATGCAGATGACCTCAGTATCTCCTGCCGTTCTCCCAATATGCGAATGGTGGAAAGACAGTTTACAAGATGCCATCAACAAAATTGTTACATGGACTAATAACAGTGGCTTCTGCATGTCATCTCAAAAGACCATTGAGATAACTTTTGTAGGAAATGGGTCCTACACCTAGACCCAGAACTTCGACTGGACAATCAAGTAATTCCTGTAGTTTCTAGCATCTGCCCTCCTATGTGTAATTTTTGATAAAAACCTTACTTTCCTCGACAATATTAAAAACCTCCAGATAGCATGCCTGAAAAAACTAAACATCTTAAGAGTGCTATCTCTTCACTTTGCACTCAGTGCATACTGTACATCTCCAATCCAGAGCCTTTATGCTGAAACTAATGAACCTTCCCTACATTTATGTAGGGAAAAAACTCTCCTAGTAAGCTACAGCAAAACTCAAAAGACAACCGAATCACCGAACTTGGAAACTACTTTTCTTTCCAAAATGTGAAAACCTTTACAGAGCCTACCCATCAACAGGGATATATCTTCAAACTTCACTTAATGAGTGGCAATTTGACTTAAACGATATAAAATCTACTCTCTCTCTCTCTCCTACAGTACCTCCCTGGTTGTACCACACCCCACCATGCGATTTATCACTCTCAGAGTGATGTAGGGGAAAATTCTCCATATGGGGAAATTTCAATATCGGGAAAAATTCCCTCTCCCAACAGAACATATTACAATTGTACACATCAGTGACAGCACAAATTGCACATTTCACTCCAGTGTACATGGAATGATCAAACAGTGACAGTCATGTAGTGTGGCTGCAGTTTTTCCTAATATCACTATAGGTAAGCTTCACTGAAAAACTCTATGCAGTTATTATAGTTTCAAATTTTGTGTTGGCAACAACCATACCACTCGTTATCATATACATCGATTCAATCAGTGCAATTCAAGCTATACAGTAGAAGAAAAAGCACGACAGTCTATTACTGGGAGTCCATTACAGATCTCGGATATTCTAACCAAACTAAATGGAAATAACCAGAGCATTACATTCTGCTGGATCCCTGGTCATAGTAGTATCCTGGGAAACGAGCATGCAGATTTATCTGCCAAAACTGCAGTTAATACTATTGATCCTTCCTTCATATACCAGTCTCAGATTAAAAGTCTATCACTAAGCAGTGATGTGCAAGAAATTGGCAAGATATATGTGGGAAAACCAAACGAACAATATTTTATTTCATATAAAGAAAGACCTGAAAACATAGAAATCCAGTATCAGAGATAACAAGAAGTTATACTTACTAGACTACGGATAGGACACACCCACCTAACTCATTGCATCTACTTAATGCCACTGATCCTCCAGAATGACCAAGCTCTAATACACAGCTGACAGTTAAACATCTACTTATAGATTGTACACAACAGAGACAGACATGCTGCCTTTGGCCCGTTTACTACCTTGAGTATCTCTTATTTTAGCCCGACTGTTAGCAGATACACTGGATGTAGCCAGAATTTTTACCTATCTCAAATGCATTAATCTGCTATAAATATTAAGAGAAAAATAGGAAAAGAGAATCTTTCAGTAAACTGTGTCATTTTGCACCTGAGATTAAATTCATTATGACCTAGCTGTCTTTGGGCCATTAAACCCAAAGAAACATCTTATTTTTCATGATAATTTTTACATAGGAGAACAATGAACTTTGAGAAGCCCTTGTATACTGAAAAACAAAATGGTGATGAAAAGCAGTGCTTTGCTACATACCGATGAACTGTACTTGTCCAGATGCAATGGAGTAACGTAAGTGATATCATTACCTTCTCAGCGCCACTCAGCTTTCACAAAGCGAAAAACAATATGAATGAATAAAAAAGGAGCACATGCAAGACTAAAGATACTATTTGGATGGTAGAAAAAGAATCGACTACTAAACCACAACCACGGAGTCATGAGGATTAAAGATTTCCATTGGCCCTGTCAAGGGACAGGATAACTATTGCTGGATTAAAATTAAAATCCTAATCATTTTAATTTGCAATTGATTACTTTTAATTCTGTTTGCCACTACAGAAATTGTTGTCATTTTATTTATTATATTTTAAAAACTTTTAAAGGCCATTTTAAAAACCATTTTGAGAACACAAAAAACAGGTGCAGGTATACTTGCCTGTACACCAATGCTAGGAATTAAGTAAATAAATTTGATGAATTTGTGGTATTGCTCAAAACAACAAAGGCAGATATTGTTGGGATATCAGAGACGTGGTGTCACACAGATATAAGGGATGCAGAACTGGAATTTGGGGAGTACAACGGCTACAGAAAGGATAGACAGGATAGGAAGGGGGGAGGGGGTTATGCTATTAGTTAAGAAACACATAAAAACCAAGGAAGTGAAGCCAGTCGACATCGCTGGACAGTGCAGTGTTGAGTCAGTTTGGTGTGACATAAGCCTTGGGAGATCAAATTTGAGAGTAGGAGTGTGCTATAGGCTTAATGACTCTGATGAGTATAATAAGAAACTGTACAGGGAAATAGAGTGGGCCAGTAAATCAGAGAGTCTTATAATGGGAGATTTTAATTTCCCAGATATTGACTGGAATTTGGGGGCTGGTCACTCACACACTAGCAGGGCTTTTGTGGATTTATTGGATGATTGTTTTCTACATCAGCATGTTCGGGAGGCAACTAGAGGGAGTAATACTCTTGATTTGATTATCAGCAGTGATTCTTCATGCATTAAGAATCTGCAGATAAATGAACCACTAGGTGGCAGTGATCACAGTGTGCTGAAGTGGGATTTACTCAAAGAGGTAACTACCATTAGGGGTAAAGGGAAGGGTTATTGTTTCCGTAAAGGCGACTACGATGGACTGAGACAGTATTTCAATTCTATACAGTGGGACCAACTGATGATGTTACCAACAGCAAATTCAAAATGGGAAGCTTTCAAAGAACTTATCTTGGAAGCTACTAGGCTTTACATACCAACTAAGAAATATTGTTCAACGTTTAGGCCAAAATGGATGTCAGATGAATTAATGAGGCATATGGCAGAGAAGAAAAATGCATGGGATACTTACAAATTAACACATGACACAGAAGCCTATGATATATACAAGTTGATATGCAACCAAGTTACAAAGGAGGTTAGGCAGGCGAAGGCAGATTACGAGAAATCCTTGGCAAGGGATGCAAAGAAAAACAGCAAAGAGTTCTTTACTTACGTAAACTCTAGAAGGAAGGGGATGAATCAGATTGGTCCACTTGATATTGATGGGTCAACTGTTGATGATCCTGCTCAGGTAGCTAACAAACTAAATGAATATTTTGCATCGACATTCACACATGAGGAGTTATTCAGCGAGGGGAATGCCAGAGGTGTATTCAACTCTAGCAGTAAGCTACAGAATCTTGAAATAACTGGGAGTAAAGTGGAGGAGAAATTGTTGAAGATAAACACAAGAAAGGCACCCAGGGTGGATGGGATCTATCCAGTTATATTAAAGGAGGCAGCAAAGGAAGTAAGCAAACCCTTAGCCATAATTATGAGAGCCTCCTTGGACTCAGGGGAGGTACCCATAGACTGGAAATGTGGAAATGTGACCACAATTCACAAAGGAGGATCAAAGGCTGACACAAGTAATTATAGACCTGTGAGCTTAACTTCTGTTCCAGGAAAATTAATGGAGGCACTGGTTAAAGAAGCACTGCAGGATCATTTAGACAAGACTTCAGTTATAGCTCGGACACAGCATGGTTTTGTTAAGGGGAAGTCTTGCCTGACCAATTTGATTGGATACTATGATGCAGTCACAAAAGAACTGGATGCAGGGAATAGCTTTGATATTATATACTTGGATCTTAGAAAGGCTTTTGATACTGTTGCACGTGGAAGACTGCTACACAAATTGGAGCAGTGTGACATTGGAGGCAAATTGCTGCTATGGATAAAGGGGTGATTGAGGGGGAGAAGACAGAGTGGTAATCAATGGACACTGCTCATCGTGGACTAATGTTATTAGTGGAGTCCCTCAGGGCTCAGTGTTGGGTCCATTATTGTTTTCTGTATTTATAAATGATATTGATGATGGGTATATCAAGCTTAATGTCCAAGTTTGCAGACGATACAAAGGTTGGCAGGGTTGTCAAGGACACTACTGACACTATGCTGCTGCAACAGGATCTGGAAAGGTTGAGCAGATGGGCTGAGAGGTGGCAAATGAAGTTTAACATTGACAAATGTAAAGTACTACACATGGGAAACAGCAACCCCAGAGCAACGTATCAACTCTGTGGTACTACACTGACAGTGGTAGAGAATGAAAGGGACTTGGGGGTGGTTGTGCAGGCAGATATGAAGTTCTCTGAGCAGTGCAGACGGGCTGCAAGAGTAGCTCATGGAGTATTGTCAATGATAGACAGGAATTTTTCCAGCAGGGATAAGGAGGTGATTATTCCCTTGTATAAGGAAATGGTCAGGCCACACCTAGAGTACTGTATACAGGTCTGGAGGCCTCATTTCAAGAAGGATGTAAAGCTGCTGGAACGAGTACAGAGAAGGGCAACAAGATTAGTGAATGGAACAAAGGGGTGCTCTTACGAAGAAAGGCTTAAGTTTTGCAAATTACAGTGTCTGGAGACTAGGCACCAGCGAGGTGATCTGATAGAGGGGTATAAAGCCTTGAATGGTTTGAGCATGCTCAATGCTGATGGGATTCTTCCTCTAGCTCCGAATAATCACCTGAGAGGGCATAAATTCAAATTGAGGAAAGACAGATGTAGGATAGACGTGCGGAAATTTGCCTTTAGCCAGCGGGTGGTTGGTTGGTGGAATACACTTCCATCCCTTTTCGTGGAAGTTGATAGCCTAAATAAGTTTAAGGCTCAGCTGGACAGGTGTTTTGAACGAACAGAGGGGTGAAGTGGAAGTGGTTATTTTTTATTTATTTCTTTTACTTTATTTTTTTTTTGGCTGATGCTGCATAAGCTTGCTTTCTTGCATCAAATGCCTCTACTAATGCTAATGCTATTATAACTGTATTAGTATCAGTGCACATTACAATGTGCAGCTTACTGTTTGTGTGGAATTCGCTGTTCATAAAAATATGGGTGTGATTTTTAATATTACTGTTGGCAACAAAATGTACAGAAGCAAAGCTTATAGACCACCAGCCAAAAAAAAAAAAAAAAAAAAAAACTTCACTTGTCTATTTGTCCTTCTGATATATATTTATTCTTGGTTCTTGAGGTTTCTTGGAGACATTCTCTCGGGTATGACAAGCTAGGGCTTGCTACGTGAAAGTCTAAAATGCTGATGGAACGGATATTCGGGTGACACTCGTGAGTCAAGTGGACCAAATTTCGACAAAGCCTGGTAATTCTGCAACAGAAAAATCCTCTGCTTCAACCTTCATGATGGTTGAATTGTTAGTAACACTGGGTGTCCTCTTCCATATGCAAGTTCTGAACCATTGCACATAGTATACTGCAGGTGACTACCCAGATGTGAACCAATATAAGTGTTGAGGTGTGATATCCACACCACACAGAGGAATGCCCCTCATCAATATCACTAGGCAATACTAGGTGGTAGTGACTCTCATCAACTTTAGACATTTAGTTTAGACATTAGACAAGTCATTTAGACAAGACTTCAGTTATAGCTCAGACAGAGCATGGTTTTGTTAAGGGGAAGTCTTGCCTGACCAACTTGATTGGATACTATGATGCAGTCACAAAAGAACTGGATGCAGGGAATAACTTTGATATTATATACTTGGATCTTAGAAAGGCTTTTGATACTGTTGCACATGGAAGACTGCTACACAAATTGGAGCAGTGTGACATTGGAGGCAAATTGCTGCTATGGATAAAGGGGTGGTTGAGGGGGAGAAGACAGAGAGTGGTAATCAATGGACACTGCTCATCGTGGACTAATGTTATTAGTGGAGTCCCTCAGGGCTCAGTGTTGGGTCCATTATTGTTTTCTGTATTTATAAATGATAATGATGATGGTATATCGGGCTTAATGTCCAAGTTTGCAGACGATATAAAGGTTGGCAGGGTTGTCAAGGACACTACTGACACTATGCTGCTGCAACAGGATCTGGAAAGGTTGAGCATATGGGCTGAGAGGTGGCAAATGAAGTTTAACATTGACAAATGTAAAGTACTACACATGGGAAACAGCAACCCCAGAGCAACGTATCAACTCTGTGGTACTACACTGACAGTGGCAGAGAATGAAAGGGACTTGGGGGTGGTTGTGCAGGCAGATATTAAGTTCTCTGAGCAGTGCAGACGGGCTGCAAGAGTAGCTCATGGAGTATTGTCAATGATAGACAGGAATTTTTCCAGCAGGGATAAGGAGGTGATTATTCCATTGTATAAGGCGATGGTCAGGCCACACCTAGAGTACTGTATACAGGTCTGGAGGCCTCATTTCAAGAAGGATGTAGAGCTGCTGGAACGAGTACAGAGAAGGGCAACAAGATTAGTGAATGGAACAAAGGGGTGCTCTTACGAAGAAAGGCTTAAGTTTTGCAAATTACAGTGTCTGGAGACTAGGCACCAGCGAGGTGTATAAAGCCTTGAATGGTTAAAGCATGCTCAATGCTGATGGGATTCTTCCTCTAGCTCAGAAAAATCACCTGAGAGGGCATAAATTCAAATTGAGGAAAGACAGATGTAGGATAGACGTGCGGAAATTTGCCTTTAGCCAGCGGGTGGTTGGTTGGTGGAACAGACTTCCATCCCTTGTGGTGGAGGTTGATAGCCTAAATAAGTTTAAGGCTCAGCTGGACAGGTATTTTGAACGAACAGAGGGGTGAAGTGGAAGTGGGTTTTTTTTTTTTTTTTTTTTTTTGGTGATGCTGCATAAGCTTGCTTTCTTGCATCAAATGCCTCTACTAATGCTAATGCTAACTGGTACAATATCACTACTTTCCTTATTAGCATTAGCATTAGTAGAGGCATTTGATGCAAGAAAGCAAGCTTATGCAGCATCAGCCAAAAAAAAAATAAAGTAAAATAAATAAATAAAAAATAACCACTTCCACTTCACCCCTCTGTTCGTTCAAAATACCTGTCCAGCTGAGCCTTCAACTTATTTAGGCTATCAACTTCCACGACAAGGGATGGAAGTCTGTTCCACCTACCAACCACCCGCTGGCTAAAGACAAATTTCTGCACATCTATCCTACATCTGTCTTTCCTCAGTTTGAATTTATGCCCTCTCAGGTGATTATTCTGAGCAAGAGGAAGAATCCCATCAGCATTGAGCATGCTCAAACCATTCAAGGCTTTGTACACCTCTATCAGATCACCTTGCTGGTGCCTAGTCTCCAGACACTGTAATTCGCAAAACTTAAGCGTTTCTTCGTAAGAGCACCCCTTTGTTCCATTCACTAATCTTGTTGCCCTTCTCTGTACTCGTTCCAGCAGCTCTACATCCTTCTTGAAATGAGGCCTCCAGGCCTGTATACAGTACTCTTGGTGTGGCCTGACCATTGCCTTATACAAGGGAATAATCACCTCCTTATCCCTGCTAGAAAAATTCCTATATATCATTGACAATACACAATGAGCTACTCTTTCAGCCCGTCTGCACTGCTCAGAGAACTTCATATCTGCCTGCACAACCACCCCCAGGTCCGTTTCATTCTCTACCACTGTCAGTGTATTACCACAGAGTTGATACGTTGCTCTGGGGTTGCTGTTTCCCATATGTAGTACTTTACATTTGTCAATGTTAAACTTCATTTGCCACCTCTCAGCCCATCTGCCCAACCTTTCCAGATCCTGTTGCAGCAGCATAGTGTCAGTAGTGTCCTTGACAACCCTGCCAACCTTCATATCGTCTGCAAACTTGGACATTAAGCTTGATATACCATCATCAATATCATTTATAAATACAGAAAACAATAAAGGACCCAATACTGAACCCTGAAGGACTCCACTAATAACACTAGTCCATGATGAGCAGTGTCCATTGATTACCACTCTCTGTCTTCTCCCCCTCAACCACCCCTTTATCCATAGCAGCAGTCTTCCATGTGCAACAGTATCAAAAGCCTTTCTAAGATCCAAGTATATAATATCAAAGTTATTCCCTGCATCCAGTTCTTTTGTGACTGCATCATAGTATCCAATCAAATTGGTCAGGCAAGACTTCCCCTTAACAAAACCATGCTGTGTCCGAGCTATAACTGAAGTCTTGTCTAAATGATCCTGCAGTGCTTCTTTAACCAGTGCCTCCATTAATTTTCCGGGAACAGAAGTTAAACTCGCAGGTCTATAATTACTTGTGTCAGCCTTTGATCCTCCCTTGTGAATTGGAGTCACATTTGCACATCTCCAGTCCATGGGTACCTCCCCTGAGTCCAAGGAAGCTCTCATAATTATGGCTAAGGGTTTGCTTACTTCCTTTGCTGCCTCCTTTAATATAACTGGATAGATCCCATCCACCCCAGGTGCCTTTCTTGTGTTTATCTTCAACAATTTCTCCTCCACTTTACTCTCAGTTATTACAAGATTCTGTAGCTTACTACTAGAGTTGAATACACCTCTGGCATTCCCCTCGCTGAATAACTCCTCATGTGTGAATGTCGATGCAGAATATTCATTTAGTGTGTTAGCTACCTGAGCAGGGTCATCAACAGTTGACCCATCGATATCAAGTGGACCAATCTGATTCATCCCCTTCCTTCTAGAGTTTACATAAGTAAAGAACTCTTTGCTGTTTTTCTTTGCATCCCTTGCCAAGGATCTCTCGTAATCTGCCTTCGCCTGCCTAACCTCCTTTGTAAATTGGTTACAGATCAACTTGTATCTATCATAGGCTTCTGTGTCACGTGTTAATTTGTATGTATCCCATGCATTTTTCTTCTCTGCCATAAGCCTCATTAGTTCATCTGACATCCATTTAGGCCTAAACCTTGAACAATATTTCTTAGTTGGTATGTAAAGCCTAGTAGCTTGCAAGATAAGTTCTTTGAATGCTTCCCATTTTGAATTTCCTGTTGGTAACATCATCAGTTGATCCCACTGTATAGAATTTAAATACTGTCTCAGTCCATCGTAGTTGCCTTTACGAAAGCAATATCCCTTCCCTTTACCCCTAATGGTAGTTTCCTCTTTGAGTAACTCCCACTTCAGAACACTGTGATCACTGCCACCTAGTGGTTCATTTATCTGCAGATTCTTAATGCATGAAGAATCACTGCTGATAATCAAATCAAGAGTATTACTCCCTCTAGTTGCCTCCCGAACATGCTGATTTAGAAAACAATCATCCAATAAATCCACAAAAGCCTTGCTAGTGTGTGGGTGACCAGCCCCCAAATTCCAGTCAATATCTGGAAAATTAAAATCCCCCATTATAAGACTCTCTGATTTACCGGCCCACTCTATTTCTCTGTACAGTTTCTTATTATACTCATCAGAGTCATTAGGCCTATAGCACACTCCTACTCTCAATTTTGATCTCCCAATGCTTATGTCACACCAAACTGACTTGACACTGCACTGTCCAGCGATGTCGACTGGCTTCACTTCCTTGGATTTTATGTGTTTCTTAACTAATAGCATAACCCCTCCTCCCTTCCTATCGTGTCTATCCTTTCTGTAGACATTGTACTCCCCAAATTCCAGTTCTGCATTCCTTATATCTGTGTGACACCACGTCTCTGAAATCCCAACAATATCTGCCTTTGATGTTTTGAGCAATACCTCAAATTCATCAAATTTATTTACTAAACTCCTAGCATTGGTGTACACGCAAGTATACATGCACCTGCTCTTCCTCTTAGCCACCCTAACACAACCCATGTGTTTACTTGTAACCCCCATGATTCCCAGACAGTCTCTGAAATATCCTGCATCTTATTTTCTAGGCTGCTGCTCATTCCAATAGAAGCAGTGCAAGAATCACTTTCTCCTCTGCCAGCAGCTACTGTTAATCTATTAGTCCTTGTATCCCCCCAATCTAGCAGTTTTCCGACCCACCTAACACTGCCTTGATAGCATCAGCAAACATCCTTGCACCCTTTCTATTTAAGTGTATCCCATCCCTGTAGAAGCAGTCTCTCCTGTTAACAAGTACAGACCAGGCTGAAAAAAATTATTATTGAAGGCATAGAGTGGTAAAAACTGTTTATTCTCAGAGCAAAGCTCTAGCAAACCCCATCTTTTCCATTACACAGCATGATTCTTTTGAGGTTATGATGAAGATCATGGAGATATCCATTCTTCCTTACATTTCAAAGAAAAAGCTCTAAAATGGTGTTCACAATCTGGTTGCTAGATAATCCACCAAACAATCTATTGGTAACTATCTAGGGAGCATCTAGATCAACTAGTGTATATTATCTCTACCTCTACTCTGCCAGATTGTGACTAGAGGAAATCAGAGTAGTGTTTTCTGGGGGGGGAAGACATTGTTAAGGCCTCGTCATGTCAAATAGATATTCTTGCTATGTGTATATACTATATTCAAAAATTTCATTACTTTGTGTACCCCAACTCTCTGCTTTTGGTCTTATCTACTGAATCATCAATAATAGTCAAACTACTACAACAAACTTATCTGAAAAAAGATCAAACCTCCCAAAAGCTTCCTCATTCATTTCACAAATATACATGGTCTCAGTAATGCCCATTTCCACTTAAAGTCTGCCAAGCCCCATTTACTTTTTCTGACAAAATCTCAGTTATTGTTTCTTAGCCACCGCCCATCTCAGTTGCCCTAATTCTCGATACAGTTTTATTATGTATTTATTTTTTTTTTTTTTCAAAGGTGGTACTTGTGATTTTGTTCACTGATATTCCCTGTTGAAGAATTAATAATTTGGAATAATCTCTGTTCTATTTTCTCTGTCTTAAAATCTCTCTCTATCTACATTCTATTAAATCATCAGATATCTCTGTCATGCTGCCAGCTTCACTAAACACTTGGAATGCTTTGACTTCCTTTCAACAGAACTCAGCTTTCTCCAGTCCAACTTTACTAACATTGAGGTAATTTTCTTTGGAGATTTTAATGTTCACAACTCCAGCTGGTTTCAGTTTCCTAGTCACACAGACCCAGCTGATCAGGATTCTGAGGCTTTTGAGATTACTGATGACCTCACACAGATTGTTTATCTACTTACTAGATTACCAAACAAACATAATCACACACCCTATACTCTTAATCTTTTTCTCATGAACAACCTGAATTACTTAACAAGTACAGGTCACTGTTGAAAAAAAAGCCGTGAATTAGGGCTGAATTTGAAAGTGTCTGCAATTCTGCCCAGACACGATAGGAGGGAGTATATGGTGAGAGCCCTGTCGATCAGTTCGGCCCTGGAAAGATTGTGCAGGGATCAAGGGGTAGAATTTTTTTCAGCCTGGTCTGTACTTGTTAACAGGAGAGACTGCTTCTACAGGGATGGGATACACTTAAATAGAAAGGGTGCAAGAATGTTTGCTGATGCTATCAAGGCAGTGTTAGAAGGGTCGGAAAACTGCTATATTTGGGGGAGACAAGGACTAATAGATTAACAGCAGCCACTGGCAGAGGTGAAAGTGATTCTTGCACTGCTTCTATTGGAATGAGCAGCAGCTTGGAAAATAAGATGCAGGATATTTCAGAGACTGCTGGGAGTCATTGGGGTACAAGTAAACACATGGGTTGCGTTAGGGTAGTTAAGAAAAAGAACAGGTGCATGTATACTTGCGTGTACACCAATGCTAGAAGTTTGGTAAATAAATTTGATGAATTTGAGGTATTGCTCAAAGCATCAAAGGCGGATATTGTTGGTATATATGAGACATGGTGTCACACAGATATAAGTAATGCAGAACTGGAATTTGGGGAGTACAACGTCTATAGAAAGAATAGACAGGATAGGAAGGGAGGAGGGGTTATGCTATTAGTTAAGAAACACATAAAATCCAAGGAAGTGAAGCCAGTCGACGTCGCTGGACAGTGTCGAGTCAGTTTGGTGTGACATA
The DNA here is from genome assembly GCF_048544385.1 of Mastigoproctus giganteus. Taxonomy (NCBI): domain Eukaryota; kingdom Metazoa; phylum Arthropoda; class Arachnida; order Uropygi; family Thelyphonidae; genus Mastigoproctus; species Mastigoproctus giganteus. The sequence goes on from NC_143576.1 coordinate 181,631,298, forward strand.
AGCATTGGGAGATCAAAATTGAGAGTAGGAGTGTGCTATAGGCCTAATGACTCTGATGAGTATAATAAGAAACTGTACAGGGAAATAGAGTGGGCCAGTAAATCAGAGAGTCTTATAATGGGGGATTTTAATTTCCCAGATGTTGACTGGAATTTGTGGGTTGGTCACTCACACACTAGCAAGGCTTTTGTGGATTTATTGGATGATTGTTTTCTAAATCAGCATGTTCGGGAGGCAACTAGAGGGAGTAATACTCTTGATTTGATTATCAGTAGTGATTCTTCATGCATTAAGGATCTGCAGATACAGGAACCACTAGGTGGCAGTGATCACAATGTGCTGAAGTGGAATTTACTCAAGGAGGTAACTACCATCAGGGGTAAAGGGAAGGGTTATTGCTTTCGTAAAGACGACTACAATGGTCTGAGACAGTATTTAAATTCTATACAGTGGGACCAACTGATGATGTTACCAACAGCAAACTCAAAATGGGAAGCATTCAAAGAACTTATCTTGGAAGCTACTAGGCTTTACATACCAGCTAAGAAATATTGTTCAAGGTTCAGGCCTAAATGAATGTCAGATGAACTAATGAGACATATGGCAAGGAAGAAAAATGCATGGGATACATATAAATTAACATGTGACACAGAAGCCTATGATAGATATAAGTTGATCTGTAACCAATTTACAAAGGAGGTTAGGCAGGCGAAGGCAGATTACGAGAAATCTTTGGCAAGGGATGCAAAGAAAAACAGCAAGGAGATCTTTACTTATGTAAACTCTAGAAGGAAGGAGATGAATCAGATTGGTCCACTTTATATCGATGGTTCAACTGTTCATGATCCTGCTCAGGTAGCTAACAAACTAAATCAATATTTTGCATCTACATTCGCACATGAGGAGTTATTCAGGAAGGGGAATGCCATAGATGAAGTAAACACTGGCAGCGAGCTAGATGATCTTGTAATAATTGAGAATAAAGTGGAGGAGAAATTGTTGAATATAAATACAAGAAAGGCACCTGGGGTGGATGGGATCTATCCAGTTATATTAAAGGAGGCAGCAAAGGAAGTAAGCAATCCGTTAGCCATAATTATGAGAGGTTCCTTGGACTCGGGAGGTACCCACAGACTGGAGATGTGCAAATGTAACCCCAATTCACAAAGGAGGATCAAAGGCTGACAAAAGTAATTATAGACCTGTGAGTTTAACTTCTGTTCCAGGAAAATTAATGGAAGCACTGGTTAAAGAAGCACTGCAGGATCATCTTGATAAGAATTCAGTTATAGCTCAGACACAGCATGGTTTTGTTAAGGGAAGGTCTTGCCTGACCAATTTGATTGGATACTATGATATAGTCACAAAAGAATTGGATGCAGGGAATAACTTTGATATTATATATTTGGATCTTAGAAAGGCTTTTGATACTGTTGCACATGGAAGACTGCTGCACAAATTGGAGCAGTGTGGCATTGGTGGCAAATTGTTGCTATGGATAAAGGGATTGTTGAGTGGCAGAAGACAGAGAGTGGTAATTAATGGACACTGCTCATCATGGACTAATGTTATTAGTGGAGTCCCTCAGGGTTCAGTGTTGGGTCCATTGTTGTTTTCTGTATTTATAAATAATATTGATGATGGTATATCAATCTTAATGTCCAAGTTTGCAGACGATACAAAGGTTGGCAGGGTTGTTAAGCACACTACTGACGCAATGCTGCTGCAACAGGATCTGTGGTACTATCAATTCTGTGGTACTACACTGACAGTGGTAGAGAATGAAAAGGACTTGGGGTAATTGTGCAGGCAGATATGAAGTTCTCTGAGCAGTGCAGACGGGCTGCAAGATTAGCTCATGGTGTCTTATCAATGATATACAGGAATTTTTCTAGCAGGGATAGGGATGTGATTATTCCCTTGTATAAGGCAATGGTCAGGCCGCACCTTGAGTACTGTATACAGGTCTGGGGGCCTCACTTCAGTAAGGATGTAGAGCTGCTGGAACGAGTACAGAGAAGTGCAACAAGGTTAGTGAACGGAACGAAGGGTTGCTCTTACGAAAAAAGGCTTAAGTTTTGCAAATTACAGTGTCTGGAGACTAGGCACCGGCGAGGTGATCTGATAGAGGTGTACAAATCCTTGAATGGTTTGAGCATGCTCAATGCTGATGGGATACTGCCTCTTGCTCAGAATAATCAACTGAGAGGGCATAAATTCAAATTGAGGAAAGACAGATGTAGGATAGATGTGTGGAAATTTGCCTTTAACCAGCGGGTAGTTGGTTGGTGGAACAGACTTCCATCCCTTGTTGTGGAAGTTGATAGCCTAAATAAATTTAAGGCTCAGCTGGACAGGTATTTCGAACGAACGGAGGGGTGAAGTGGAAGGGTTTTTTTTTTTTTTTTTGGATGATGCTGCATAAGGTTGCTTTCTTGCATCATATGCCTCTACTAATGCTAACCTTTCAAAGTACACGGTTGATGTAATTGGTTCTCAAGGCACATCGGATTACAGATTGGTGATGGTTTCTTCTCCAGTGGTGCCTTTCTCTTGTGGTCATTCTCAGCCCCGTGTTGTTTGGCATTACAAGAATGTGAAATGGGATGATTGACTGTTGTTATTAAAAAAACGTTCACGCCTACAAGACAATTAAGGCTCCTGGAGTTGATGGCATATTCCCATTAAATTTTAGGAGCCGGCCAGAGAGTATATTGAACCATGGAGATTAATTATGAGGGCATCATTACACTTGGGAGAAATTCCTTTGGATTGGACAAGTGCCAGTGTATTGCCAATACATAAAGACTGTTTTAAGAGTGTTATCAGTAACTACAAACTGGTTAGTCTGACTTCAGTGGTAGGGGTAAATCTTGGAGACAATGAATAAGAGTGAAATCCAGGGACATTTAGATAGAAATGACATTCTGAAGGACACACAACATAGTTTTGTTAAGGGGAAGTCGTGTTTAACTAACTTGGTAACTTATATTGACATAGTTACTCATGAGCTAGGTGAAGCGAACAATTTTGACATAGTTTACTTGGATTTTAGAATTCGCCTCAGTCCCGAGAGAGAGAGAGAGAGAGAGAGAGAGAGAGGGGGGGGGGGTAGGTTACTGTATAACTTAGAACATGTTGGGATTACTCGAAAGATTCTAAGAGAGATCACAGGTGGCAGAGGGTTGTTATTAATGGATATTCTTCTTCAGATTAGTATAGCATCAGAATTGAGTGGTCCAAGAGCCAATTCTTCCCTAAGAATTGGCTCTTGGACCACTGTTATTTCTGATATTCATAAATGATGTCACCAAAAGGATAGAGGGCAAACTTTGCAGAAACGAAGTAAAGATTGGGAGAGTTATTAATGATCAGTGCCAAGTAGCACTCCTTCAGGATGACTTGAACAGGCTTCCAGAATGGTTAGTAGAGTGGCAGTTGTGTTTTAATGTGCAAAATACAAGGTCTTACACTTGAGGAATAGCAACCCAAAATAACTTATATACTTAGTGGGGTTGATTTAAGAACAGTAGAGGCAGATTTAGGAATTACAATATGGGCAGATATGAAGTTCTCTGAGGAGTGTAAACAGGCAGTCAGGAAAGCCCATGGTGTCCTTTCATTGATTTATCAAACAATATCCTATAGAGATGGGTGATCATAAATCCACTGTATAGGACAGTTGTAAGATTTGGAATACTGTGGCCAAGTGTGGAGACCCATCTGAAAAAAGATATTGAGCTTCTTGAAAGGGTCCAAAGACTGGCAACTCACATGGTGAGATTTGCAAAAGGGTGGCGAGACGAGAAAAGATTTTATGGGCTACAGAGCTTGACAAACAGCTGCTTTACAGGGAACCTGATTGTTGTTTATAAGAAACTGAGAGAGATTAGTAAAATGGGTGAAGGTGGAATTTTCACTGTTATAAAGATTTACAGAAGTAGGGGCCATAAATTCAAATTACAGGGTAAGAGGTTTAGATTAAATTTTTGGACATTTTCTTTTTGCAAGCATGTTTTTTATTACTGTAACAAGTTGCCTCCATGGTTAATTGAAGTTGACAGTTTGACGAAATTCAAAGGTCAATTGTGTAGTTATTTACATAAAAAGGGAAGTGGATAATTCAGCAAATGATGCAATAAAACAAGCTTATACAGCATCAGAAAAAAAAAAAAAAAAACACTCCCATTTCACGGATTTATTCCCTCCAAGAGTTTGTGTAGTTCTTCCTTGAATTTATTTAAGCTATCAACTTCCACAATAATAGATTAGCATTAGTAGCATTAGCATATGATGCAAGAAAGCAAGCTTATACAGCATCAGCCAAAAAACAATATCCCATTTCACCCATCCATTCACTCCAAAAGTTTGTCTAGTTCTGCCTTGAATTTATTTAAGCTGTCAACTTCCACGACAGATGGAAGGTTGTTCCAGCAATCAACCACCCACTGGCTAAAGGCAAATTTCCACACATCTATTCTACAACTGTCTTTCCTCAGTTTGAATTTATGTCCCCTCAGGTGCATATTCTGAGCAAGGGAAAGAATCCCATCAGCATTGCACTTACTCTAACTATTCAAGGCCATATACACCTCAATCAGATCACCTCACAGGTGTCTAGTCTCCAGACACTGCAATTTGCAGAAATTAAGCCTTTCTTGGTAAGAGCAACCCTTTGTTCCACTTACCAGTCTCGTTGCCCTTCTCTGTACTTGTTCCAGCAGCACTACAGCCTTCATAAAATGAGGCCTTCAGACCTGTATACAGTACTCAAGGTGTGGCCTGATCATTGCCTTGTACAAGGGGATAATCACCTCCTTGTCCCAGCAAGCAAAGTTTCTGTATATCATTGACAAGACTCCACAAGTTACTCTTTCAGCCTGCCTGCACTGCTCAGAAAACTTCATATCTGACTGCACAATTACCCCCAGGTCTTTTTCATTGTCCAATACCTTGAGAGTAGTACTGCACAGTTGGCATGTTACTCTGGAGTTACTGCTACTCATATGCAGTACGTTGCATTTGTCAATGTTAAACTTCAGCTGCCACTTCTCAGCCCATCTGCCTAACTTTTTTAGATCCTATTGTGGTAGCATACTGTCATTAACGACCCTGCCAACCTTTGTATCACTGCAAACTTGGACATTAAGCCTGATATACCTTCATCGATATTGTTGATAAATATAGAAAATAACAGTGGGCATAAAATCCTCCATTATAAGGCAGTCTGATTTACTGGCCCACTCTATTTCTCTGTACGGTTGTTCATTGTACTCACCAGAGTCATTATTCCTATAACACACTCGTACCTTCAATTCTGCTTTCCCAGTGCTTATGTCACACCAAACTGACTCAACATTGCACTGTCCACCCACGTCAACTGGATGCACTTCCTTAGAATTTGTTTATTAACTAACGGTATAAACTATCCTCCCTTTCTGTCCTTTATCCTTTCTGTACACATTTTATTCCCCAAATTCCAATTCTGCTTTCCTTATATCTGTGTGACACCATGTCTCTGATATCCCAACAATGTTTCCATTCAATGTCTTGACCAGCACTTCAAACTTATCAAATTTATTTACTGTGCTCCTAACATTGGTGTACATGCACCTGTTCTTACTATTAGTGCCATAACCCTGGCCATATATATACTTGTTTCATGATGACTCCTGCTTTCAAGGCTGCTGAACATTCCAGTAGAAGCAGTGCAAGAATCACTTTCACCTGTGCCTGCAGCCATTTTTAATCTTAATCTTTGTATTCCCCACTCCATCAAGTTAGCAGTTTTCCAAACCACCTAATACTGCGTCGATAGCATTACAAATATTCTTTCCTTTCTGTTTAATCGTATCCCATCCCTGTAGAAGCATCTCCTGTTAACAAGGACAGACCATTCTGTGAAAAATTCTACCCCATGAGCCTTGCACAGTCTCTCCAGTGCTGAATTAGTGGCGGTAGTAGTAGTAGTGGTGGCACATGTTGCAAAGAAGCATGTAGCATCAGCCAGAAGTAAAAAAGACTACACGCTTCTCCCATCTATACCCTCCAAGAATTTATTCAAACCATCAACTTCCACAACAAATAAGTTTTTTCGAAATTTTTACTGTCTTATTGATTAATTAACATATTAAATTGTGTTCAAACAGTTTAAAGTTTTAGTTATATTAATTAGTTTATTTTTAAATTTAGCTAGTGATTTTGTAAGTTACAATTTCTCTGTACGGTTGTAAATTCATACCACTGTTGTGATCTCAATGATGTCCATTTCCACTTGCAGTCTGCCAAACCCCATGTACTTTTTCTGACAGAATCTCAGTTATCGGTTAATTCAACTACTGCTTATCTCAGATGCCCAAATTATTCGCTGTATGATTCCTTTCGCCTCAAAGTAGTACTTGCGCATATGTCCATTCTGATATTCCTTGTCAGAGACTTGGCAATTTGGAATCTCCTCTCTTTGATCTTCTCTGGCTTAAAATCTCTCTACCTCATTGTGTCAGATTCATCTGTTGTCTCTACCGTTCTCCCAACTCCACTAATCACTTGGAGCTCTTTGACTTCCTCTCTATGCAACTTGACTTTCTCCAGTCCAGAAGTCTCTTTACGTAAAATGTTTCTCACTGTCTACTGCAGACAATGCCTGAGTAAATGTTGTGCATAAATAGTATGCTTTTAAATTCGAAATAGCACCCTGACCCATAGGTTGGATGAGTGAAGTTGTGTTTGGCGGTAGAAATACGACTCTCACATTCAAATTGAAATCATCTAGATGCGTAGGATGTCCAGGAGCATTATCTAATAGAAACAAAATCTTGAAAGGAACGTTGTTGTCTTTACAATATTTTTCAACCTCGGGAATGAAGCAGCATTTAAACCAATTCTCAAAGAGAGATATTGTTATCCATTCTCTCTATTTCGATTGGAAATGCACGGGTTGGGTGGCTTTATTGATGCCCTTAAATACACAAGGATTTCCAGAATGGTACACAAGCAGTGGTTTTAATCTGTAATCTCCTGCTGCATTAGCCCCAAGCAAGAGCGTGGCCCTATCTTTCGACGCCTTGAAACCTGCTATTGTATTTTCCTCTTTGGCAATGTATGTTTGATCCGGCATTTTTTTCCAATACAGAACAGTCTCGTCAACGTTAAAAATTTGCTGCATTGAATAGCCGCCTTCATCAATAATTTTTTCCAACACATTACAAAATTTCTCTGCGGCTGCAGAATCAGCACTGGCAACTTCACCGCATACTTTAACATTGTGGAAACCAGCACGATGCTTGAACCCATTTAACCACTCGTTGTTTGCCATGAATTTGGGTTGGGGTTCTCCGTAGTTATCCTTAATATCTTTATAAATACTTGTTGCTTTTGCTTGAATGGTCATTAGACTCAGGGGCACTCGCTCCTGAATCTGATTTTCGATCCATATTATTAACAGCTGTTCCATCTTCGATATAGCACCCGAACACTGTTTTGTGATCACTGTTGATCTTAAATGCGTTGATTCTCTAACATGTTCTTTTATACGTGCACTGTCCTTTAAAATAGTATTCACTGTTGAAGCAGTGAGACCTAATTCCCTTGCAATAGATGATAAACTTTGTCCTGCTTCGTACTTCTAAATCATTTTCATCTTCATTTCTAAATCAATTTTGTTTCGTTTCCTGGCGCTACCACCACTTGCAGTTTCCATTGGTTGCTTTCCCTTCATCATTGTAATATGTAAATAGGAATAAAGAGAAGTTTCTGAAAATTTGTTTTTTATATGATTGAAGATTTCGGTGAAGAGGAACTCATTTCACAATAATAGCGTAAAAACCCACACAATTGCAGTTATCAGTATTATTGCAAATGCAATAAGATCGAGTTTATTACCTGTTTATAATTAGATGCACGAACAGAAAAGCCCAATAAACTGGAAAGTTCAAATTGTTTTATGGTTGTGACCTTCAGAAACGTGCTTTCGGAAAATATCACAAAGGCATTCAAAATTGATTCTTATAACGGGAACATATATTAACGATGAAAGGGTAGTGCAATTTCAATTATAAATATGACCTTTTACAGAGATAAATAGCTTAGTAACGTAGCGAAATTTTCAACTTCCAAGGACTTGAAACGAATTACAAAAAAAAAAAAATAATAATAATGTGTTATTGGGTTTACATTACGATATTTTCATGATACCTCCATTTATTCCGACAAGATGCAAAATATGTTTCCATGATTTTTTTTTAAGTTTTCACAGTCCGGGAATAACTTACGCAAAGTCAAGTTTCCGCAAGTCAAGTATTACATAAGGCGGGGAGTTCCTGTACATTCTAAATTGCTACCCTAAAACTTTGTTTTCGGATAGCAATTTAGCAATCAGTGTTTTCCAACTTTTTTTTTTGGGTGATAGAACCCTCGAATGGGTGAAAAATTTGGGAAACACAGTATATCTATGTGCATGCATGCACACATGCAGCATTTTAAATATTAACTTTATTTCATCTTTCATCTGTAATTTTGGTGACCATATTTTTTTGCAGAAAATAAAGGACAAATCTGAAATAGGTTCATAAGGATAAAAAAAAAAGTTTATTTTTATTACTTGTTTTTGCTTTTTTTTTTTTTCAAGAACAGAACTAAGAAAAACTATGGTTCTATTAAAGATATCTAACATCAAATAATATATTTAAATTTATTTAAAAAAGACTACTCGGTTTTCATATTTTTTTGCATGAACATACTTTTTTTTTTAAATATCACACTCATCTTTTAAAAAGTCATAAAATTGCATATAACTCCTATCAAAATTGCATTTAGTATAAATGCATGCTTCCACTGTTTTAACTTTTAGTTGTATTGTTTCACTGGTCCACGTATTGTTTATTACTGAAAATATTCTCTCAGTAGGAGCATTTTATCCTGGGCGACAGGCAAAATTCAATGATTTTTAAAATATTTTTAAAAGATATTTGTTTATCAATAAAATATCTAAATATTTCAACCCATTTATGATGGTAGGTTGTTTCCTCATTTTGTCACCACTCTTCCAGTTTTTCCTTAGTAACATAATTTTTAACACAACAAACTTCTTCGAGTAACTCGCCATCATCAGTATTCAGTTTTCTTTTATTTGAAGTAAAAGAAATGCTCTCTTCACACCTTCGTCCACAATGGAATTTCTTGCAAAAGGATCCATTCAAATACTTCCATTTCTAGGAAGGTGCTCTCCCATTGATTCAAATAGTCAGAGCTGGTTTGGTAAGATGATTGAACTGATCCCTTAAATAATTTTACATCAATGTTGTTTTATTTTTCTTCTAATTCTGAAATGATTTTCTTAATATGCTTTTTTCTTAAAAATTCTTGATGTTTTCTTCACTCAACTTTAATTTCAATTCATTTAAATTAAAAAAAGTTTCACACATAGAAATATCTTGAGATTCAATTTTTAGAATATGTTTATGAAAAGTTGAAGCTTGACTGTGAACAAAAAATAGCCATGATTCAGCTAATGGATCATTAAAAAAGTTTTTGAGAACTGTGGGACATCTTTCTTGTTCCAAAAAATACAATTTTAGCAGACCAAAAAGTTTCAAAATCCTTTCTAAAGTGGTATAAGAGTCAACCATCTAGTTTTTCTGTAACCTAGTCATTTTTTGTACTCAATATGTATATCATCACATATTTCCTTAACTTTTTCAATTCTAATTGTGTAGATGTAAAAGTATGAATAAATTTTCACTAATACAACTTCAATATCAACTGGGAGGCATTCTAACCCAGTACTAATGCAGTTGTTGCATATTTGGCCAGCACAATTAACAGCAATCAACTTATTGCAGAAGGTTTCCTGAATTTTATGGAAAACGTTTTCGCCTTTTTTTGGGCACCACCATAATTACAATTGGTATTGTCCGTGCACAAAGCAATTAAAATTTCAGTAGTTTCATAGCAAGCTGTTATTATGTCAGAAATTTCACCTGGTAGTTGCTTTACACACAAAACATTAACTTTGACACCTTGGTTTGGTAAAAAATACCCTACAAGAATCGAGCACAACTTTATATTACCATGATTAGAACAGTATAAAAAAAATGGTAACATAATTTACTTTAGATAAATCAGCTTTGACTAAAGTAACAGAGTATGGACCAAAACATTTCATACAATGACTTCCATTTTTGTCCTACCACAAGAATACTTTTCATCAAAACATGTTTTTATTAATTCTGAAGTGCAGCCGTTTGAACGAAATGAATGGTTATGTTGCACTGTGTGATAACACCAAGTTGCTTCTTTAAGCACCAAGTGTTTCACTTTGTCATCAAGAGTTTTTTTGTTTCTGAAGAATGAGGATCGATTTACTTGATGAAGCCATAACATCAGCTTTTTTGTGTTTGTTTTGTTGTCTGTAAATGCTGTGTAATTGCTCCTTTGCCACTATTTCCGATACTAAAATTAGCTGAACATTTCCCACACCTGACGTCACTTTCCGTACTAGCTTTTTTTATGAAAGGAAGTTCTTCCTGCAACTTTTCATTGAAACACATTTTCTTTTGGGTGCTATGGGGCTAAAAAATAAAAATTAATTTAATCAAATCTCGTGCAGAGAGTATCACATTCCAAAAGTACCTAATTATATATTAGCAGCACTATTACCCATAATCCTAATTGTTTAAGCTTTGTATATACTTTTTACAATAGCAAAAGCAGAATAGATATTTTCAGCAGCAGATAACCAGCACAAAATTAATGATGCCAGTACACTGTATCAAGTACAGAGAAGGACAGAAATATTGGTGAGGGAAATGAAGGGGTGATGGGATTCTTTGTCTTGCTCAGATTACGAACCTGAGGGGGACAGTTATAGAATAGATCTGCAGAAATTTGCCAGTGGGTAGTTGATTGCTGGAACAAACTTCCATCTATCATTATTATTATTATCTATATTATTATATTATCTATATTATTACTATCTATATTATTATTAGCCATATGGTGTTAAGGAAGCCTGGGACTTATATTGCACCAGCCAAAAATAAAATTTCTGAGTCACCCTGAAAGAGAGAGAGAGAGAGAAAGAAGGGAATCACCAAGAAAGAGAAGAATGATGATATCTAGCTCAGGACCCTGGATGTGTCAAGCCATTGTGGAAGTTGATAGCTTAAATAAATTTGAGGAGGAACTGGACAAACATTTAGAGGGAATGGATGCGTGAAACAGTTTTTTATTTTTATTTTTTTGACTGATGCTTCATAAGCTTGCGTTCTTGCATCACATGCCTCTACTACTACTGCGCAAGCTTTTTCCGTGCAAAGCATATTCGCTACATCAGGTCTTCCCCAAAACACTTGCGTAATACTGTACTATAAAACACTAACGCATTTTAAGTGAGCTATGACGTTATAAGAAGCAAGTATTAGAAAAATATTTTGTGCAATCAGATCATGTGTTACATGGCTCCATTTGTACAATAAAAGTTAAACAACTAAACAAAAATATAGGAAAAAAGTGGGTTTTTGAAAAATAAATAAATGTAAAGGATAGCTTTCTGAAATAAAGGACTGTCCTTTATAATAAAGGATGTATGGTCACCGTACCTATAGTACAAAAAAACCCTGTGATTTTATGAATAGAAACAAAACAAATTTAATTAATTGTATTTCAATAATTTGTTTTTAGTATAGATATATCTAGTATGTTTTCTTTTTATTTTAAAATGCATCAAATTATTAATGAAAATAAATGCTAATTTTGGCTTAAACATTTTGTGGAACACTGGTTGAAAAATGTTGCATAGATCAAGAATTATCTTATATATTTCACTGTTTTGTACAACATATAGGCCTTTATTGAGATGCATCAAGCTACAATTACAATGTTTCCACTTTTGTATTTCAGTTCTTTCATCTTCACATTCTGCTATTGCTATGCACTGTGAATATTATAATGAAACACTTTGTAGCAGAGGTCTAGGTTGTGGTGGCTCAGAAGAATGCAAACCTGGAGAAAATGAAAAAGGAAATCTTTGCTATGTTTTGTGGCAGAATAGCAGTAGTGGATTCAGCATCAAATTGAAAGGTATTTTTTTTTTTTTTTTTAAGTATGAAAATGATATTTTTGAGGATATTTATTTTTGCTGTCCCCAGACCTGGCTTGTTCATTAAGAGATCTTCATGAGACTCAAAGCATTTGTTTAATTTAATTTTTATGTTCCATATGTTAAAAAAAAAAAAAAGTTTGTTTTCATTAACTATTATGAACTGTGGTATAGCAACTAGCCTTTTAATTGGTATCATAATTAACACTTTAATTTTGACATTTTATTACATCTAAAATTTGCATATAAAGTGGTTGGGGATTATCAGAATGGTTTAAGGTTTTTCATTTTCATCTGTTTTCACTAAACTCTTATTTTTCCAAAAATTTATGTGGAGTGCAATGTTTTTAATCTATAATTTAAAAAATGGCAATTTTTCACCTCCAGAATCAGGATCTAACCTTTTTAACCTCCTAAGATGATTTTAAGATTGAGGAGAAATTTTTAAAAAAATAATAAAAAATGAAAATTTCAATTTGAGGATGCTCTAAACAGAAAGAAAAAAAATATAGAGCTAAAAAAAGAAAGTGATAGGGTTTTTGGTTAATTCATTTATACACCATTAGCTGCCATTGCAGTATCTTTTTAATCTTTTGGCTATATATGGTGCAGATGGTTAAACTGTTATTAATTGGTAATTGTATATTATGTTATTAAATGATTTTAAATTCTAAAAAAAAAAACTGAAAATAACACAAAAATTCTTATAAATATGCGTAATCTTTAATTTAATGAAACTGAATGCAATCACTTAAAACAAATTCTTCAGACTAAACAATGTAAGCCTTTCATAGCTGAGTGCAGTATCACATGTTTGAGTTGACTATGGTTTAAACTCACTTGAGACTAAATACAATTAATGATTGTATTCATTGCCAAAAATAATTAGTTGTAAATGGAACTTTTTAAATTTCAAATTTATTAAACTAAGGATTAAGCATAACATTTACCGAGTTTTTCATGTTGTTTTCAGTTTCTAGAAATTAGAGTTATTCTCCCATATGCCTTTCACACAGCATATTAAATGATTATTAAAAAAATTGTGCTATTCATAAAATATATTTTTGTGAATAAAACTTAGCAATTTAAAAATGTCTGATAATTGTGCATTTTTAGACACATTTGAAAATGCTTAAAGCGTCTATTGTCTTCATCATGTCCATCTATCCCCAGGTAACTGCTTGACTTCCAGTGAGGAGGTTTCTTTACCCTTTGTCATTATTCATATATAAATAATTTATTATATAATATCGGTGTAAATACACCATAGTTAACCCGTAGATTTGAGCTACGATTGTAGCGTAGAAAGCATTGTTTTAATTGTATCTCATAATGTGGTTGCCTTCACAACAAGATAGCTACTATTGAATTACTTCAAATAAATAACGCTTCTCTAGTAGAGAAGACTACTGTTATTTATTTTCAGCGTACTACCACCACCCAGACGATCGTTTCGAAGCTTTTTGGCTTCGTCATCAGTGGGTGGGTAGGTAATACAACAAGCCATCTCAGTTGCGAAGTTATATCCACATTATGAGAGATGCCAGAAGGGTGTGGTGGTAATGTATTTGGAAAATTAAATGCACTAGGCATAATCCTTATGGGTTTCGATAATTAACTATATAATATTGGTGTAAATACACCATAGTAAATACACCCTTCTGGCATCTCTCATAATGTGGATATAACTTCGCAACTGAGATGGCTTGTTGTATTACCTACCCGCCCACTGATGACGAAGCCAAAAAGCTTCGAAACGATCGTCTGGGTGGTGGTACGCTGAAAATAAATAACAGTAGTCTTCTCTACTAGAGAAGCATTATTTATTTGAAGTAATTCAACAGTAGCTATCTTGTTGTGAAGGCAACCACATTATGAGATACAATTAAAACGATGCCTTCTACGCTACAATCGTAGCTCAAATCTATGGGTTAACTATGGTGTATTTACACCGATATTATATAGTTAATTATCAAAACCCATAAGGATTATGCCTAGTGCATTTAATTTTCCAAATAAATAATTTATAAATAAATAAATAATTCATATGTTTCAGATATTTGGACATTACTGAATAAAGAGAAGTTGCACTGATGCCAGACTTTTAGAAAATGTTTTGTTGGTTTTGGGAAAGTTTGAATCCTCTTTCAGTTTTATACTCCCTTTTCCTCCCAGAAATAATCTATATTTTATGTGATGGGCATTACTTAAAAAGGAAAAGTTGGATCAGCACCCAATGATCAATGTATGTTTTATTGGTCCCCGGGTTGGATCCAGCTCGAATTCTGATTATTTATCCCCCCCGCCTCCCAAAAAAAAAAAAAAAAAAAAAACATAGCTATAAATTTGGGACTGCAGCCATTAAAAATCCCTTTCAAAATTTCAGGACTTGAATATTTTTAGGAAACTTTGTATCAAATTGCATGTTGATAGGTTTACCCACTTCTTGTGTGCAACCATCTTCCATTAAGATGCACTGCCTCATAAATCCACTTCTTTGTCCATCATTGAAGTTTTGGTAAGCACCTCTTGAGTACAGTACATAATATAGTGCAGTAGTTTCTGAGAATCAAACTTCCCTAAATTTCAAGGGAATTTGATTCAAATGTATTCATTACCTAACTTGCTTCTTTATAATACAAATACAATTTTTTTTATTTGATTTAAGTAATACACATCCCATGGATACTCTCTAGTTGGGATCAGTGAAACTATAGTAGCTCTATCACTGGACTTGAATCTTGTTGATGAATTAAGACCTTATTCTTCAAGCCTTTTCAAACAGGACAGAGTTAGTTGGTTTTGAGAAAACGTCTGCACCTTTTTATGAGAATTTTTCCCAGGTTTTTATCATTCATTTGCAGACTTAAAACACGTGCATCTTAGGCCTGAGGTGCCTTGTGCCAATCCAAACAGCCGAATCCTTTGTAGTTGGTAGCGACCAATGAAATTACTAACATGTTACAATTTTTGATTATTTAGTCTGCAGTCTGATATTTCCTTGTCCTTTCCATCATTCATAAGCTTTGTTGTTATTTAACTAATTTCCATCACAAAATCTCTGTAACTTTTATCTAATATGATCCCTGAGGCTTGTTACATACTAGTCTAACAATAATAAGAATAATACATAATACATATATTTTTTTTTTATTTATTTATAAGTCAAACTAATTGAAAAGCAACAACTTAATTGAAATAAAAATATAGTATGTATTTAATTTACTTACTTAATCTAATTTAAAGAAAGAATCTAATTTCATTTGCACAATTTTTAACATAGTCATTATTCAAAGCAATAGTTGTTTCTTTATCAGTGTTACTGCAGACTAGCACATTCTCTTTCTAATGTTCAATGCATTTTGGACAGCACCTCCGTAGCCAGGTGGGAAGGAGCAGCAGTGCGTAGCACACTCTTCTTGATTAGACCGGGGTTCGAGCCCGTCACCACCAAATACGGAGGATGCGGAAAGGTCAGGGAATAACCACCGCATATTCACGGAGCAATATGGCCTTAGTTGCTAATGCTCCAAAAAAAAACCAAATAACAAATAACAACAGCATTTTGGACATCTTTTTTTTAGAAGGCAGAGCGATTGCTTTTTCACTTACTAGCAACAAAACTTCATCGATTTGCTTAGTACTCAGCAGCTCTTCTGTTGTTGGCTTTGCTAGTAACTTCATTATTCAACTTAACAAACTTTTCAAATTCGCCAGAAAAATCCATATGCTCCTTTAAAGTTCCCATTCCTCAACGTTGCTTTCACATTCAATTTCGGACCCTTTTTTTTTTTTTTTCAATAATATTCTTTCTCAAGCCTACATCTCTGAAGCAGTTTATTAATACACTTTATACAGTACTCTCTCAAGCAATAACAATAAGCATCCAAGACATTACACTTTGCTGCAGATTGTTTCCTCTCCTATGTTGTGCATCAAGTACCTCAGGTGGGCATTATATTCCCTCTTGAGGTTATAAATAATGTCTTGATCCAGTGGCTGCATAAAACTGGAGTTACTGGGAAGTTAAAACAACAGGCATATATTAACTTAAGTGCCTCAGCAGAATATGCCATGTAACAATCTAGAATCAACCAAATGGTTCTGTCTTCTGAAACTATTCTTATGTCCACTTTCAGTAACCAAGACTGAAAATTTTGACCAAAAGCCCAAGCACTTCATTTGACCTCATAATCGCACAGAAGTTGGTTTTAAAACATCTTATCTTGAAAAATTTCCCAACCAGAAGTGGGTGCATTTTTGTAGTGGCAGTAAATTATAAAATATACATGTCTTGAAACTTTAAAAAAATTTTGAAACTTTCTGAAATATGTGTCCATTTGTTATAGTAGTATTTTAATGAAATATATGTTTGAAACTATAATCAAAAGATGCATTATTATTATATCAATCAATCATTATTGTCTTTGCATTACTGTATTTTTTTTTTTTTTTTTTTTTTTTTTTAGCTCTAAGCATTACTCTTTCTTTGCAACAACTGTTCACACTGTACAAATCTCAAATCCACCCTACCATGGAACATTGTTCCCACATCTAGAGTGGTACTTCTTGATCACTCTTGAGCATTTAGACTATTCAAAAGAGGACAGTCAGGTTAACTAGTGACCCATCTCTTAGAGTTCCTTTACTGTGTCTCAGAGACATTCAGTTTCTTCTGTGCCTTTTCTATACTTCCATGGACACTATTCTTCTGAACTGTCTTCTGTACTTCCACCACTATCTTCCGAACTCTATTTTCTCTTCCTCATTTCTCTCTTCTATTTCTGTTGTCTGGAACAACCTTCCTTCACATGTATTTCTCAAAAATTATAATATACTGAAATTCAAATCAACAAGTATCATCGAGTTTATTAAAAAAAAAAAAAAAAAGTAAAATTTTATTTTTAGAATTCATCGTAAATATGATTTTATGAAAAGCATAGAAATTTTTTTTTGTGGTTATTATAATTTATTGATTGGGATTTATATCATAAATATATTTTTGACATTTTTATATAAAGGAGAAAAAATTTTCAGGTTGTTGGGTAGGAAGTCATCACGACTGCAGTGATGCTACAAGGTGTATGGAAACAAGTAAAGAACCTAAAATGCATCTACTATTTTGCTGCTGTGAAGGAAATATGTGCAACAAACAAGTTACTCTTTCACCCCTAACTGTTGTTGCTCCAACTCCATCAGGTAAGTCATATTTTCTGTTTAGTATTTGTAATGATCTTTAGTGCTTTTGTAGTGTAGCATACTTTTTTCTTATAGCATAAGGCCACTAATACTGCCTCTAACATGACATATTCATCTTCTGGTTACTTTTGAAATGCAAAAGTAACCAGAGGTTACTTTTGCATTGATTACTTCGATCACAATGTGCCAAATTTATGTAGCTCTGCTTTTGACCTTTATCTGCTCAAGGTCAATTTTCATGCTAAGTCAGAACACCTGGATAGTTCACAGAGAAACAGTATTCCTTTTGCCTGAGATTGATTAGACCTATATTGCTTACTGTTAGTTATTTTACTGTATAAGCCCTCCTGTTCTATGACATAAGAATTTTTTTTTTTTTTTCATAGACAAATGAAAATATCAGGACATATGCCCATTTGTAAATGCAGTGGTATTACTAAGTGAATAAATGTAATTAAAAACCAAATGATGAACGCAGCACTTTCAGTGATGCCAAGTTTTAAACTAGAATGTTACAGAGCCCTTGACAAGGCTATTGAACAGTTGGAAAATTCATTTTAAGCGAATTTTATTTATTTCCCAGTGCACTGCAAATAACTCCACTAAACGTATATGATATAGAAATCAAAATGTAACTTGTAGTTATCACTTAGCATTAGTAGAGGCATATGATGCAAGAAAGCAAGCTTATGCAGCATCAGCCAAAAAATAAAAAATAATAAAAAAATACCCTCCCATTTCACCCTTCCATTCGTTCCAAATGCCTGTCCAGCTCAGCCTTAAATATATTTAAGCTATCAACTTCCACAACAAAAGATGGAAGTCTATTCCACCAATCAACTACCCGCTGGCTAAAGGCAAATTTCCACACATGCATTAGCATTAGCAAGGGCACATGATACAAAAAAGCAAGCTTATATAGCATCAGCCAAAAAAAAAACACACACACACACACACCCCTTTCTCATTTCACCCATCCACTCCTCCAAATGTTTGTCTAGTTCTGCCTTGAATCTGTTTAAGCTATCAACTTCTACAATGACAGATGGAAGTTTGTTCCATCAATCAACCACCCGCTGGCTAAAGGCAAACTTCTGCACATCTATCCTACAACTGTCTTTCCTTAATTTGAATTTATGCCCTCTCAGCCAATTATTCTGAACAAGAGGAAGAATCCCATCAGTTTTCAGCATGCTCAAACCATTCAAGGCTTTATACACTTCAATCAGATCACCTCGCAGGTGCCTAGTCTCCAGACACCGTAATTTGCAAAACTTAAGCTTTTCTTCATAAGAGCAACCCTTTGTTCCATTCACTAATCTTGTTGCCCTTCTCTGTACTCG
Organism: Mastigoproctus giganteus; assembly: GCF_048544385.1. NCBI lineage: Eukaryota > Metazoa > Arthropoda > Arachnida > Uropygi > Thelyphonidae > Mastigoproctus > Mastigoproctus giganteus. Next base: position 181,649,937 of record NC_143576.1, read on the forward strand.
TTCTAACAGCTCTACATCCTTCTTAAAATGAAGACTCCAGACCTGTATACAGTACTCAAGGTGTGGCCTGACCATTGCCTTATACAAGGGGATAATCACCTCCTTATCCTTGCTAGAAAAATTCCTGTTTATCATTGACAAGAAACACCATGAGCTACTCTTGCAGACCATCTTCACTGCTCAGAAAACTTCATTTCTGCCTTTACAATTACCCCCAGGTCCTTTTCACTCTCTACCACTATCAGTGTAGTACCATCAGATTCATTAGGCCTATAACACACACCTACTCTCATTTTTCCTTTCCCAGTGCTTATGTCACACCAAACAGACTCAACGTTGCATTGTCCACCAACATCAATGGGATGCACTTCCTTAGATTTTATGTGTTTCTTAACTAACAGCATAACCCCTCCTCCCTTCCTGTCCTGTCTATCCTTTCTGTATACATTGTACTCCCCAAATTTCAATTCTGCACTGCTTATGTCTGTGTAGCACCATGCCTCTGATATCCCAACAATCTGCCTTTGATTTTTTGACTAGCACTTCCAGCTCATCAAATTTATTAGCTATACTCCTAACATTGGTGTACATGCAAGTATACATGCACCTGTTTCTACTGTTAGTTACCCTAACACAAACCATGTATTTACTTCTTCCACTATGACTCGCAACAGTCCTGGAAATCCCTATTGCCTTTCTTTCCATGCTGCTACTCAATTGCATTTCAATAGAAGTAGTGCAAGAATCACTTTTGCCTGTGCCAGCAGCTACTGTTAATCTATTAGTCCGTGTATCCCCCCCCAAGCTAGCAGTTTTCCGACCCACCTAACTCTGCCTCGATAGCATCAGCAAATATTCTTGCACCCTTTCTATTTAAGTGTATTCCATCCCTGTAGAAGCAATCTCTCCTGTTAACAAGCATAGACCAGGCTGAGAAAAATTCTACCCTTTGAGCCTCGCACAGTCTCTCCAGGGCTGAATTGATCGACAAAGCTCTCTCGTCATATACTCCCTCCTATCATGTTTGGACAGAATTGCAGACACTCTAAAATTCAACCCTAACTCACAGCTCTTTTTCAACATTGACCTGTACTTGTTAAGTAATTCCGCAGGTCTCCTACTCTTAATATCACTTAGGAAGTGATTATCACTTCCTAGGTGATAATTAATAATAAATAATTTAAAAAAATATAATAAGCATGATCTTCACTTTGATTGAGGTTATCTTTATTTTCTGTCCCTTGGAGAAGACTGATTCTTCTGTTGAGATGACTGATCCTTTGTTTCAGTCATAGCAGTTTGCCACCAGTAATGATGGAGGAAACAGTGTGAATCAGGATAATGATCCTGACATGCAAGAAATTGCCTCTGTTTTTGATCATCAGTGTGGATCTAAGGCATGAACGTGACTAAAACATATTGCATTCCCAAATCATGTGTTAAAATTGATTAACATATCCCATAAAAAATAAATTCTGATTTGAACAGCAACTTCATGGATAGTTAAACATTGATTATATTGATTACTTCTGATCAGATCAAAAATGAACAGTTAAATAACTGAGCAATTAAATTAAATAAAGCAATTAAATTAAATAATTAAATAAAGCAATTAAATTAAATAATTAAATAAAACAATTAAATTAAATAAATAACAATTGCTAATGCTATCGAGGCAGTGTTAGGTGTGTCGGAAAACTGCTAGCTTGGGGGGATACAAGGACTAATGGATTAAAGTAGCCACTGGCAGAGGTGAAAGTGATTCTTGCACTGCTTCTATTGGAATGAGCAGCAGCCTGAAAAACAAGATGCAGGATATTTCAGAGACTGCTGGGAGTCATTACGGTACAAGTAAACACATGGGTTGTGTTAGGGTAGCTAAGAAAGGGAACAAGTGCATGTATACTTGCATATACACCAATGCTAGGAGTTTGGTAAATAAATTTGATGAATTTTAGATATTGCTCAAAACATCAAAGGCAGATATTGTTGGGATATCAGAGACATGGTGTCACACAGATATAAGGAATGCAGACTTGGAATTTGGGGAGTACAATGTGTACAGGAAGGATAGACAGGATAGGAAGGGAGGAGGGGTTATTCTATTAGTTAAAAAACACATAAAATCCAAGGAAGTTAAGCCAGTCAAAATCGTTGGACAGTGCAGTGTTGAGTCAGTTTGGTGTGACATATGCATTGGGAGATCAAAATTAACAGTAGGAGTGTGTTATAGGCCTAATGACTCCAATGAGTATAATAATAAGAAACTGTACTACAAAATGATTTTGTAGTTAATGTTGTTTAACACTGAACCCTTATTATGTTCTTGACTAATCCTGTTGCTCTTTTCTGCAGACTGTATACGGTACTCAAGATGTGGTCTAATGATTTCCTTATATAGTGGAATAACCACCTCTTTGTCCCTGCTGGTAAATTTCCTGTATATTACTGACAGAATCTCACAGCAGTTCTAGAATCCTGTCTACGTTGCTTGTTGAATTTCATATCGCACTATAAATTTACCCTTAGGTCTCTTGTTTTCTACTGTCTTGTGTGTAATGCACCTAATTGGTATGTGATTGTGGGATTACTGCTGCCCATATGCAGTACCTCACATTTACCAATGTTAAACCTCAGTGGCCACTTCTCAATCCGTCTGCCTAATTTATCTAGTTATTGCCTTATCACCATTCTTGGCCCTCTTTGCCAGTGATAAGCCACTTTAATCTAGCTGATATAGGTAATCAGCTGCATTAGATAAATTATCTGTGACTGCATTATTGTCATTGTGCAAAGGTCCTATCTGTTTAACTCTTTTCCTTTTACCATTTATTTATGAATAAAACTCCATCGCCCATCTCCTCTCTTGGCTGATGATTTCTGATGCTCAGGTTTTTCCTCCCTAACTCCACCAGTGATGTTGTTACAAATCAAATTATTATGTAAATCTGAGTCTTCCGTCACTCTAACTGTACCTGCTTTTCTGTTTAGCTTGCTAAATCCATTTTCATCCATCTTAAATCCTTGTCTTGAAGTTACTAAATGCAGTGAATACACTTGTAGCTTCAGTGAGAATACTTTAAAGTATTCCATAATTCAAACATACTTTTAATCTTGTATCATCATCAGCCATTTTCAATCCACTGCAGGATGAAGGCCTCTCCAGCAGCTTTTCAGTTCTTTCTGTTTTGTGCAATGGCCATCCACTTATTATCCACGAACTCATGAATATCATCTGTCCATCTCCATCATTGTCTTCCAGGTCTTCTTCTAGCTCCTCTTGGGTACGATTCTGTTTATTTTCTTAGTCCATCTGTCATCATGTCTTCGAGCTATGTGTCCTGCCCAAGACCATTTTAGTTCTTTAGTTTTGATAAGAATGTCCTTTACTTGAGTTTGCTGTCTAATCCATGTGTTTCTTTTCTTATCTAACGGTCAGATTCCTAATATAATTCGTTCCATTCATCGCTGTGTTGTTCTCAGCTTCTCTTCCACTCTTTTGGTCAGTGCCCAAGTTTCACTTCTATAAGTCATGGTGGGGAGTATACATTGGTTCATTATTTTACGTTTCAGACAAATTGGGATATTGCTTGCTCCTCAGTATGTGACTATATTTCCTGAATGCTATCCATCCAAAATTTATTCTTCTCTTGACATCCAGCCATTTATCATTATTACAGCTAATGACTTGTCCCAGTTAAGTATATGAATCCACTTTTTCAATTACTGCTCCTTCAATGATTATATTCCTTTCTGTGGCATCCTTGTTTCATTATTTTTGTTTTAGCCATATTCATCTTTAGTCCGAATCAGATTTTCCTCTAATTCTTTGGGATCATGGTTTATGATCACAATTGTCATCTGATCTGGTTTAGGTACTCTCCATTCACATTGACTCCTTTCTGCGACCAGTCTAATCTTCTGAAAGCTTCCTCAAGAGCAGCAGTAAACAACTTGAATGGGTTCAGCACGCTGAATTCTGATGGGATCCTTCCACTTGTTCAGATTACGAACCTCAGGGGGCATAAATTCAAATTAAGAAAAGACAGATGTAGATTAGATGTGCGGAAATTCGCCTTTAGCCAGCGGGTGGTTAATTGCTGGAACAAACTCCATCTGTCGTTGTGGAAGTTGATAGGTTGAATAAATTTAAGGAGGAACTGGACAGGCATTTGGAGGGAATGGTGTGATTTTTTTTTTTTTTTTTTTTTTTGGCTGATGCTGCATAAGCTCATACATTTGCTTTCTTGCATCACATGCCACTACTACTACTACTACTTTGGAGATATTGTGTCTCCTTTTTGAGCTCCTTTCTCAATTTTAAATTTGCTACTGTCTTTGTCTAGTCTAATAAAGGAGGTAGCATTCTCATACATTTTCTTAAAAATTGTAATATATGGGGTATCTATGCCTTGTCTTTCCAGTGCCTGAAACATAATGGTGTTTTATATTCATTTGCTTTCTCCATTAGCTGTGGTATTACATGAGGGTGATCCATAGTTGAGAATCCTGTCCTAAAGCCAGCTTGCTCTTTCGGTTGATACTCATCAAGTATTCTTTCTAATCTGTTAGTAATAACCCTTGTGAACAACTTGTAGATGTGGGATAACAAGCTAATTGGTCTATAATTTCCAATTTATGATTTATCTCCTTTCTTATGCAGCAAAACTATGATTACATAAATGCATTTTGTTAAGAATCTTGCCAGTTTCTGTGTCATGTCTCTTCCTCCCAATATTAGCAACTCTACAGTAACTTCATCTTCCCCAGGGCATTCAGATTCTTCATTTTTTTCAAAGCATGTTCTGCTTCATCAGGAAGGTTGGGGTAGAATATGCTTTGAAGGAAGGTATGTTGTATGTGTTACTAATTTGTGATCCATATTCTCCACTGTTGACATCATTCCCTCGCTCCTTGTATAATTCTCTATAGTAGTCTCCTGCTTTTTGAATGATGCATTCTCTGCTGTTTATAAGTACACTATTGCTATTCTTCAGTTTCAGTATCATTTGTCCTTCTGTATTACTGCTAATGGCTGCTGATTTAAGTCCTTTGTTTTCCCTTAATGCTTGTTCTACTTTTCTTGTGTTAAATGTTATGTCTTCTTTGAGTCTCTTTCTAATTATTTTGCATAATTCAGTATACTCAATTTTATCCTTGTCAGTGTTTATCTTGCTCTTCATTTGTCGTCTTCAGTTTATCACGACAAGTGTTTCTTTACTAATTTTTTCTTCTTTGGATTTCTTTTTACCTATAGGTTTCTTGGGCTTTATCACTTTCAGAAAGTTGTAGTATTCTTGGTCGACATCTAGTCTCCAGATGTTGCAATTTGTAGAACTGAAGCCTTTCTTGTTAAGAACACCCCTTTCATTTCATTCACCAATTTCCTCTCTGCACCTGTCTATCCTGCAACACCATTCTAGATCATTCTAGATCTACATCATTTCTAAAGTAAGGCCTCCAGACCTATATGCAGTACTCAAGATGTGGCCTAACCATTGCATTATACAATGGTATAATCACCTCCTTATTCCTTCTAGCGAAGTTCCTATATTTCATTAATAAAACCACATGGGCTCACCTCGCAGCCTGTCTCCATTGCTCAGAGAACTTTATCTGACTGCACAATTACCTCCAGGTCTTTTTCATTTTCCACTAACCTTAGTGTAGTACTGCATAGTTGGTACATTAATATGGGATTACTGCTATCCATATGCAGTAACTTGTATTTCAATGTTAAGCTTCAACTGCCATTTCTCAGCCCATCTGCCTAATTTTTTTAGATCTTGTTTTCAGTAGCTTATCCTGATTAGTCATTAACCACCCTGCCAGCCTCCGATGATAGAACCTCTGTATCATTTACAAACTTAAACATTAAGCTTGATATACCTTTACCAGCATCATTAATAAATATAGAAAACAGCAATGGGCCCAGCACTGAACCCTGGAGAACACTAATAACATTAGTCCATGAAGAACAGTGTCCATTAACAACCACACTGCTCCAGTTTGTACAGTAGTCTTTTATGTTCAACAGTGTCAAAAGCTTTCCTGAAATTCAAGTACAGTAATACCCTGAAGTTACGCAATAGGTGGGTCCAACGAAAATCGCTTAAGTCAAATTCGCATAAGTCGGGGTACAACTTTCATATAAATACATATAAATTTTGTTTAATTGGGACCAAGGACTAACAAAACCACTAGTTTAAAAGAAAAATATTTAATAAAATTGCAGTTATTTATACATATTAATACAAGTTATGTATTAAAAAATATAAATGAGTTAGGTTTTTTTTTTTTTTTTTTGGTAGTTGTTGGCGCATAGGCTTCTGTGGCCATAATGCACCTCCCAATGTTTTTGCAGTACTTTGATCCAAGCCCGAGGCGGGAATCGAACCCGCGACTTTTGGGTTACCAGGCAGGCACTTTACACACCCAGCTGGCCCGGTCAGCTAAATGAGTTACGTGAAAAAGTTATTTCGATGTTGATGGCTTCATAAAATCTAACAAATTCGTCTGACGACACAGCGCCTTTTTTATTCACGCAGAATTTCCTCGTAGCAAGCTAATAATTTTTTATTCCTTGCTTTGTAGCTATACCGCGTTCTTCGTTGGGGTCTGTTTTCTAAAATTTTTAAGCCCTTTTCAATTGAGCTGAGACCTGTCAAGCTTGCAATTGTCATGTGCTTTTCTGGTGGAACTGGGTCTGAAGTGTCGGATAATTCAGTGATGTTTTGCTCACGTCATCTCTATGAGCTCATTCATTGTCAGCTCCTCACTATGTGAATCCAACAGCTCGTTGACATCATCACCATTGACTTCCAAATCTAATTGCCTGGCAAGATTAACAACTTCTTCTATCGTATAAGCGACATGATCAGTTTCTGGTGTTGTTTTCGTCTCGTTTTTGAAAAAAAATGGACAAAGTTTCTTCCAGACACCATTCAATGTTTTTTTGTGAATTTCATCCCAAGATTCTTCAATGATTCTTACGGCATCTAAAACATTGAATTGTTTCCAAAAGTCTTTAACAGATGTCTCACTATTTTGTCTCATAGCTTCATTCAGACGTGCAAACGAAAGCCTCGTGTAGTAGGCCTTGAATGTTTTGATGACTCCCTGGTCCATCGGTTGAAGCAAGCTGGTTGTGTTTGGAGGCAAAAACACAACTTTCACACTTCAATCGAAATTAATTAGGGTGGCAGGAGGGTGACGGTGCATTGTTAATAAGAAGGATCAATTTAAATGGAATCTGTTTAGACTTGCAATAACGTTCGACTTCGGGTATGAAGTGGTCCTCAAAAATGGAAGCTGTCACCCAAGCTTTATGATTTGACTTCCAAATCACTGGTAAGCTAATTTTAGATATATTTTTTAAAACACTTGGGTTTTCGGAGCGATATATTAAGAGAGGTTTTAACTTGCAGTCACCAGCTGCATTCCTGCCGACCATCATTGTCAGTCGGTCTTTGGAAACCTTAAAGCCTGGAATGTTGTTTTTATTCGTGAAAACGATGTAAAAATTTCCGGCAAAAGTTGAGCACGAATTCAAACGCACACATATAAATATGACAGTTGGAATGCAAATTCTTGTATATGTGTGCAGCTCATGCGGCAGCAAAGTTGAATTTTATTCATCTTTCGTTCTCACTCTCCGCCGTCACACCGTATATCGATAGCATATGAAAAAACGACCTTGAAGATAGTGGGCTGCAGTGTTGCCAAATGAAAAAATCAAGAACCGCGTAACTCCGAGTTCTCATAAGTCGGGGTATTACTGTATATGATTTCATTTTTTTTTTTTTTTTTTTTTTTTGCATCCAGTTCCTTTTTACATTACAGTATCCAAACTGGTTGGTCAGACAAGATTGCCCCTTAACATGCTGTAACTGCAGTATAATTGCATTCCTGTCTAAATGATCCTGTGTTACTTCTTTAACCAGAGACTCCATTTTTTTTCCCCTGGAACAGAAGTCAAGCTAACAGTTCTGTAATTCCTCATGTCACTTTTTTATCCCTGTTTGTGAATTGGGGATACATTCACATGTCTCCAGTCCATAGAGTCCTCCCCTGAATCCCAAGTTGCTCTCATAATTATGGCTAAGGATTTGCTTACCTCCCATGCTGCGCTCCTTAATATAATTGGATAGATCCCTTCACTTTAAAAAGGTGCCTTTTTTAAGTTAAGCTTCAACAATTTCTCCCACTTTCCTTTCCGTTTCACAAAATCATTTAGCTCCCTGTTATATTTTGATGAGCTTCTAGCATTCTCCCTAAAGAAATTATGCATGAATGTAGATCCAAAATACCTATTCAGTTTGTCAGCAACCTGACCAAGATCCTCAACACCAAGTTAAACTATCAACACCAAGAGGAACAATGTGTCTCAACCCCTTTCTTCTACTGTAAATATAAGTAAATAAGTCATTGATACTTTTCTTGATATTCTTTGCCAGAGACTTCTCATAATCTGCCTTAGTTTGCCTAACTTCCTTTGTGACTTGATTACAGACTAGTTTATGTCTACGATTTTCTTCTGTATCACCTGATAATTTATATACATCCCTTGCATTTTTCTTCTCTGCCACAAGTCTCATCAGTTCATTTGGCATCCATTTAGCTTTAAGCTTGGAATGGTTCTTTCTAAATGAATAACACATACGGATTATGAAGAAATATGAATCACAATAATATATATAACTCATATTCTCTTCATCTGTGAATTACATTTTTTCATCAGAATTTCTTAATTTTCAATATCAAAACTATTGGGATAGTTATTTTTCTAATAAATGCAGAAAATTGTAGTAATAATAAAAAAAATAAAAATAAAAAAAATGGAAAACACAATGAAAAGTAATTTCATATCTATACTACAACCTGACATAGCAGCAAATGTATCTTAGCTACAGGTGATTTAATTCTGATGTAAAAACGCCAGTTAGATACAGATTTCGGTGAAATGATAGCACGAATCTCGAAGTGGATTATCACTTGTCAGTGGATTAGTAGCAAGAAACTGGCGGTTACCATTTGGTGGTAACTAATCATGATGAAACTGGAATTTTCTTTATTTCTGGTTCAAGAAGAGAGAAAATAAAACTTTTAGTTTGTTTTTTGTATAGTGTGTGTATACCAAAGGACTTAGCAAAGTTCCTTTAGATTTTTCTTATTATCTTTCCAGTTCGGTCAGACCCTAGATTAGCAGCAAAAGGCTTGGAGCTGCTATTTCATAGTTGGCAGGTAGTCAGAATGTAATGGAATGAAAAGGCTTCCCAGAGGAAATTAAAAGTATTTGTGTTTAGTTCAATAAGTGTACTGATGACCTCAGCAAAGTAACATGATAGGCTAAGGCCTTTCAAGATTTTTCTCTGAATCTTTTTGAGTCATAGCACCCCTCCCTCATTTGCAGAAACAAAAATGAGACTACCATTTTGCAAAGTCAGTGGATTAGTAACATTAAACATGGGTCTGCTGTTTGTCAGCATTTGCAGTGAGTATTAGAAATGATTTCTTGTGCCGAAGTCAAGAGGTTCTATTAACACGTTTGCTACCACCTAAATGTGAGAGAACCCATTCGGTATGCCATAATTTTTGAAATGTTGAAAAAAAAAATCAACATTTCTAACTTCCTCACCATTCTGAAAATTCATACATAATGGTTGAAAATTGAAAGTTTGGAATTCAAACTTTTAGCAAACATTTACAGAAGTTAGTGTTTGCTAAAAGTGAACACTTTTGTGCTGAGCCATAAATCAGAACAGATCTCAAAATTTTATAAATGTTTATTCATGTGCATAAACTAAACAGATTAAAGATTTTTAGAGGGAGAAAGGGGTCTTTGCTGCTAGGATAATTTTTTCCTTCTCCCAATTTTAGGTAGAGGGCAAGAGGAGAGACATTAAGAAACAAAGGGTGCGTGAGATTGTCACAAAAATTTACACACATTAATTAGCATGAATGTAAATTCTTAACACACATGGGACACCATGTGGGCTAGAGCCATTCTAAATTGGGTGGGTATACTGGAAGGGGATGGCTGTAGATGACTCTGAGTCCTTTCTGCTGTTTCCCGTATCTGCAATTGTGCAGCAGACGACAGTCGACGTGCTCATGACTGCTCCAACTTGCAACTTGTTCTTTTGTTGTTTTTCGAAATATGGTACACTTCTCAGAATTGCCTTCCACATAGTTTTCCTCCTTTGTTCTATCACCTTTAATTCCAGGAAATAAGCGTGCAGGCCAAAAAGTGTTGCAATCCATATCTCTCGTGTCCGCATGCGCCCTCATTCTGCTTCGAGTTTTCATCATGGTTAGTGAATGTATGTCTCCTTCTGCTAGCTTTCATTGAAGTAGGTCGCTAGCTTTCATTGAAGAAGGTCTTTACTGTTCATTGCATCATTCAGAGGGACCACTTAGTAGCTAAAAACTTAGAAGGACGTTTAAATAGTAGTAGTAGTAGTGGCACATGATGCAAGAAAGCAAGTGTAGGAGCTTATGCAGCATCAGCCAAAAAAAAAAAAAAAAAATCATCACGCCATTCCCTCCAAATGCCTGTCCAGTTCCTCCTTAAATTTATTTAACCTATCAACTTCCACAACGACAGATGGAAGTTTGTTCCAGCAATTAACCACCCGCTGGCTAAAGGCAAATTTCCGCACATCTATTCTACATCTGTCCTTTCTTAATTTGAACTTATGTCCCCGTAGGTTCGTAATCTGAACAAGTGGAAGGATCCCATCAGAATTCAGCGTGCTCAACCCATTCAAGGCCTTATAGACCTCAATCAGATCACCGCGCAGGTGCCTAGTCTCCAGCCACTGCAATTTGCAGAACTTAAGCCTCTCTTGGTAAGAGAATCCCTTCATTCCCCTCACCAATCGTGTTGCTCTTCTCTGTACACGCTCAAGCAAATCTACATCCTTCCTAAAATGAGGCCTCCAGACCTGTACGCAGTACTCAAGGCGTGGCCTGACCATTGCCTTATACAGAGGGACAATCACCTCCTTTTCCCTGCTAGCAAAATTCCTATATATCATTGACAAAACCCCATGACCTGCCCTAGCAGCCTGTCTGCATTGCTCAGAAAACTTCATATCTGACTGCACAATTACTCCCAGGTCTTTTTCATTTTCTACCACCTTAAGTGTAGTACCACACAGTTGGTACGTTTCTCTGGGGTTACTTCTACCCATATGCAGTACTTTGCATTTGTCAAGGTTGAACTTCAGTTGCCACTTCTTAGCCCATCTGCCCAAATTATCTAGATCCTGTTGCAGTAGCACACTGCCATTACTGTCATTAACAACCCTGCCAACCTTTGTGTCATCTGCAAACTTCGACATTAAGCCTGATATACCTTCATCAATATCATTGATAAATACACAAAACAACAGTGGACCCAACACCGAACCCTGTGGGACTCCACTAATAACATTAGTCCATGAAGAGCAGCACCCATTGATTACCACCCTCTGTCTTCTCCCACTTAACCATCCTTTTATCCATTGTAGCAACTTACCCTTAATACCATTCTGCTCCAATTTGTACAGTAGTCTTCCATGCGCAACAGTGTCAAAAGCTTTCCTGAAATCCAAGTATATGATATCAAAATTATTTTTCGCATCCAGTTCCTTTGTGACCACATCATAATAACCAATCAAATTTGTCAGACAAGACTTTCCCTTAACAAACCCATGCTGTGTTTGAATTATTGCTGCAGTCTTGTCTAGATGATCCTGCAATGCATCTTTAACCAGTGACTCCATTATTTTACCCGGAACAGAAGTTAAACTAACTGGTCTGTAATTACTCGTGTCACCCTTCGATCCACCTTTGTGAATTGGGGACACATTTGCACATCTCCAGTCCGTGGGAACCTCCCCTGAGTCCAAGGATGCTCTCATAATTATGGCTAAGGGTTTGCTTAGTTGCTTTGCCGCCTCCTTTAAAATAACTGGATAGATCCCATCCACCCCAGGTGCCTTTCTTATGTTTAACTTCAACAATTTCTCCTCCACTTTGCTCTCAGTTATTACAAAATCATTAAGCACACTGCTACAATTTGATAACCTTCTTCCATTTTCAAACTGTAATAATTCCTCACGTGTGAATGTAGATGCAAAATACTCATTCAGTTTGTTTGCTATCTGAGCAGGATCATCAACAGTCGAACCATCGATGTCAAGTGGACCAATCATATTCATCCCCTTCCTTTTAGAGTTTATATAAGTAAAGAAATCCTTGCTGTTTTTCTTAGCATCCTTTGCCAAAGATTTCTCGTAATCCGCCTTCGCCTGCCGAACCTCCTTTGTGACCTGATTACAGACTAGCTTATATCTGCCACAGGCTTCTGCGTCACCTGATAATTTATATGCATCCCATGCATTTTTCTTCTCTGTCACGAGTCTCATTAGTTCATTTGATAACCATTTAGGCCTAAACCTTGAACGATATTTCTTAATCGGTATATAAAGTCCAGTAGCTTCCACGATTAATTCCTTGAATGCTTCCCACTTAGAATTTACTGTTGGTAACATCGTCAGTTGATCCCACTGTACAGAATTTAAAAACTGTCTGAGACCACTGTACTCCCCTTTACGGAAGCAAAAACCCTTTCCTTTACCCCTGACGGTAGTTACCTCTTTGAGTAAATCCCACTTCAGCACACTGTGATCACTGCCACCTAGTGGTTCCTTTATCTGCAAATTCTTAATACACGAATGATCACTGCTGATAACCAGATCAAGAGTGTTACTTTCTCTGGTTGCCTCTCGAACATGCTGCTGCAGAAAACAATCATCCAATAAATCCACAAAAGTCTCACTGGTGTGTGAGTGACCAACCCACAAGTTCCAGTCAATATCTGGGAAGTTAAAATCCCCCATTATAAGACATTCAGATTTACTGGCCCACTCTATTTCTCTGTACAATTGTTCATTGTACTCATTCAAGTCATTAGGCCTATAACACACTCCTACCCTTATTTTTCCTTTCGCAGTGCTTATCTCGCACCAAACTGACTCAACAGAGCACTGTTCATCTATATTAACTGGGTGCACTTCCTTTGATTTTATGTTTTTCTTAATTAACAGCATAACACCCCCTCCCTTTCTGTCCTGTCTATCCTTTCTGTACACATTGTACTCCCCAAATTCCAGTTCTGCATTCCTTATATCTTTGTGACACCACGTCTCTGCTATCCCAACAATATCCGCCTTTGATGTCTTGACCAACACTTCAAATTCATCAAATTTATTTACTATACTTCTAGCATTGGTATACATGCAAGCATACATGCTCCTATGCCTATTCCTGGTTACCCTAACACATCCCATATACCCAACTATTCCATGATGACTGCCATCCGTCCCTGAAACCCCCAACACCCCTCGCTCCAGGTCGCTTCTTATTCTAATAGAATAAGAAGTTTTCTTTTCTGGCAGCTGTGGGAAGAAAATGATGAAGATTTTCAGATGCTGCTGCTGCTGTGTCGTTTTTTTGCACTCAGGGACACCATCATTTCCTTTCTTTCTCATAACGAGCATGGAGAAAAACTCGTTAGGGCCAAAGCAGGCATATTTTGTCTGGTTTCTTAATTTATTAAACAAGACCTTACAGGGTAAACAATAACCTCATAGATAGTAAGGAAGACATTGTTTCTTTCCTTAAAATGTTTGGTCTATTGGAACAATATCGGACGTCAAGAATTTTTACAATTTCCAAACCTGAATACGATCACAGAGGAACTGAAGGACGATGACATTACTGTTTATGTGAAACATCTAAAGCAAATACACACAGATCTGCAGGAAAGATTTAATGACCTGTTAAATCTCAGTATCCCATATTGAATTTTAGAACCATTTGAGGAACAACCCACCGATATTGAGGTAGAAATTCAGTGCTATAATTGCACGCCATAAGTTCAGTCAATTTAAAAATGATTTTTGGGTCAAGAGCGATCTGCCGAATGGATTCCCAAAACTATGGGAAAAGGCCCAAATATTTTTCATTGCCTTTCCCTCAACATATTTGGTTGAATGCAGATTCAGCAAGGTAGTTTCCTTGACAAAATCAGCAACAGACTTGATATCACAGCAAGAGGTAACCTTTGACTATCACTATCTAGTTTGGAGCCAAACATACAAAAAACTTGCACAGGAACATCAAGCTCAAGGATCTTATTAAAATTTTCATTTAATAAAAATCTTTTTTAATTTTTTGTTATATGTATGTTCATGTTTTCTTCTCTTCTACATGTTCAATAAAAGTGATTTCCTATTTGTGTGTTTGTTCTGGAATCACTTACAAGCCACAGTGAACATATCCATTAAATTTTCCATAAAAATCCAATATTCATGGGTAATATTAAATGACTTCTTGCTTCTTATTAATTAACTTTTCAATAGTCTTGAACAGAACTTCCTTGATTTTGATGCAAAACTTGTTTTGACTAAAACCTTAATACTTTCACATTCACAAAGTATGAATACTGTTGAAAGACAGTTACAAATTGCTCTTTCCAGAATAGAATCGTGGACCTTACGTAATGGATACCGCCTAGCTGAGCAGAAATCCACCACTACTCATTTTTGCAAATTACGGTCACTGCATCCCGATCCTGAGCTAAAGATCAATAACATTTCAATTCCTCTTGTTGACACTGTCCGTGTTCTTGGTCTCGTACTGGATAAGAAACTGAACTGTAGCTTATCTTAGAACTATCTGCTTGAAAAAGTTGAATATTCTCCGGTGTGTGTCATCTATGTCATGGGGTGCTGATCGACATACCTTGATCCATCTTTATCGAGCCCTCATCAGATCCCGCTTAGACTATGGCTCTCCAGTGTATGACTCTGCGAGAAGAACTACTTTAGAGCAATTGAACACGATCCAGCACAGTGCGCTGAGAGTTTCTCTAGGAGCTTTCAGAACCTCCCCTGTTCAGAGCCTTTATATCGAAGCTCATGAGCCACCTTTACATCTTCGGAGGAAAACATTACTTTTGATGTTTGCCGCAAAAATTCGCAGTTTGCCCTCCCACCCTAGTTGGAAATATCTGTATAATACCGAATGGGAGTCATTTTACAACAGTAAGCCAAATGAAAACCGACCTGCTGCACTTAGACTTAGAGAACTCACTCAAGCATGGAATATAGACATCAGCGATATATTTCAGGACATGACACTTCCTGATCCGCCTTGGACAAATATTTCTGTTAATTACGACGATTATTTTCAACAGTGGGGTAAGAACACCTTGTCGCCCTCCAATATTGCACAATTACATGAAACTCACTCTTCTAACTCAGAGGCCTGCAAAATATATACAGATGGATCAAAAACTGAGACCCAAGTAGGTGCTGCAGCAGTCTTCCCTTCAGTCACCATTTCTGTTTCATTACCAATAGAATGCAGTATCTTTACTGCTGAACTTTATGCTATTAATTTAGCTCTCGACCGGATAACTGAATTTTTAATTACGACCACTTTAATATACACCGACTCACTCAGTGCTGTCACTGCTATAATAAGTGGTAACAACTCTTCTCACCCTGTAATAAAACAGATCCGTTCTAAGCTACTTGCCTGTAAGGAATTGAAACAAACTGTGACATTCTGCTGGATCCCAGGACATTCTGGAATAGCTGGCAATGAAAGAGCGGATCATGCAGCCAAACAACCAGAAACCACCATTACGCAGAAATTTCAAGTTCCATATACAGATTACAAACACATTATCTGTAAAGCATGTTATAACAGTTGGTCATTAATCTGGAAAGGTTATCCAGGAAATAAACTCTACCAAATAAAACCGGAACCAAAGCTATGGCAATCCAGCTTCAGCAAAAACAGGCGAGATGAAATAATTTTAGGAAGGCTAAGGATTGGGCATACGCACCTCACTCACCTATATCTATTAACTAATAACAGCGCTCCACAATGTACATTCTGTCAAGTACAACTGACAATTCGCCATTTATTAGTGGACTGTCCCCACTTTCAAAATATCCGCTTAAACACCTTTAAATCAATAGCTAATACACAGTCATCAATAAATTTATTACAGATTCTGGGTGATGATTCTAATGAAAAAGAACTATTTATTTTCCTAAATCGTATCGGAATATATCATAAAATATAGTTATATCCACTATTAGAAAGACACAATATGGCCCTAGCAGCCTATGTGTCGTTAAACACAACAACAACAACAACAACAACAACAAATACTTTCACAAAGTGATTACATCAGTAAGCTTTTTTTTTAACAACTGTAATGTATTGTAGTCGGTAGGAGAGAAGTATGGAAGAAACTTGCCAACCAAACTTTTCTGCTTCACGCGAGGGGAGCATAAAATTTGAGAAGAGCCCTGAGAGGGCCATGGCCAAAAAAAGGTTGAGAATGGCTGCTATTTGTTTTTTTTTTTTTTTTTTTTTTTTTATGTTAGTTGTTGGCACATCGGCTTCTGTGGCCATAATGCACCTCCCAAGGTTTTTGCATTTACTCTGATCCAAGCCCGAGGTGGGATTCGAACCTGCGACCTTTGGGTTGCCAGGCAGGCACTTTATCCACCCGGCTAGCCCGGTCGGCGCTATCTGCTATAGACAAACACCAAGCATTACTGCAAAGCATTCAGTCATTGTACCAATACTGAGCAGTCGTTGATTTTATGTGCCTTTACGTTTTACCTTTCATATGCACTATGGCACACTGCTTGCATGCATTTTGAATGTAATAATGTGTTGCAGCACATCACTCAGTTCCATTTTAAGCCAGGTCCAGATGCACAGTTTTTCACAAAGTTTTACTTGCGCAGTCCTAGACGTTCACACAAAATGTTACGTGGAGACGATAAAACCATGGTATTATCAAAACTGAACGAAGACGGAGTTGTAAGGCTGTACAAGAAAGCATCATCTTGGAGACATATTCATACTTTGCCTTTAGCCAGTGGGTGGTTAATTGCTGGAACAAACTTCCATCTGTCGTTGTGGAAGTTGATAGGTTGAATAAATTTAAGGAGGAACTGGACAGGCATTTGGAGGGAATGGTGCGATTTTTTTTTTTTTTTTTTTGGCTGATGCTGCATAAGCTCATACATTTGCTTTCTTGCATCACATGCCACTACTACTACTACTGCTACTACTACTTGTCGTTGCATGTGGACGCTTGCACAGTTATGATTCCGTCTTTCAGTTCAGTTTAATCCATCGAGATGTACACTAGTCAGTTGCCTTCTATTTATTATTTAGCAGTTTCATCATTACTGACCTACGACAGTGCAGTCTACAGTTCATAAATGAATTTATTGAACTTTATAAAACGTTCCTATGTTTATGGAAGGTGAAGTCCAAAAAATATAGTGGCGCCTCCGTAGCCAGGTGGGCAGGAGCAGCAGTGCGTAACACACACCTAATGCTCCTAAAAAAAAAAATAATAAAATGTGACAGAGACAAGAAAAGCCAGGCCTACAAAGTCCTCATTGAAAAATATAAAGAAGTGGAGCCCAATGCCACACAAGAAACAATTACTAAAAAAATTAATTCACTTAGATCAGTGTACCAAAAAGAGCTCCTGAAAATAAAAAAAAACTCCAGCGTTCTGTTCTGGCACTGATGAGGTCTAGACATCTTCACTGTGGTATTTTCATCTCTTTGCCTTCTTGAGTGACCAGGAAGTATCCAGGGAGTCTATAAACAACATGGACGAGGAATCACAATAAGGAGTAAGTTAAATAAATAAATAAATAAAATATTTTTTAGAATTTTATTTCTTTATTTTCAGGAAACTACATTATTTATTAGCATCAGTCTTCTTGTAGAATGACCTTATCCTGTCATGGTACAGACCCCTCGTTACTGAAATATATCTTGAACGTATTTCGAACAACTTTTGCATTTTCTAGAACTCGGCCGTGTTTTCCACATTGAACCTTATGCATTGATTTAGGATAATGTATTTTCAACTACCCATCTAGCTCTGCATAAGCGATAATTAAAAATTCTCATCTCTTTATTTAATTTGTCCCAAGGATATGGCTTAAGAAGGATCTCCAACGAAAACGTATCTAAGAATTCTATCTGAGTTAGGAATCTTTTGTGCTTCAGGAATATTCATATTATTATTTGTAAGTTTCTCATAAAATAAAGTGTATGTAATAACTCCTCCATCAGAGATTTGACCATTTGTTCCTACATCGCAATATATAAATTTGCAATTGTATTTACAATAGTGTAGGTGGTAGATGACTTTCATCAACCGGTGAAATGCCACCACTTTGCTTATTGGAGGCTTGAAGTGGTGAAACCCATGTTTAGTCTCTAGAGCAAAGTTTCTGGCATCCCCTTCCCCCCATACTTCTCCTTCAACCCATGCACGGTACTTTTTTTTTTAACCCAAGTACGGTACTAAGTACTATAGGTTCTAATACCTCTCGTGTTTGGGGTTCACATAAAAAAATAAAAAAAATTGACATTTGCAATAGCCATAAGTGCAATACTGTGAGTATTCTTATAGTTGTAAAAATATGAGCTGCTTCCTGCAGGTGGTACGATCCGCACACATTTGCCATTTATGGCACCGAGGCAATGGGGGAATTGCCATTTATTTTCGAATTCCTTTGCAATTTCTATCCAGTCATCTTCACTTTTTGGAAACTGGAAAAAAAAAATCATATTTGAATATGTGTATATTTTTCAATATATAAGTGTATCTCAAACAAAGTCTTATCCCAATTTTTATTTGTTTGCTTTTAACAGAATGTTTAGGATGACGTCTTAAGTGAACATGAAAATCATACAGGAGAGACCTCCTTTCTCGCCTCCTACAACACAACTGGACACTTCGAGGTCAGTTAGCAGAGCTTCTTCTTTTTCTAATACACAGAAGAGGAAGCAATGTTTTGACGATGACAAAACAACAGAAGTGATGACTCTAGTTGGGGAAAAACTACAATCTCTGAAGCCAGAAGATTTGTTTGATACTTATGGTAAACACGTTGCCAACGAGCTGAGAATTCTTAATACTAGACAAACTATTTTTCACTCAAAAGCTTATTAACGATGTGTTATTTGAGGCGGAACTGGAGTCTCTTACAAGGGATTTTAAGATTGTCAACTGCAAGGAAATCACATCCCTACTTCAACTTGGAACTGATAGTGGGTGGCATCATCATGTGCAGGGACAAGTGCCACAGCAAGTAATAAATCCTTGTCTTAATTCCGAGCCAATACACTCAGCTCCTGATACTTCCGTTATTCAGTGTTTTACAAACTACAAGGCATAAGGCTAGTTTGTTTTTTGTATTCTTATAATAAATAAATAAACTTTTTTTCGAAAATGCACACTTCTTTTACTTACCTTTAAATATTCCTTTTTGAGAATGGTGTATATAGCCTTACACTCTGTTATTATATTTCTTAATGATTGTTTTGAAATAGCAGTTGTGAATTCTAAGTCCTTATAAGTTCTGCCTGTTGCTAGAAATCTCAAAGTAACACTTAATCGCTCATGAGGTGTGATTGCTTCCCTCATACAAGTTTTTTTGATTCTTGGAGTGACTAGTGACAACAAACGCATATAGATTTCTATATCCATACGTAAATAATTCCTCCAGTCTTCAGGTTCATCATGTAATTCACAAATCAAACTGACATGAGAATGTTGTACCCTCTTGAGTAACCAGTCCCTACACCACCTTTTGCATACACCGTGATTGTGTTTCTTCTGGCCAGGCACAGTGAAAACGTTGCTAACAGCAACACTTCATCCATCTTGTGCACAGTTCACGTTAAAAATGAGTGAAAAGACTGCACAAAAACAGAGCCAATTGGACACAAATTTGCAACGTCTTTAGCACCATCTAAACTGTGCAGATAAAATGTTGTAAAAAAACTACGTCTGGACAGTCTTTACACATATATGAATTGAAGCAATGAATGTATTAATGTTACTGTCTTCGCATAAGTCTCCTGGTTTTTTGTTACCAGGTTTCATTTTTATATTTTGACATACCTTCGTTTTTGATGTCAAGAGCTTGCATCATTCTTTTTTATTATAAACAATAAATTTTAACAATATTCTTACTACTTTTCTTTACTTTAAACTTGTAGCAGACAAAACAGCAACAACTGTATTCAACCATGGCAGAATTAATGTTGCCACATTAAAAGCAGTTACATGAAAAGAGCACAGATTGGTGTCTGACTTATGATAGAATCAGATCTAAGGCCACAATATAGTGTTGTAAAATAGAGATTAACATTTGTCAGAGAATTGTTGCTAAGGTCAGTAGGAATGGTAACTTAATCTGGCATATCACAATATTATATTATTATAAGTAAGCGAAAATTCTGTAGATGTTCAAACTTTTTAAGAATTATGCAATAAATCAGAGATTTTTTTAAGAAATATGAAAAAAGGAATTAAAAAGATTTGATCTGTCATGTACTGCATGACTTTACTTAGCAAGCATTTAACACCTAAATTATTCTGAATATTTTTTAATTAGAATTTCAGCTTTACTTTCAAGGACATATGCAAAGAGTTTTTACTGTTGAAATTTTAGAAAGTTTCATTTTTAACTGCCTATTATTAATATTTTAAGTAAAAGTAAAATTTTTTCTTTCTTTTTCATATATTAGTGCTAAAACCAAGTACTGGTCTTCCTGTAAGGCTAGCAGCCAGTAGCAGCCAGGTGCTAAATACTTTGGTATATACTTTGGTGCCATTTGCAGGACTAACTCTTGTTTTATCAGTGGCATATTATGTTTATCGACGACGGCGAATGTCATATTTTAATGAAGTACCAACATCTGAACCATCACCCTTACCAACGCCTTCACCTTTGTTAGGTTTATGTCCAGTTCAGTTGATAGAAGTGAAAGCTCAAGGTCGTTTTGGTGCAGTGTGGAAAGCACAGATTTTAAAGGAATATGTTGCTGTTAAAATATTTCCTCCCCAGGTAATTTATTTTAAATGGAATTTAAAATAGACATGAATATGAACTTTTTAAGTAATTTTACTATGTTATTGTATTATGAGGCTCCTCCAAAAAGAAATACACACTGTGCACATGTTCCTCGCTCAGTATGCCTATGCAACTGATATTTATTAGGATAATAATTTGAAGTTTAACCTTGTTATTAATGTGCTTGGAAGAACAGAGTTCCTATATTGAACATTTGTGTTGTGTAGAGGCTTTTAAAAATGGATGGTGATGCTTCAGATCAGATTTCAGCTTCCCATCAAAGATCTTTTATCAAAACTGAAACTTTGAGTGGTCAAACACCAACACAAATTTATGAATTGTTGCAGAAGTGTGTGTCAAGTCAAGAGTAGATTATAGCATGATTGAAGATAAGCAACACTCAGGTAGACCAAGAACATCTATTAACAACACGTCAGCAGTCATTATTATGCCATTTTGGATGTATAACCTGTGGAGAAATAGCCAATGAATCTGAAATATTGAAGTCATTTGTTCCTTGAATTTTAACTGATGGATTGCAAAACAGAAAGGGCCCTCACTGATAATTTCCATGTTTGCTATCAGATGAACAAGCAAAGCATAAAGAATTGCAACACAGATATCTGCACATTACTGATGAGAAGGTGGAGTTTTTAAACCACATTGTTTCAATCAGTTCGCCGGAAGCATTCATCTTTGCCATACTCTCTAAATATTGCTGGCGTAAATCAAAGGTGAAACAAATGGTTATCTTGGCCTATATTTATGAGAGCGTTATTGCCCCTGATTATGTGCCATTTTGAAAATCAGTAACTGGAGACTACCATTGAACGTTTCTTTGTCAGATCAGAATTATGCTTGAAAATCCATCAGAAGCGATGTTGATGTACTTCTTGACAACATCTGTGGCTGCTTCCGTGGTTGATGTACTCCATGATAACATCTGTGGTCACTTCTGATTAACTTTCAAGCATAAATTCTGAGAACAGACAATTTAACCTCATTCAGAAATTATGCCTGGATATTGGGAAGCAGATATGAGGTGTGAAGGTTTTTTTTTAAATGAAAATAGTAATAGTAATAGAGACATGGGATCCAAGAAAGCAAGCATATGAGCTTATGTAGCATCAGCCAAAAAAAAATTCATACAACCATTCCCTGTAAAAGTTTGTCCATTTCCTCCTTGAATTTATTTAAGCTATCAACTTCCACAACGATAGATGGAAGTTTGTTCCAGCAATTAACCACCCGTTGGCTAAAGGCAAATTTCCGCACAACTATTCCACAACTATCTTTCCTCAATTTGAATTTATGTCCCCTTAGATTCGTTCGTAATCTGAGCAAGCGAAAGAATTCCATCAGAATTCAGCATGCTCAACCCATTCAAGGCCTTGTACACCTCAATCAGATCACCTCACAGGTGCCTAGTCTCCAGCCACTGCAATTTGCAGAACTTAAGCCTCTCTTGGTAAGAGGACCCCTTCATTCCCCTCACCAATCTTGTAGCCCTTCTCTGTACATGCTCAAACAAATCTATATCCTTCCTAAAATGAGGCCTCAAGACCTCATTTTAGGAAGGATGTAGATTTGCTTCCATGGTTGATGTACTCCGTGATAACATCTGTGGTCACTGATGAACTTTCAAGCATAAATTCTGAGAGCAGACAATTTAACCTCATTAAAAAATTATTCCTGGACATTGGGATGCAGATATAAGGTGCAAAGGAGACTGCATCAAAATGACTTCTTTTTTTTTTTTAATGAAAATAGTAATAGTAATATTATTACTATTTTCAAAACTATTACTATTACAAAAACCACAAGTATGAGAGGTATTAGAACTTATAGTACTTAGTACCATGCATGGGTTGAAGTTTGAGAAGATGAAAGAAGATACTTGTTGACATTAGACTTGAATTTCTGTAGAGTGTAATTTTCAGGAAATATGTATGAAGGGAGGTTGTTCAAGAAAACAGAACTCAAAGGAATAAATGAGTAAGCAGAAAAGTTGGTTCTGTGAGCTTGAAGTTGGACAGTAAAAAGATACTGATCAGTTGCTACATGTGTTTTTAGAAGAGAGTAGGAATTATAGAAGCCAATTCAGAAGAACAGTGCCCATGGAAGTATCTGTAGAGAAGGCATGCAGCAGAAACAGAACGTCTATGAGACAGTGTGAGAGAATCTGTTAGAGATGAGTCTTTAGTTAACCCAACTGCCCTCTTTTGAATGGAATTTAGAAGTCTGAGAGAGATTTTGGAGACTGGGGCACAATATTCCATGGTAGGGCGGATTTGCAATTTGTACAGAGGTGAACAAATATTTGGAAGAAAAATAATGCTGAGGGCAAAAGAGAAAACCAAGTTTTTTAGATGCAGAGAAAGCATATTTGCAATCTACTTATGCCAAGAGAGGTTAGAAGTCAGGGTAATCTTCGATAGAGATATGTGATCTTGTCTAGAAATCATGGTGTCATCAAAGATAAGCATAGGACCAGAAGAATTCTTTTTGGGAGATAAAAGACAGGAGTGAGTTTTAGAAGAATTAAAAACTAAGTTATTTCTGCCGCCAAGAGAGAATTTTCTGGAAATAAGCAATTAAGGGATTAGTGGTGTATATTCGAGAAGTTGAAGCTATTTGTGCAGGGCAAGGTTTCTCAGACTGGAAGGTGGAATGTAATGTGCTATAATCAGAAAAACTATGGATAAGATTTCTGGTAAATGGAAGAAGCTCATTAATATACAAGAGGAAAAGAGTGGGAGAAAGAACTAAACCTTGGTGACACCTGCATTAGTGGAGAAGTTTGAAGACAGAAAGCCATCATCCACAGTGAGTGGTCAGAGATAAAACTGGATACCCAATTACAAAAAAGGCTGGACAACTATAAGATGGAAGCTTTATTTAGAAGACCCTTATGCCAAATACGATGAAAAGCCTTTGAAATGTTGAGAGCAACTGCTTAAGTTTCTCCAAACTTTTCCATTGAATTTGTCCATAGTTGGGTAATATAAGCCAGTATATTACCAGTGGATCAACACTGATGGAATCCATACTAGGGATCATTAATCAGATGGAAGGTTTCTAGATAGTTTAAGGGTTGGCAGTTAATAGATTTCTCCATTACTTTAGAAAATGTATAAGTAAGTGCAATAGGATGATAATTGGATGGGAGGGATTTGTCACCCTTTTTAAGAGCTGGCTGGATATGAGGAAATTTCCAAGTAGAAGGGGAAACACTTTTGAAATAAGAAAGTGAAAAAAAGGCGACACAGAATAGAAGACTCAGGAGCACAGATTTAGAGAACAAATGGAGAAATACCATCAGAACCTGTCACTTTCTTGGCATCCAGACTGTCCAAATTCTTCTGACATCCTTTTGATGGAAGACCACAAGAGACATTTTAATAGACTTAGTACTGAGAATGATAGAAGGTGGTTTACCATGATCATCAATACACAATTCAGAAGAAAGTAGGATGCTAGCAGGTTAGCTTTATCTTTGGCTGAATTGGTAATACCATCTGGTTTTTGACAGAGGTGGGATAGAGTTTGCAAAATTTGCGGCCAGTAGCTTTGGCAAGAGATCAAAATGTTCAATTACCATTTGGATAAGAAGCAAGTTTTCTACCTGTTCGAAATCTAATTTGGATTGATTAATAATTGCTTTACAATTGTTGTGAGCTTTGGTGTAGGCAGAAAATGAACTTGGAGATTTGGATACAAGCCAGTTGCAACATGCAACATTCTTATCTTGAACAGCCTTAGCACATTTATTGGAAAGAGCAAGGTTTAGATAAGGGATGAGATTTTAAGGTGGAATGTGGAATAAAGGATTTCATCCCTACAAGAAAAATTTCACTGACTCGATCTGAGCAAACGTTGACATTAGCAGATTAGAAACAATAATCCAACCAAGGAAAAATAGAAATGAATCTTGTGGAACATTCTATTTTGCATTCTTTTAATGCTAAACAACACAAAGTTAAAATGACCATGCGAGAAAGAAGAGACCATCACCAAGTTGTGATCTGAGGTGCCTAGAGGATCACTCACTTCAACTGTGTACTCGAAGAGTTGTTTGTGAGAAAAAGATAAGTGTAAGCAAAAGGTGAATAATTATTACAATAAAATAATTATAATCATATAGTGAATAATTATTACAATAAAATAATTATAATCATACAGTGAATAATTATTACAACTGAAATGAACAGTGGTTGAATCAAGCAATAATTGGGATTCTGTCAGAAAAAGTACATGGGGTGTGGCAGACTAAGTGGAAATGGACGTTGTTGAGATTGGAACTGAGACGGCATTTATTTGTGAAATGAAAGAAGGAAGTGTTTGGGAGGTTTAGATCTTTTCACAGACAAGTTTGTTCTATTAGTTTGATAATTCATGGTGTATTCAGTAGCAAGAAAAGGTGTGGAGGATATGTTGTGTGAAGTAATGAAATTTTTCCAGCTTCTTGACATAAGGCCGCGACAATGCTCCCCTCCCCCACATGCACACTACTCGGACTCCCATCAGTAGCTATCTGCTAGAGTAAAGGCAGCGAGATTATTGCGATATACATTAGCTGTTCCGGAAGCCTCCTAGGAGTTATCAGTAGATTGTCTGGTGGATTATCTAGCAGCTGGCCTTCAAACACTGTTTTAGAGCTGTACCCTCAAAATGTAAGGAAGATTAAATCTTGCCATGATGTTCATCATAACCTCAAAAGACACCAGTCATACTGCATGGTGGAAGAGATGGGAGGATTGCTGGAGTTTTGCTCTGTAGACTAAACATGGGTTCCACTACGTTAAGCCCCCAGTGAGCAAAGTGATGGTATTGCACCAGTTGATGAAAATCATCTACCATCTAGTATTACCTGATAACACAGAGGGGGCAGCTTTCTCCATGTGGCGTGGGCACCACATTTCAACCCTTGCTTACCTTGGTTTGCACCTAGGTGCCATATTTCAGGACTTACATATTGAAGTTACACCCAGTGTTACTAAAAGTCTTACCATCGTGAATGTGCAAGCAGAGGATTTGGCTCTCACAGACCAACTGGACTTCGTCAAAATTCAGTTCACTTGACTTGAGCGGAACCTGAATATGAGTTCCATCAGAATTTTAGAGTTTCAGGTAGCAAGCCCAGCTTGACATACCTGAGAGAATGTCTGTGACAGCCTCAAGTCAGGATAAATAATAATTTGAATTTTAACTTCATTATTAATGTGCTTGGAAGAACAGAGTTGAATTGAATGAATGAATGTTTTTGAATGAGGCTTTTAGAAATGGATGGTGATGCTTCAGGTCAGATCGCAGTTTCGGATCAAAGATCTTTTATCAAAACTGAAGCTTTGTGGTCAAACACTGACACAAATTTATGAATTGTTGAAGTGCTAGTGAGCCATCAACAGTAGATTATAACACAGTTGAAGACAAGCAATGCTCAGGTAGACCAAGAACATCTATCGACAACACATCAGCAGTCATTATTATGCCATTTTGGGGGAAGACAGGTATATAACCTGTGAAGAAATAACCAATGAATCTGAAATAATGAAGTCATCTGTTCATCAAATTTTCACTAATAAGTTACAAAAAAAAAAGTCACTGATAGCCTCCATGTTTGCATCAGATGAACAAACAAAGCTTATAGAATTGCAATACAGTTACTTACACATTACTGAAAAGAAAGTGAATAGTTTTCAGAACAAATTGTTGCAATTTATAAGATATGGACTCGTGACTTTAAAATGAAGTTACAATCAGCTCACTTGAAGCATCCACCTTTGCCACACCCTCTAAATATTGCTGGCAACAATCAAAGGTGAAACAAATGGTCATCTTGGCCTATAATCATGAGTATATTATTGCTACTGATCATGTGCCACTTTGAAGATCAGTAACGGGAGACTACTATCAAGCATTTCTTTTTTGTCAGATCAGAAATTATGCTTGAAAATTCATCAGAAGTGACCGCAGGTGTTGATGTACTTTGTGACGATAACACCTGTGGTCACTTCTGCTGAATTTTCAAACATAAATTCTGAGAGCAGACAGTTAAACCTCATTCAAAAATTATACTTGAACATTGGGAAGGAGTCACAAGGCATGAAGGAGACTGCATAGAAAGTTTTTAATATAAATTATGCTATAAAATAAATTTAGTTTAAATTAACTTCTTTTGAACATTACTTTTGAGATAATTCTTATATATCACCATAAGACTTTCATATGCTCTGCAAGGACATTGAGATAAATTTTAATGGTCAGCCAAGTCCAGAAAACTTTACAACTTCATTATAATTGTTTTGTTAATGTGCATTGCTAAATTCAACGGACAACATTTTTAGCAACAAATATCTATCGCAATACTTCATGATGCATAACACTCCTGCCTAAAAGTTTGGAATCACAGTGTATGACAACAGTTTTGGTTAATTCTTTTGAAATAAGCAGTGACAGTGTAAGGTTTAATATAAAAAAACAACATACTACAATGGATTTTAAGATTATTTATTAAGTGCTGAAAAATTTTACAGCAAACAATATTTAAATGATCAATATTAACAGCTATACTGATTTTTCATCAAAATATACTCCACGAGATTCTATAATAGTGTCCTGACTAACATTACTCCAAGGAATCTGTAAGGTTCCCCATAAATTTTGTGAAGATGGGCAGACTTCACAGAATTGATGGTCTCTAATTTCATAAAAGCCCTGCTGAGTTTAAGTCAGGCGACTGTGGTGGGTATTACAAATTATGGTGACTTCACCATAATTTGTAATACCCTTCCTGTTTAGTTGCTACACTTCTCGGAAAGATTAACAGAACAAAATGTTTTTCGTGAATATTTTATTATTAATAGTGTCACCGAAGGAGAATATTTGATATAATAGGCATCCTGGCATGCAAATTTGAAGTATCCAGTAGAAATCAATCTACCACCCTACAGAGCTGCACATTATGCAAATTATTCATGCCTGTGAAAACAGGGATTGTGACCATGTCACTTCATTCCAGTTTTTTGGCTTGCTCAGTGGGATACCCACATCTCCAGTATTCATGATGACAGGTCATTATTGTTTTTGAGGTGGTGGGCTGTTGAATGACTTCAAGCTGAACAGTCACGGGTGGAGGTGTTGTTGTCTTAATGTGTCATCTCGGCACTATGGAAGCATTTTCAGGAGACATGAACCATTACAAGAAGAGCTGGCCAAGGTCACCCAAGGGCTATGTCAATCAGAACAGACCACTATCTGGCTCTAACAGCAAGGCAGAACCGTACAATGGCCTTCATCAACTTTCTCTTATATGGCCAAAGGGGAAAACATTTCCAACCGGATTGAGTTAAGAAGGCTCAATTCAAGTGGACCTACACAAGGAAGCCAGTGGTTTGCATCCTTTTAACCCCAGATGACCACACAGCTCATCGAAACTGGTTTTGGGAACATGTGACTTGGAGCCCTGATAAATGAGGTACAGTTCTGTTCTCTGAGTCCCATTATAAGTCTACAAACAGATTCTAGACATTATTTCATATGGAAACAAGGAATGCGGTACTATCCCTCCATCTTCAGAGAAGGGGCATTTACAATGTAGGTGGGTGTGTTGTGTGGAGCAGAATAATGATCAATGGCGGCACCGTAACTGCTCAGAGTTACCAAGAACAGCCTCTTGAACCCTATGTGTGACTTTTTTAGGTGTGTGGTTTTCCCGGGTTTTCTTTTCATGCACGACTACACCACTGCACATAGAGCTCAAATGGTGGACGAATATCTTGAAGCTGAAGATATCTAACGGCTGCCATGGCCAGTGCGATCAAAGAAGTGTGGGACGCCCTTGGTCATCACAATGCACGCTGACAGCCAAGTCTTCATTCACTTGGTGAGCTACAGTCTGCACTGGTGGAAGAATGGGAGTTGTTGCCACAGAAACTTAAAGACATCCTTATATCAAGCTTGGATCACCGCTGTTAGACCTGTTTAGCGGTTGGAGGGGGTCATGTGCTGTGCTGATGTACACGTCACCATATTTTCGAGCACCTTGTATCGACTTCTGTAATGTGACCTTTTTAGTAATTTTTATACAACCCCTACAAATGCCCCTTATACCTGTTTGAAGTTTCTTGCTGTATTAATTTTAATAAAAATTGTAAAAGGCTGTATCTTAGAAAATGTGTGTTTTGGGATTTCATTATGATTTTTTAATTTTATATATTTATTTTTGCAACTGTGCCACAGACCATACCTTCAAGTTGAACTGCAGTGTTATGGGTGTTGTTAACATACTTTTATGGTACATAAGACGACATTGATTTAAAATAGTATAAGTTAGTTAATTATTTGAATATGATATTGAAATGTTCACTGAATTTGTTCAGAGTTAGAATTTATCTACTATTTTTAATTTAATTTTATTAGGATCGTACTTCGTGGATTGTGGAACAAGACATATATAAATTACCTCAGATGAAGCATGAAAATATTTTGGTTTATGTGGGTTCTGAAAGAAGGGGAGATAGTTTACAAGCTGAATATTGGTTAATTACATCTTATCACGATAAAGGATCTCTTTGTGATTACCTCAAGGTGAGTACCACTTAATCTTCTAATTTACTGTTTCTGATTTGTCACTATACTCCAAAATTATAATTATTCCATAACAGTTGAGATATTTTAGTTCCCATGTCAGTAGCAAAATATCAACTCAAACTGTTACAGATATAAATGCAAATCAGGAAGTGAGGTCGTCATTATTTTTCTGTATAAAAGAAAACTACTTACAGATGGACCTGTAATCGATTTCTCAACATAGTAGTAGTAGTGGCATGTGATGCAAGAAAGCAAGTATATGAGCTTATGCAGCATCAGCCAAAAAAAAAAAAAAAATTACAAAACAATTCCCTCTAAAAGTTTGTCCAGTTCCTCCCGTAGGGCTGTAGATTTTTGCACACTTACATATTAATCATTATACTGATATAACGGAATAATGTAGCGCATCACAGCTCAATTGTACTTGTTGTGTCACTGCACTTGCTGCATACAATTGCGTTTTCTTGGGCGCATGTGCATTGTAATTGTTGTATCACTGCAGCAACAAGTACAAAGCATGCGCATCAAGTTTCGTGATGATTTCCAGATAAGGTAATGCTTTTTTCCAAATAACACTGGTAAAAAAAAAAAAAAAAAAACAATTTCACACATCCATTCCTTCTAAAAGTTTGTGCAGTTCCTCCTTAAATTTATTTAACCTATCAACTTCCACAAGGATAGATAGAAGTGTGTTCCAGCAATTAACCACCCACTGGCTAAAGGCAAATTTACGCACATAATTTCCACAGACATTCAAACTTTTATCATCGTTTGATGACATTTTCAAAACCCTGTTAGAGAAATGTATCATGACACGTTGCATTCCTAAATTAATCTTGTTAAGGAATTGCTTTCCAGCAAGATGTCAAATCAAGGATGTTGAGGGTTTCTTAGTCATACATTTTTTTCACTCATGTGCTAACATTTTGGACTCCACCTGACCTTCTTTGCTACTTTACAGAAATTCAGTTCCTGATGGTTAATATCCCAAACTGTACCATAAAAATGCCAAACATTTTGTGTGTTGTCTTTCATAGTTCCAAGATGATTCTTTTTAATGGTGATTCAGCTTCAGAACAGCAATTAGTGTATAACCAAGCTACTCTTCATGCTATGAGTTGCTTTTCCCTTTTAACTGAACACCGCATTTAAAAAATGGCTGACGGTTCAGGGAAATTCAAAGGTCAGCTGGATAGTTACCTATGGGAGGAGGGAAATGCATAGGTTGTTTCCTTTTCTTTTATTATTATTAATTATTTATTTTATTTTAATTTTTTTATTATTATTAATTATTTATTTTAATTTTTTTATTGATGTTAATTAATTATTTTATTTAATTTTTTTATTATTATTAATTATTTATTTTAATTTTTTTATTGATGTTAATTAATTATTTTATTTCATTTTTTTATTATTATTTTACTATTTATTCCTTTCTTTCTTTCTCTTTTTTTTTTTTTTTTTTTTTTTTTGGCTGGTGCAGGATAAGCCTTAGGCTTCCTGTCACCATGCGGCCATTACTAATACTACTCAACTTCCTGCTGGTGTTCCTCTCTTTGAATTTATGCCATCTCGTGTTGTCTGAGCAAGAGGGAAAATGCCATTATCATTTAGTGTACTCAACCCATTCAAAGCTTTAAACACTTCAGTCATTTCTCCTTACAGATGTCCTAATCTCCAGACTCTGCAATTTGCAGAACTGAAGAAGCCTTTTTCTGGTAAACATATTTCTTTGCTTTCATCTAGTTGCTCTTCTCTGCATCTGTTCCAACTGATCGATATCCTTGCTAAAATTAGTCCTCCGTACCTGTATGCAGTAGTCAAGATTTGGCCTAACTATTGCTTTGTCCTATCTTATTCTTACCTTATCTTCCTTCATGGATTAGGCGATCTACCTGTTCCAATCTCGAAGAGGTCTGCCCATCTTTTCTTTGGTCTTCCTCTGTCTCTTTTTCCTTTTGCTGTATATGTATAAGCTAATTTAGGGAATCTATTATCTTCCATTCTTTCTACATGTTCTTTCCATCTTTGTCTATATTCTATAATTTTTCCATTAATTGAGTAAATCTTTAATTCCTTTCTAATATTTACGTTTGGTATTTTATCTAATTTTGTACATCCTTTAACATATCTTAAAAATTTCATTTCTGCAGCTTGTATTCTATTAATGTTTCTTTGTTTCGGTATCCATATTTCAGAACCATAAAGAAGTGTTGGTATTGCCATTACTTTGTAAAATTTCAATTGTGTTTCTTTCCTTGTTTTCTTAGCCAGAGTTCTTTTTATTGTTCCACATATATTTTGAAATTTCTCGTTCATATCTCCTTCGACATCATATGTTATATCACATCCTAGATATTTAAAATGTTTTACTTGTTCTAATATTTTATTGTCTATAACTATTTTTGTTCTCACCGTATTTTTCCCTTTAAAAGCCATTGTTCTAGTTTTTATCGTTGATATTTTAACTTTATATTTATATTTAAATACTGCTCTTTGTAAATTATCTTCACTATCTTGAATAATTACTTGATCATCTGCAAATAACTGTATTAATCCTATTCTTTGTATTTAAATATATACCTGTATTAATTTCTTCTTTCCATTTACATATCATATCCTCGATATATATGTTAAACAGCGTTGGTGACAAGCTACATCCCTGTCTAACTCCTTGATTTATTATAATTTCCCCTGTTAATTTATTACCTGTATCTATTACTATTTTTGTTCCTTGATATAAACTCTGTATTATTTTTGTTAGATGCTTTTGGGTATTCTTTATTACTCAATATGTCCCATAGTTTTCGTCTGTTTACTCGATCAAATGCTTTTTCATAATCTATAAATGCTAAATGCTTTTCTAAATTAAACTCTTTTCGTTTTTCTATTATTTGTTTTAATATAAATATATTATTTGTACATGATCTTCCTTTTCTGAATCCTGCCTGTTCTATTAATATTTCATCAGAGATAATTTTAATTCCATTATTTATTATTTTGTTATACATTTTATATACTGTATTTAGTATGCTAATCCCTCTATAATTCTTGGTATCATTTCTATTTCCTTTTTTAAATATTGAAATAATTTTTGCTATCATCCATTCTTCTGGTATTTTATACTGTTCCCAACATTTATTAAATAAATTTAGTATCCTGTCTTTTAAAAAACTTCCTCCATACTTGATCAGTTCTGCATTTATACCATCTATTCTTACTGCTTTCCTATTTTTTGTAGCTTTCAATGCCTTTTCCAATTCTTCCTTCATTATCGGATCTATGTCACTAACTGAGTCTAACTGTATCTCTTTTGTTTGATATGTTGGGTCTTTCCACAATTCTTCATAATGTTTTTTTCCATTGTTCTTCCTTTATTATATTTATTTTTGAAATGTCTTTCTCTGTGCTATTCAAGTGTTTCATCATTTTATATGCCAAATTTTGTCTTCCATGAACATCATGTTCTATTGTGCTTATAAATCTATCCCATGACTCTGCTTTAGCCTTCCTTATTATATCTTTAGTTTTATTGCGTTCTTGTTTATATATTTTTTCATTCTCATTTGTCCTGTTTTGCATATATTTAAGATATTTATCTTGTACTGCTTTAGCTATTTCTTCATTCCATATCTTTAACCCCCCCCCCCCTCCTTATAGTTTTTCCTGAATTGTCCTAGTGTCTCTTTTGCTATCTTTTGAATTATATTTCGTATATTATTCCATTCTTCTTCTATTTGTTCTCTCTCCGATGTTTTACTTATTTCGTCTTTAATCCTTTTTTTCATATAAATTTTTTATGCTTTCTGCTTGAAGTAGATATACTTTATAACTCTTTATTTTATAACTTTATAACTATTGCTTTAGTTACTTTATAACTATTGCTTTGTACAACAGGATAATCACCTCCTTATCCTTGCTGGCAAAACTCCATGAGCTTTCCTATAAGTATATCTGCAGTACTCGGAGAACTTCCTGTCTGACTGCACGATTACCCTAGTTCTTTTTCATTCTCCACCATCTTGAGTATGATACCACATAGTAGGTATGTTATTCAGGAATTACTGCTACCCATATGCAATACCTTTCATTTGTTAATGATAAACTTCATTTGCCACTTCTTGGCCCATCTGTCTAATCTTGCTTGATCTTGTTGTAGTAGCAAATACCCTGTTTACTGTCATTAACCAACCTGCCAATCTTTGTATCATCTTCAAACTGAAATATAAAAAGTCTTAATCAGTTTCCATTAATAAATGTAAAAAACAACAGTAGGCCCATCACTGAACCCTGAGGAACTCTACTAATAACATTAGTCCAGGAAAAGCTATACCCATTGATAACCACTCTTTGTTGCTCCCACTCAACCATCCCTTTATCCATAAAATTTCTTACCTCTACAGCAGCCTTGAATGTTGTGTCAATAGCTTTTCCGAAATTTGAGTGTATGATGTCAAAATAATTTTTTTGCATCCAATTCCTTTGTTACTACATCATAGTATCATATAAAATTGGTCAGACAAGATCGCCCCTTAACAAATCCATGCTGTGACTGCAGTATAACTGCATTTCTGTTGATGGTCTTGCATTGCTTTTTTAACCAGTGACTCCATTAATTTTCCATGGAGAAGAAGTCAGGCTAAGAGGTCTGCAGTTACTTATATCATCCTTTGATCTTTCTTTATGAATTAGAGGTACATTTGCACATCTCCAGTCTGTAGAGATCTCTCGCTGAATCAAAGGATGCTCTCATATTTATGGCTAAAGGTTTGATTTCCTCTTTTGTTACCTTCCTTAATATAATTGGGTAGATTCTATCAACCTCAGGTGCCACTTTAGTTGCGTTTGGATATACAGATAGTTCCTGACTTTACAAGTTAATTCATTCCTAGTGCATGCTCGTAAAGCAGGAATTTATTTCCCATAGACGTAACGTTCAAAACATGGGTTACATTCTCAACAATGAAATTTAACCGTAGTGATGTTAAATAAAAGTCAACAAAACAATGGTTTATGCTTAAACAGTGATTTATTTATCCAAAGAAATGAAAACATGGCCTTTAGAATCAAGAAAATTTTATAATAAAGAAATTATTTATGTCATACAAATGTTAAAGAATGTTTATTCTTCGTCATCATAGACCAAATGCTCACTCATTGATGGTTCGGCACTCGTTTTTGGTTTGCTGGAAGCACAGGGAGTCGTCGTCGTCGTCTTCAGAAATGCTTCAAGTCATTTTTTTCCAAGACAGTCTTCTCTTTTCTTTATAAATTTCACAATAGCATGCATAAGTATTTTTTAAATGTGTAGTAACTCTTCTAGTGCATTTGAAATTTGAATCTTGTGACTTGAAAATCTTAGTTGCTTTTTCTGTGTTGAAAAGCTTCATAAAGACCCTTGAGAGTGAAGGAACAAACAGGAGTTTCAGCTGTTGAATCATCTTCTTCCTCAGCTTCTTCACATTTTGCCATTTCAAGGTCTCCATTTGTGAGCTCTCCATTGTGTGGGTTGGTGCATTATAGCCCTAGTAGCTGATGCACCATTAAAACACAAACAACCAATCTCCATTGTGTGCTTGAAGCAGATCGGTGACATCAGTTGTAGAAACCTCAAGCTGCAATTGTTTAGCAATATTAGCAACCACTTCTGTTTTTTGTACAATCTCTGCTGGTTCTCGAAATTCTTCAAAATTATCAATAAACTGAGGACAACGTTTATTTCATACACCCTTTAAATTTATCTCCCATAATAATAGGGATAAATTTGAAATAACAAAAGACAGCAAAAATGAAGAGCAACACAAACCACTCTTTGTAACATCAATGTATTAACTACTTTATGTTATGTGAGTCAGTGAGACACTCTCATCTGCCTGAACAAACAAATGCATGCATAGTAGTACTGTATTACTATGGGAATATAGTACTACTATGCTTCCCATAGTAGTACTATGGGAAGCATTCAAAGAACTTATCTTGGAAGCTACTAGGCTTTACATACCAACTAAGAAATATTTTCAAGGTTTAGGCCTAAGTGTATGTCAGATGAACTAATGAGACATATGGCAGAGAAGAAACATGCATGGGATACATACAAATTAACACATGACACAGAAGCCTATGATAGATACAAGTTGATCTGTTACCAAGTTACAAAGGAGGTTAGGCAGGCGAAGGCAGATTACGAGAAATCTTTGGCAAGGGATGCAAAGAAAAACAGCAAAGAGTTCTCTACTTATGTAAACTCTAGAAGGAAGGGGATGAATCAGATTGGTCCACTTGATATCGATTGGTCAACTGTTGATGATCCTGCTCAGGTGGCTAACAAACTGAATGAATATTTTGCATCGACATTCACACATGAGGAGTTATTCAGCGAGGGGAATGCCAGAGGTGTATTCAACTCTAGTAGTAAGCTACAGAATCTTGTAATAACTGAGAGTAAAGTGGAGGAGAAATTGTTGAAGATAAATACAAGAAAGGCACCTGGGGTGGATGGGATCTATTAAAGGAAGTAAGCAAACCCTTGAGCCATAATTATGAGAGCTTCCTTGGACTCAGGGGAAGTACCCATGGACTGGAGATGTGCAAATGTGACCCCAATTCAATGCTAACCCAATGTGACCCCACTTCAATGCTAAGGTTGGATAAAGGCAAAAAAGCGCAGAAAGAGGAACTATAGGAAATTTTGGAATTGGTGAAAGAAATAAAAGAGGTGAAAGACTTGTGGAATTTGCAGAATCTCAAGGAATGTCAGTAATGAACACTTTTTTCAAGAAAAGGGTGAACAGAAAGTGGACATGGAAGAGTCCAAATGGATTAACAACTAATGAAATCGACTTCATCCTCACTAACAGAAGATATATTGTGAATGATGTTACCGTCCTGAATAAGGTAAATGTTGGAAGTGATCACAGAATGGTAAGATGTACACTTGATATAGATGTAGGAAAGGAAAGGAAAAAACTGACTCGAGTAAATAATACAAAGGTCTTTGAAATAACAGAGGAGGAGAAAAAGCAGTATGTACTGGAACTGAAGAACAAGTTTGAGCTTCTGCAGACTGCTCAGGACCAAGATATCGACGAGGAATATTACAACTTTCTGAAAGTGATAAAGCCCAAGAAACCTATAGGGAAACAGAAATCTAAAGAAGAAAAAATTAGTCAAGAAACACTTGTCATGATGAACCAAAGACGACAAATGAAGAGCAAGAAAATCACTGACAGGGAGAAAATTGAGTATACTGAGTTATGCAAAGCCATTAGAAAGAGACTCAGAGAGGACATAAGAAGATTTAACACAAGAAAAGTAGAACAAGCATTAAGGGAAAACAAAGGATTTAAATCAGCAGCCATGAGCAGTAATACAGAAAGACAAATGATACTGAAACTGAAGAATAGCGAAGGTGTACTTATAAACAGCAGAGAAGGCATAATTCAAATAGCAGAAGACTACTATAGAGAATTATACAAGGAGCGAGGGAATGATACCAGCAGTGGGGAAGATGGATTGCAAAGTAGCAACACATACGACATACCCGATATTCTTCCTGATGAGGTAGAACATGCATTGAAGAAAATGAAGAATCGGAAAGCCCCGGGGGAAGATGAAGTTACTGTAGAGTTGTTAAAATTGGGAAGAAGAGACATAACACAAAAACTGGCAAGGCTCTTCACAAAGTGCATTAGAAAAGGTGTGATGCCTAAGCAGTGGAATAATGCAATTATAGTTTTGCTGCATAAGAAAGGAGATAAATCAGAAATTGGAAATTATAGACCAATTAGCTTGTTATCCCATATCTACAAGTTGTTCACAAGGGTCATTACTAACAGATTAGAAAGAATACTTGATGAGAATCAACCGAAAGAGCAAGCTGGCTTTAGGACAGGATTCTCAACTATGGATCACCTTCACGTAATATCACAGCTAATGGAGAAAGCAAGTGAATATAAAACACCATTATGCCTGGCATTTGTGGATTATGAAAAGGCATTTGACTCCATACAGCATAAGGCAATGTTTCGGGCACTGGAAAGACAAGGCATAGATACTCCATATATTATGATTTTGAAGAAAATATATGAGAGTGCTACATCCTTTATTAGACTAGACAAAGACAGTAGCAAATTTAAAATTGAGAAAGGAGTTCGACAAGGAGACACAATATCTCCAAAGCTGTTTACTGTTGCCCTTGAGGAAGCTTTCAGAAGATTAGACTGGTGGCAGAAAGGAGTCAATGTGAATGGAGAGTACCTAAACCATTTACAATTTGCAGATGACATTGTGGTCATAAGCCACGATCCCAAAGAATTAGAGGAAAATCTTAATCAGTTATGCACAGTTAGTAAGGATTTTGGACTAAAGATGAATATGGCTAAAACAAAAGTAATGATGAACAAGTATGCCACGGAAAGGGAAATAATGATTGAAGGAGCAGTAATTGAAAAGGTGGAGTCATATACTTATCTGGGACAAGTTATTAGCTGTAATAATGATAAATGGCTGGAAGTTAAGAGAAGAATAAATTTTGGATGGATAGCATTCAGGAAATATAGTCACATACTGAAGAGCAATATCCCAGTTTGTCTGAAACGTAAAATAATGAACCAATGTATACTCCCCACCATGACTTATGGAAGTGAAACTTGGGCACTCACCAAAAGAATGGAAGAGAAGCTAAGAACTACACAGCGAAGAATGGAACGAATTATATTGGGAATCAGACTGTTAGATAAGAAGAGAAACACATGGATTAGGCAGCAAACTCAAGTAAAGGACATTCTTACCAAAACTAAAGAACTAAAATGGTCTTGGGCAGGACACATAGCTCGAAGACATGATGACAGATGGACTAAGAAAATAACAGAATGGTACCCACGAGGAGCTAGAAGAAAACCTGGAAGACAAAGGCGGAGATGGATAGATGAAATTCATGAGTTTTTGAGTAGTAAATGGATGGCCAGTGCTCAAAACAGAAGGAACTGGAAAGTTGCTGGAGAGGCCTTCATCCTGCAGTGGATTGAAAATGGCTGATGACGATGATGATGATGATGACCCCAATTCATAAAGGAGGATCAAAGGACGACACAAGTAATTATAGACCTGTGAGCTTAACTTCTGTTCCAGGAAAATTAATGGAGGCACTGGTTAAAGAAGCACTGCAGGATCATCTAGACAAGACTTCAGTCATAGCTCAGACACAGCATGGTTTTGTTAAGGGGAAGTCTTGCCTGACCAATTTGATTGGATACTATAATGCAGTCACAAAAGAACTGGATGCAGGGAATAACTTTGATATTATATACTTGGATCTTAGAAAGGCTTTTGATACTGTTGCACATGGAAGACTGCTGCACAAATTGGAGCAGTGTGGCATTGGAGACAAATTGCTGCTATGGATAAAGGGGTGGTTGAGGGGGAGAAGACAGAGAGTGGTAATCAATGAACACTGCTCATCGTGGACTAATGTTATTAGTGGAGTCCCTCAGGGTTCAGTATTGGGTCCATTATTGTTTTCTGTATTTATAAATGATATTGATGATGGTATATCAAGCTTAATGTCCAAGTTTGCAGACGATACGAAGGTTGACAGGGTTGTCAAGGACACTACTGACACTATGCTACTGCAGCAGGATCTGGAAAGGTTGAGCAGATGGGCTGAGAGGTGGCAAATGAAGTTTAACATTGACAAATGTAAAGTACTACATATGGGAAACAGCAACCCCAGAGCAACGTATCAACTCTGTGGTACTACACTGACAGTGGTAGAGAATGAAAGGGACCTGGGGGTGGTTGTGCAGACAGATATGAAGTTTTCTGAGCAGTGCAGACGGGCTGCAAGAGTAGCTCATGGTGTATTGTCGATGATATATAGGAATTTTTCTAGCAGGGATAAGGAGGTGATTATTCCCTTGTATAAGGCAATGGTCAGACCACACCTAGAATACTGTATACAGGTCTGGAGGCCTCATTTCAAGAAGGATGTAGAGATGCTGGAACGAGTACAGAGAAGGGCAACAAGATTAGTGAATGGAACAAAGGGGTGCTCTTACGAAGAAAGGCTTAAGTTTTGCAAATTACAGTGTCTGGAGACTAGGCACCGGCGAGGTGATCTGATAGAGGTGTATAAAGCCTTGAATGGTTTGAGCATGCTCAATGCTGATGGGATTCTTCCTCTTGCTCAGAATAATCACCTGAGAGGGCATAAATTCAAATTGAGAAAAGACAGATGTAGGATGGACGTGAGGAAATTTGCCTTTAGCCACCGGGTGGTTGGTTGGTGGAATACACTTCCATCCCTTGTCGTGGAAGTTGATAGCCTAAATAAGTTTAAGGCTCAGCTGGAGAGGTATTTCGAACGAACAGAGGGGTGAAGTGGAAGTGGTTATTTTTTATTTATTTATTTTATTTTATTTTTTTTTTGGCTGATGCTGCATAAGCTTGCTTTCTTGCATCAAATGCCTCTACTAATGCTAATGCTATTGCATAACTATGTATGTGGTTTGAAATGCTGCATTTATGAATGTTTAGCATTTATTTATTGCAATGAATAAATACTGCAGCTGGATCTGGAAAGATCCTGCTGCAGTATTTATTCATTGTTTTCGATTCTGCCGATACTTAAAAAAAATAACTTGTAAACCTGGGAACTTCTTCTATACATGCATATTGCCTGTTGTCTTCATGTCCATTTGTCTGTCCATCCATCCATCCAGATAATAGAGGGACTCCTAGTGGATGGATTTTCGTGAAATTTTATGTGAGCCTTTTAATAATTTTTGAGTCATTCTAAATTTCATTGAATGTCTTTTCTTTTTTCTATATAAATTGTATGGAAAAAAAATTTATTCATTAAATATAGCTTTAATACAATATTATTAGCTTTAGACAGTCCATGCATGTTTCATGTGTATTGTTATATAAGGCTCGTGAATGTGGTATTGCTTGTGAAGAGACATATATACAGAAAGAAAGAAAGGAGACTTAAAATTATATGGGAGAGACTAATAAATATTAAACATTTGAAATTAAACTGAATGGCTAAGTTTAGACAACATCATACTATACAGTTTTATTAAGCATTTGTGGAGTTAAAATCTTAGTAATTAATTAATGTGGAGATAATTATATTTACTTTTGATTTCGGTTATCACAGAAAAATAAAAAAAAATTCAATTAATTTAAGAAAAACACATTGAACACAAACTGAAATGTAACACACTATGTACATTAACTAACTTGTTTATGTTTAGCTTCAATGGTTTTTCTTCCATTCTCTTTTTGGTTATCTCCCTAGAATTTGATACACTTCTAGTATCCCCAGCCCTTAAAAATTCCTTATGTGAGAATGTAGATGCAAAATATCTATTCAGTTTGTAAGCAACCTGAGCAGGTTCATCAGTAGTTTAACCATTTATCTAGTGGACCAATGTGATTCATCTCCTTCCTTCTAGTGTTTACATAAGTAAAGAAGTATTTGTTGTTTTCCTTGCATGCTTTGCCAGATATATTTTTTTTTTATATAATTTGCTTTATTTTGCCTAACCTACTTTTGACTTGATTGCTGACTAGTTTATATTTAATGTAGGGCTCTGTATCACCTGATAATTTATATACATGCATCCCATGTATTTTTCTTCTCTGCCTAAATCTTGAACAGTATCTCTTAGATGGTATGAAAAGCTTAGTACCTTCTACATTTATTTCATTGAATACTTCCCATTTAAAATTTGCCATTGGTCCCACTGCATAGAATTTAAAGCTGCTTGAGACCATTGTAGTCACCTTTATGAAAGCAAAAACCCTTCCTTTTGCCCTTGACCTAGTTACATCTTTAAATAAATCTCACATCAGTTCTCTGTAATCACTGCCACCTAGTGGTTCTTTTATTTGTAGATTCTGAATACGTGAAGAGTCACTGCTGGTAATCAAATCAAGAGTATTGTTTTCTCTTGTTGCCTCTGTAACATGTAGGTATAGGAAATAGTCATCCAGTAAATCCCCAAATGTCCACTCATACAGCTTTATTGCTGTATGAGTGACCAATCCAGGTTGCAGTCAATATCTGAAAAATTAAAATCTTTCATTATAAGACCTTCTGATGTACTGGCCCACTCTATTTGTCTGTGTCATTGTTATGCTTATCACAGTCATCTAGCCTATAACACAGTCCTATTATCATTTGTGTTTTCCTCCTGCTTATGTCACACCAAACTGACTCAATTTCATTAGCCACCCATGTTAACTTGATGCACTGCCTTAGATTTTATGTACTTTTTAAGTAAGAGCATAACCTTCTCCTGTCCTTTCAGTGACACAGATCAAACAACACTATGTACATGTTGTACTCCCGATATTCAGATTCTGCATCCCTTATATTTGAGTAATACTATGTCTCCATTTCCTTCCAGAAATTTGTCAAATTTATTCACTATGCTCCTAGCTTAGTGCACATATAAGTATACATGCATGTTTTAGATATACATGTATGCCTAAAACAGCCTACTTATTGCTTTCTTCTGCACAGAAGATGACCACATTAACATCTAGAAAGTTATAGTATATTTTTCTAGGAGAAATTTAAAATATGTTAATTTACAGTTGCATAAAGCATTTTGAAAATAGTATTTTTCAAATGTTGAAGTTGGATTCTGATTATTGTTATTTGACTAGTGTTGATCTCTGTAAATACTGCAGGCTTCAACATAAAATCTTTGCTCTGTAAGCCTCCTTGTATTTTTATTTTTTATATAACACTTCTGGGTTTCTTACTATGATTGCTTGACTATCTGCTATTTAATTGTGTAATGAACTTTGTAAGCATAATATTAGAACCATGGGGCATAAATGCAACTTGAAATCTTATTGGTTGCTTATTGCTGTACCTGTTCTTTCCTAATGATCCTATAAAATGTCTAGTTACCATATACTTCATTATAACTTATTTGTCCTAATGCTTGTCAATAATGAACATATTATTATAATCAAATATAGAGACTTCCATACCACAAACTGGGTAGGCAGTACCCTGCCCATCTCCTGGGAGACAGCTTGCACATTACACGTTGCAACAAAGAAATTGTGCTGTATACCAAGTCAGGCATGGCCATTTTAAAGATGGGGGTGCTCTGACACTGAACTGATAAACTTCTACCATCATGGACTACCAACTACTTCTAGCGGTGTCCAATTTAAATAAAAAAAAAACTAATATGAAAAATATTATCCTAGCCTGTTTCTCAGAAACAATTGCATTGGGTGTAATATAAAAAATACTAGGAAAGGAATTAAATAACTTGCATATGTGAACTTTAAAATGAAAACAGCTAGAAAAACAAAAACGGTAAGCACTGTAATGTTCCCCTCATAATAAATCACTGCTCACTACAATAAGAAAAATTTTAAATAAAATTTAAAAATTTAAATATATAAAAATTTATTATGGAAAACATTCAAAACACAAAATTGAAACTGTAGGAATAGTTATCACTAATAATTCAATTTAATACATTCACTGCCTCTGTGCATATAAGTGTAAAACGTCAATAGAAGTGATGTGCTGCTTGGCCGACCGGGCTAGCCGAGTGGGTAAAGTACCTGCCCGGCAACCCAAAGGTCGCGGGTTCGATTCCCGCCTCGGGCTTGGATCAAAGTACTGCAAAAACCTTGGGAGGTGCAATATGGCCACAGAAGCCGATGCGCCAACAACTACCAAATCAAAAAAAAAAAAAAAAAAAGTGATGTGCTGCAATGCATATCTGAGTTAAAAAGGCACCCAAGCACCATGCTGTAATGCATATGTGTGGTCCTTCTTAAGCAGTCAACCACGAATGCCATAAACGTAAAGGGACATGAAATTAATAGCTACTCAGTATTGGCACACTGATTGAGCACTTTTCTTGGCTTTTGTTTATAGACTTGTATACACAGTTTTATTTGTTCTTTGCTTGCATTGATGTTAGTTTATGTACCTGGATAAACTTTTTTATTCTGAATAAAATTTTAAGATTGGTTCCGATTTACAGCTCAGCAGAAAAGTAAATGTTTGCTTTTAGCAATAAATTCCAAAAACTTTAATTTCCAAACATTATTTACAAATTTTTAGAATGCAGAGTATGTCAAAGTGTTGATTTTTTTTTTTCAATATTCCAAGAATTATCGTACTTTGAACTGATTCTCATAAATTTAGGTGGCAGTGAACATATTAAACATCATTATATGGGACTACCATTGTCTTGATCTTGCACTTGCATGATCAAGCCT
The DNA here is from genome assembly GCF_048544385.1 of Mastigoproctus giganteus. Taxonomy (NCBI): domain Eukaryota; kingdom Metazoa; phylum Arthropoda; class Arachnida; order Uropygi; family Thelyphonidae; genus Mastigoproctus; species Mastigoproctus giganteus. The sequence continues at coordinate 181,693,769 of NC_143576.1, forward strand.
GTACACTGCCACGAAAAGAAAGGTTCGGCCCACTGTTAGTTATAGCAGTAGTATGATGACTGCAGAAAAAAAAGAACAGCTAAACTGGTGTGCAAAACTTAAGAACCAACACTATTTCTAAAGGTTACAACCACAAAATCTTTACTTAAGGTACTCTCTACTGATGAGAGTAGATTCAGTCTCAGCAGCAATTCTGGAAGTCAGCTAATCTGGTGAGAGGTTGGTACACGGTATCACCCCGCAAACATCATTGAAAGAGATCTATATGGCGGTCAAGGCGTTCTCGTCTAGAGGGGGGGATTATCTTGGATGAACGCGCCTCCGTAGCCAGGTGGGCAGGAGCGGCGGTGCGTAGTACAAGCTTCTTGATTAAACCGGGGTTCGAGCCCGTGACCACCAAATATGGAGGATGCGGAAAGGTCAGGGAATGACCACCGCATATCCCCAGAGCAATATGGCCTTAGTTGCTAATGTTCCTAAATAACAATGAAAAAAATTGGATGAACGTACACAACTCCAGATACTGGAAGGCAATACTGTACCTGCTGCACGCTACTGTGCTGAGGTAATCCTTCCTCTTGTGCATCTGTTCCGAGGTGCTATTGGCCCCAAGTTCATGTTTGTGGATGATAATGCCACACCCCATCGCACTGCAGCTGTTGATATGCTTTTGGAAAGTGAGGACATTGTTCATATGGATTGGCCTGCCCGTTCATTGATCTAAATCCCATCGAACACATATGGGGCACTCTAGGGAGACGCCTAGCGGCACGTCCACACCCACCATAAAATGTTCACCAGCTGAATATGGCGCTGACAGAGGAATGGACGATATTACTGCAAGAACTTATCAACAACATTGTTCTAAGTATGGACAGGCGGTGCAAAGCCTGCATCGACATTAAAGGTGGCCATATTTCCTGCTGAGGACCACCTCTTCCCTTTGTTCCATCTTTGGCAATGATGCATCTGTATCATGGCAGCCAGTGCTATGTTGCCATTTTTGAATAAAGTCTCTCTGTACCATTTTGTTTCTGTTGTTGTGTTGGTGTTGTTTCCTTCATAATTTCTGTACCTCACGAGGTTCCTTTGGTATGCTTTTCCCATATCCAGGCCACTCCTATGAGAAGCTACAGGTGAAAACCTGACTGGTCCTTGAATTTTGCACATCGGTGTGCAATGAAGATATAATGCTCCTCTAGCTACTTGAGGCTGTATTGGAGTATAAAAGTAATTTTTGGGACTGGCTATGATCCTGAAGTAATGTACATTGACATGGATATATTGTGAGATGAAGCCTGTACTCTGGTGGCGCCTCCGTAGCCAGGTGGGAAGGAGCAGCAGTGCACAGCACACGCTTCTTGAATAAACCGGGGTTCGAGCCCGTCACCACCAAATACGGAGGATGTGGAAAGGTCAGGGAATGACCACCGCATATCCCGGAGCAATATGGCCTTAGTTGCTAATGCTCCTAAAAACCAAATAACTAACTAGCCTGTACTCTGCTACAAAAAAATAAAATAAATAAAAAAAATACATTGCCCGTTGTTAATTGTAATACTAGTAGGCTGCAACAAAACAGTTAGCTATAGTTGTGAACTCCTATAGTCCCAGTTGCACAGAATATAAACAAACAGAAATCTATGTTACTTAGGCAATTACAATACAATGAATTGTAATTCACTCTGGGCAAGTGGTCTTTGTGCAGTTGCTCATCTGAACAAATTGCTTTGCAGAGTCTGTCATATTTATCTTAATGTGCCTTACTCTCAAAAATTGCTTATCCTCTACCTTTGGTCATGGTCTGTGGGGAGGCTGTACAAAATAAATTACTTTATTAGTTTAGTTATATAATGTTAGTTAGCACTTAATTTGCTTTTAAAATTCAGCAAAGTTTTCTGTTTTAGGAACATAACTTTTAAGTATTAGAACATTAAAATATCTCAGTACTAAATTCAAAGATAACTATAATTATAAAGATAGCTTACAGGTTATTATTATTATTATTATTATTAGACATTGTGCAAGGAAACCTGGGGCTTATGCTGCACCAGCCAAAAAAAAAAAAAATTCCTGAGTTACTCTGAGAGAGAGAGAGAGAGAGAGAGAGTGTCAGAAGCAGAAAGGAATCACCAAGAAAGAGAAGAATGATGATATCCAGCTCAGGACCCTGGGTGTGCCAAGCCCATACTCACCAAATGCGAGCCCCTAAATTATCAGGTTAAACTAGTGTGTCCATAGCACAGTATGAGGTCTTGGTAATAATGTGTGCTACACATCATTAATAAGACTTTATACTATGATCTTGTGGTTTATATCTTGTCAATAATTGAAGAATAGTTTATAGGGTTCTTGGCCCAATACTATGATAATAAGATTTTCCACTAGAGAAGTGGTTTTAACCTTTCAAAATAGACAAATCAACATTTAGAGTACACAGTATAGTAAATAACAAATTCCTTACTGAGACATTGTTTTACGGAAAGTTTATTTCAAATAGAAAGCACTACTTAACTAAAGTGGAATGAATACTTGTAGCATCTAACATGGCTGGAGCTGTGGTAAGAAGGATTGTAGGAATCCTTCCAAGTCATTTTTAAATAGATTCAATTGTTATTGATATTCAGTCATTAATTTAAAGCTATCAGTGTGGCTTAGAAAATAGCCTGGAAGTGAACTTGATAAATCTGTATGTTGAGTTGGAAGAAGTGTAGGAGTTACAATAAGTCACTCCATGTTTAGATGGGAAATTTGTCATAAGTTAGAAAGGGAAGAATTCTTTGCTATACAGGCAACCCCTGTGTAACATGGTACTTCTACAATGCGGTTTCGCTCTAACACGATTGATAAATTGCAGTGATCCTCGCACAACACTACTTTTATAAACATGGTTTCACTCTAACACAGTTAAAGAATTGCGGCAAACCTCTCATAACACGGTATTTTTGAGCTTTTGTGTGGGGAAACCCTGCTATGTTGGATGTAATTTTTCAACATTTCCATTCTTTTTTGTGAATCCCTGCTGTTGACTCACTAGTTGGTATTCAGAAAAAATTATTGGGAAATCCCCGTGTTAGGTTCTGTGCTGAACTTGTTTGAGAGCATAAATTGTGACTTCGAAGCAGTTTTTTTTTTTTAAGATTTTTGTAAGGTTATTTTAGTTTTTATTTGATCATTTATAAATTTTTCTGGGTATGATACAAATTTTGGATCATCTTAAAAAAGGGGAAAAGGTATCATACGTTGAAAAAAGCTTAAATTTAAATGAAGATACAATCCAGACCATAAAGAAAAATGAACAGAAAATTAGAACTGCTGTTGCTGCAGGACCTTTCATTACATCTCATCCCCATTACCAATAATTGAGAAAATGGAAAAGCACTCAGTATTTGGATTGACAATAGCAGTAAAAAAACAGATCTGATTAGATGGCAACGTAATTAAACAAAAAGACACCAAAAATTTTTAACCTTTTTTTTTTTTTTTTTTTTTTTTTTTTATGTAAACCCCAAACACGAGAGGTATTAGAACCTATAGTACTTAGTACCGTGCTTGGGTTGGAGGTTGAGAAGACGAAAGAAGATATTTGTTGACATTGGACTTGAAATTCTGTAGACTTTAATTTTCAGGAAATACGTATGAAGGAAGGTTGATCCAGAAAACGGCAGTTGAATGAATAAATGAGGAAGATGAAAAGTTGGTTATGTGAGTTTGAAGTTGGAGAGTAAATGGATGTTGGCTGGTGGCGGCACGTGTTCAGACTGTTTTGAAAGAGAGAGCGAGAGAGAAAAAGAAAATAGAGAATCTTCTGTTAAACTAGAGTTTTTTGCCAGTAAAGGCTGGTTTGAGCAATTTAAAAACTGCTTCTCATTACATAATATAAGAATTCAAGGGAAAAGGGCTGATATGAAGCTGCCAAGAAGTATGCAGAGGAATTTCAAAAAAAATTATTGAAAAGCATGGATGCACACCACATTGTTTTCAGTGCCGATGAGAAAGGTCTTTGGTGGGAAAGAATGCCTAACGGAACATTTATTTCAAAAAAAGGAGAAAACTGCACCAGGTTTTAAGGCAGCAAAGGATGCGTAAGTTACTTATGTACAGCAACGCATCAGGAGATTACATGATAACACCTATGCCACTTTATCGCTCCTCTAATCCTGGTGCAATGAAAGGTGTAAATAAAAACAGAAAATTGTTACAATAGATTTTGTAAAAAATTTATTCCGAATGTATTGAAGTGATGGTCGTATGGAAACATTTTTCAGTTGTGGACTGTATCAGAATCATAGCTTTATTGCTCAAGGAAGTAAAACCATCAACATTAAAAGTGTGTTGGCAAAATGTAAGGCCAGGTCAGTTCATTCAGGAAATATGGTTGAACCGGCAGAAAATGGAATCGGTGTAATAGTAGAACTTGCTAAGCCTGTAGCAGGGGAGGGGGGGGAGGTTTTAATGATATGACGTTCAAGAATTACTGGTAAAAAAAAGAGACTGGCAAAGCAGATTTGGTGGAAATGGCATTAGAGGGAGACCAAATCAATTCAGAGGATGATAGCCCAAGATGGAAATTCTGAAGTTCCAAATTTTACACTAAAAAGCATATGGGAAGACATAAACTTAGCCGAGCAATTAGAATCTTATTTTTTGAATGCAAATCCTTCAACTGAAAGGAGCACACAGTTCAAAGGGGAGCTCCAAACTTGCTTAGCTCCATACCATTAATTTACAAAGATTTATCAAGCAAAAGTAAACAATCCCAGATTACTGATTTTTTAAAGAGAGCAGAGAATACAGGAAATCTAGATGCTGCAGAAGAAAGTTCAGAAGGTGAAGATATTCTGCAACAGTGAAAATGTTTTCGTTTGAGCAGCAATGAAAAGGAAGAAAGTTAAATGAACATACATTATCTGGCATCTGTGTATCGCAGTTTGTAAAACGTTTGTTCATTTATTACTATTTTTAATAAAAAGTTTCCAATAGTTATAAAAAAATGGTGTATTTTTGTTAGCTTTTGGAACGTAACCTCCTTTTTGTACTGGTTCTTGGTTTCATATAACACAGTTTCGCACTACACAAGATTTTGTAGGAACCTAACTATCGTGTTATACGAGGGTTACCTATAATCATATTTTTATTTAACTTTTAAAACTGTTATTAGACCTTTTGTGATGATAATAAATTGTGGATAGCTAATAAATGTTACAATATATATCTTGATTATCAAAATCCTTTTAATGTAACCTTGGGTTTTTATTTTTATTTAGGCAAACCTTGTAAGCTGGACTGAAGTTTTAACTATTGCTGATTCTATTGCTAAAGGTTTAATGCATTTACATGAAGAGTTGTTACCTTCCAAAGGAGAGGGACACAAACCTGCCATTGCCCATAGAGATTTCAAAAGCAAAAATGTTTTACTTAAGAATGATATGACTGCTTGTATAGCTGACTTTGGTCTTGCTCTTGTTTTCTATCAAGGACAGCCTCCTGGTGAAACTCATGGACAGGTATGAATTGTGTAGTACTGAAGGTGTTTGGTATTGATGGGTGTTATTCTTAATATATGTAAGTAGTGTAAATAGCAAGTATTGTGTTATTTTTAAATTTTTTGACATTCTCATTCTGCATGAGTAGATGCAGTTGTATCTCATTGAAGATACAAGGTTATTCCCAGAGCTTTTCGGAAGTTATACCACCACCACTACCTGTTACAGTTAATATTAGTATTAGCCATATAGTGCAAGGAAGCCATAGGCTTTTGCTGCACTAGCCAAAAAAAAATAGATAAGAAAATACAAATTATGTGCTTCCCTCCTCACAGAGGTAACTGTCCAGTTGGGGTACAACCTCCTATAACAGGTGATGGTATAACAAATTTGAGATGAATGAAAGTATTTGCAACAAAAATTTTAATGAAATTTCAATCAATTACATGCAAAAATTCAGTGTGGCAAAACTTGCCTAAACTATTCCTGGTAAAAAAAAAAAAAAAAAAAAAAAACTTTTTTTTTTTTTTTTACATGTCATGCAGAATTTTAGTCCCATTGAAGTGCCCATAACCCAGATGTACAGAGGGTAGACAAAATAATGGAAACACCTGGTGTGAAAGTAGTAGGTTTTTATAATGGACATGCAGTGTGTGTGTGTATAATTTTTTTTTTTTTTTTTTTGTTCGTTTCTTGCAGATAGTACTGTGAAAGAAAAGCAATAAAACCTGATGTTTATTTAGATGTATTATCAAAACGTACCTGAAGAAAATGATCAACCTGTCTGAATTCTGAAGTGGTAAAGTTGTTAGTGCATGCTTAGCAAGGATATCGATGACTAAAACTGCTGATTTGTTTTATGTATCCAGCACAACTGTAAAAAAAATCGTTTGCATTCACCAAGTATGGAAACAAAAAATCCAATAGGACAAATTGTGGCAGAAAATCAAAACTTACTGAAAAAGACAGTTGGATGCTGACTGTAGCCCAATAATATAAAACTGTTACCACAGAAATAATTGCAGAACTAAATGTGAGTCTCAGCAATCCCGTTCACAAAACAGTTAGCAAAACAGTTCAGTGAGAATGTCATGAAGCTGAAATTTATGGCAGAGCCACTATTGCAAAGCTACTCGTTATTGATGGTAATGCTAGAAGGAGGATGTAGTAGTGTAAGTAGCCCAAAAACTGGACACTTGATGTTTGGAAATGTCATATTTTTAGACAGTTCATTCACACTTTATCCAACATCAGGGAGAGTTTACATTTGGTGAATGCTAAAGGAAGTGCATCATTCTGATTGTCTTGTGCCAACAGTCAAACATGGAGGAGGATCAACAATGGTTTGGGCAGCAATATTTTGGTATTCTTTAGGTCCTGTCATCACACTGAACAGGCAGATTACTACCACTGATTACTTTGAACAATGTCATATTTCAAGATGAGAATGTTCCAATACACACAGCCAGATGTGTCCAAACTTGGTTTGATGGGCATAAAACTAAGGCTATGCATCTCCCATTGACTGCACAGTCACCAGACTTAAATGTTATTGAGCCACTCTGGGTATATTTGGAGTGAGAGAGTAATGAGAAGCAAATTTCCTCCACCAAAGCTTGAAATCTGCCTCCATGAAGAATGGTCCAATATTCCTCTTGAAACAGTTCAAAATTTATTTGAATCTATTCCACATTTAAAAAGAAATGATGGCCCAGCACTGTATCAGAGCTTACCTGTAACTCTTATGGGTGTTTTCATTATTTTGTCCATTCCTCTGTATTTATTTCCTATTCAAAAAGTTTTCATATAGTGGGCTTTCCATATAAACTATTCAGATTTCCAAATATTTATGCCTCTTCTTGCACTGAACAAATAGAGCATGACTTCATCAATTTTTATTTGTTATAAGAGAAGAAATTATAGTTTAGCATTTTAGAACCATGCATGGGTTGGTGGTTGAGAAAATAGGCGATACTGGACGTTGGACTTGAATTATGCCAATTACAGTTTTTGGGAAATGGCATTAGCATTAGTATATAATGCAAGAAAGGTCCTTGATGTTGTCACAGACATTCTCACAGATAGGCCAGACAAGCTGCACTTGCTACCTGGGAGTATAAAACGCTGATAGAACTGATATTCGGGTGACACTCAAGTCAAGTGGATCCAATTTCGGCGAAGTCCGTACCGTCTGTGACAGCCAAATCCTCTGCTTGCACCTTCACGATGGTGGGGCTGTTAGTAATCTTGGATCACCCTCCATGCACAAGTACATGGTTGGTGACCACCCAGGTGTGAACCAACGTAAGCAGTGGTCGAGTGTGGCGCCCACACCACATGGAGGAATGCCGCCCCTCTATGTTACCAGGCAGTACTAGGTAGTAGATAACTCTCATCAACCGGTGCAATACCACCACTTTGCTTATTGGAGGCTTGAAGTAGTGGAACCCATGTTTAGTCTCTAGAGCCAAATTTCGGTCAACCCTTCCCCATCTCTTCCATCATGCAGTATGATTGATGACTTTTGAGGTTATGATGAACATCGTGGTGAGATCCAATATTCCTTACATTTTGAGGGTACAGCTCTAAAACGGTGTTTGCAGGCCGGCCACTAGTTAGTACACCGGACCGAACCTATTGGTAAATCTCTAGAAAGCTTTCAGATCAGCTAGTGTATAATCTTGCTACCTCTGCTCTGCCAGGTAGTGACTGGAGGGAGTCCGAGTAGTGTGTATGCGGGGGGCATTGTCAAGGCCACGTTATGTCAAGGATCTGGGTATATTCTTACCATGTGTACGCCATATCCAAAAATTTCATTACTTCATACAGCATGTCCTACCCACCTCTTCTTACTGTTGAATACACCATGAATTGTCAAACTAATAGAGCAAGCTTATCTGCGAAAAGATCTAAACCTCCCAAACACTTCCTAATTCATTTCCACTTGCAGTCTGCCAAACCCCATGTACTTTTTCTGACAGAATCTCAGTTATTGGTTGATTCAACTACTGCTCATATAAGATTCCCAAATTATTTGTTGTATGATTCCTTTTGCCTCAAAGGTGGTACTTGTGCATATGTCCGTTCTGATATTCCCTGTCAGAGACTTGGCAATTTGGAATCTCCTCTCTGATCTTCTCTGGCTTAAAATCTCTCTACCTCATTGTGTCAAATTCAGCTGTTGTCTCTACCGTTCTCCCAACTCCACTAATCACTTGGAGCTCTTTGACTTCCTCTCTTTGCAACTTGACTTTCTCCAGTCCAACTTTCCTAACAGTGAGGTAATTTTCCTTGGTGATTTTAATGTTCACAACTTCAGCTGGCTTTCATTTTCTAGTCACACCGACCCTGGTCGAGATGCCGAGGCTTTTGCAATTACTAATGACCTTGCACAGATTATTCATTTACCTACAAGAATACCGGACTATCCTAATCATACAGCCAACATGCTTGATCTGTTTCTCACAAACAACCCTTCTAAGTACACGGTTGAAGTGAGTGGTCCTTTAGGCACTTCAGATCACAATTTGGTGATTCTCTCTTCTCCAATGGAGACTTTATCTAATGGCTATTCCCAACCTCATGTTGTTTGGCATTACAAGAATGCAAAATGGGATGACCTGCGAGATTTCTTTTCCTTGGTCGCATTATTGTTTCAAAACTTCTGATGAACACTTGCTCTGATCGTGTCAGTGAAATTATTCTTGCAGGAATGGAATCCTTTATCCCACACTCCACTTTAAAATCTCGTCCTTTATCTAAACCTTGGTTTTCCAATAAATGTGTTAAGGGTGTTCAAGAGAAGAATTGTGTGAGCTTCTTGCATATTGTAATTGGCTTGTTTCCAACTCTTCAGTTTCATTTTCTGCCTACACCAAAGCTCGCAACAATTGTAAAGCACTTATTAATCAGTCCAAACTAGATTTTAAACAGGCTAAGAGTAGAAAACTTGTTAGCCAAGCATTCTGGTCTCTTGCCAAAGCTATTGGCTGCAACTTTTGCTCATCTCTGCTCCCACCTCTGTCCAAACCAGATGGTTCTGTTTTCACTTCAGCCAAGGATAAAGCTGACCTGCTAGCCTCCCATTTTTCTTCCATATCATGTATTAATGATCTTGGTAAAACACCTCCTACCTTTCCCAACACGCTCCATTCAATGCCTCCTGTGGTCTTCCGTCAAAAGGATGTTGATGAATCTTGATGCTAAGAAAGCTCCAGGTCCCAATGTATTTCTCCACTTGTTCTCAAAACCTGTGCTCCTGAACTTATTCCTATTCTTTGCCGTTTTTTTTCACTTTCTTATTCCAAAGGTGTTTTTCCTTCTGCTTGGAAATTTGCTCATATCCAGCCAGTTCCTAAAAAGGGTGAAAAATCCCTCTCATCCAATTATCCTCCTATTGCAATTACTTCTACTCTTTCTAAATTAATGGAGAAATCAATTAACCGCCAACTCTTAAACTACCTAGAAACCTTCCGTCTGATCAACGATCGCCAGTATGGATTCCGTCGGTGTCGATCCACTGGTGATATTCTGGCTTATATTGCCCATTTATGGACTAATTCAATGAAAAGGTTTTGTGAAACACAAGTAGTTGCTCTTGACATCTCAAAGGCTTTCGATCGTGTTTGGCATAAAGGTCTTCTAAACAAGCCTCCATCTTATGGTTTGCCAACTGTTTTTAATAATTGGTTATCCTGTTTTCTCTCTGATCGCTCACTGAGGGTGATGGTAGATGGCTCTCTGTCTTCTAACTTCTCCACTAATGCCGGTATCCTCCAAGGTTCAGTTCTTTCCCCCACTCTTTTCCTCTTGTATATTAATGACCTTCTTCCATTGACTGGAAATCTTATCTATAGTTTTGCCAATGATAGCACATTGCATTCCACTTTCCATTTTGAGAAACCTTGCCTTGCTCAATCAGCTTCAACTTCTCAAAAATCTGCTACCAATTCCTTAAATGCCGATCTTCAGGTAATTGTCCAGTGGGGCAAAGACAACTTAGTTGATTTCAACCCTTCTAAAACTCAGCCTTGTCTTATATCTCGCAAAAAGGATTCTTCTACTCCTATGCTTATCTTTGGTGACACTCTGATTTCTAAGCAAAATGATATATCACTTTTGGGGATTATCCTGACTTCTAATCTCTCTTGGCACAAGCACATTACAAATATTGCTTCCTCTGCATCTAAAAAACTTGGTTTTCTCTTTCGCTCGTGGCGTTACTTTTCTTCCAAACAGCTGCTCACTCTGTATAAATCGCAAATCCGCCCTACCATGGAATATTGTTCCCACATCTAGAGTGGTGCCCCCAAAACCTCTCTCAGGCTTCTTGATTCCATTCAGAAGAGGGCAGTTAGGTTAATTAATGTTTCATCTCTAACAGAATCTCTCCACTCGCTGTATCATAAACATACTGTTTCTGCTGCATACCTCTTCTACAGATACTTCCATGGGCACTGTTCTTCTGAATTGGCTTCTTTAATTCCCGCTTTCTTTCAAAACAGTCCGAACACATGCAGCCACCAGCCAACATCCATATACTGTCCAACTTCAAACTCACAGAACCAACTTTTCATCTTCCTCGTTTATTCATTCAACTGCCATTTCCTTGAACAACCTTCCTTCATACGTATTTCCTGAAAATTACAGTCTACAGAAGTTCCAAGTCCAATGTCAACAAATATCTTCTTTCGTCTTCTCAACCTCCAACCCAAGCACAGTACTAAGTATTATAGGTTCTAATACCTCTCGTGTTTGGGGTTTACATAAAAAAAAAAATTTTTTTTTAAAAAAGCAAGTTTATACAGCCTCGGCCAAAAAAAAAACACTTCCTATTTCACTTATCCATTCCTTCCAGACATTTGTCTAGTTCTTCTTCCTTGAATTTATTTAAGCTATCAACGTCCACAAAGACAGATGGAAGTTTATTCCAGCAATCAACCGCTTGCTGGCTAAAGGCAAATTTCCGTGCATTGATTCTGCGACCATATTTCCTCGGTTTGAATTTATGCCCCCTCAAATGCGTAATCTGAGCAAGAAGAATTCCATCAGCAGCATTGAACTTGCTCAAACCATTCAAAGTCCTTAAGTTTTTTGGAACATTATGCCAAATGTTGAAACAGTATTTCATGATTGGGCAGATTTCGATTTGTATAGATACTTGATCTGCTAAAGTAATGCAAAGAGAAAACCTCTCTTTTTTCTTCTTTTTTTTTTTTTTTTCAATAAGGGTAGTTTGTATCACACTTCTTTGAAAAAAGAGGGAAGTCAAGGTTATCCCCAGTAAAGAAATATGATATTTCTGGAAATCTGAGTATCATCGAAGATGAGCTTGGGGCTCTAGACTTGTTTTATGAAAAATAGCATCTATAATTCTTCTTTTTTTTTTTTTTTTCCAAAATGTTTCAATAGTTGTAAGACGGGAGTGGATTTCAGAGTAATTGAAGTTAGCTAAGTTTTTTTGCAATTAGCGAATTGTTTGGAGATATTATTTATGGAATATCTGAGAAGCCAATGTAGGGTTTTAGAACTGGAAGGTAGAAAGTATTGTGTATTATTTTAGAACTGGAAGGTAGAAAGTAGTGTGTATTATCAGCAAAACTGTGGACAAGATTTCCAGTCAGCTGATAAAGAAAAGAGTGGATAAAAGAACAGAACCTTGAGAAACTTCAGTTTTCTCAAGGTTCCCAGCATGAAAAAACTCGTGATTGTATGCTGGAACCACATTTCTTATGCTGTTGTTTTGATTTCATTGGTTGTTTACAAAAAAATTGGTATTACAAAATACCAATTGGTATTAGCCACAGAAGAGTGGTATCATTTTGTAGGACAATTCAAGCAAAAATTTTAAAGCTGTGTTGCTTCACAATAGGTTGGTGTTATTTGTTTATCTCTAGTGTCAGTGTTTTGGTGTCAATTGAAGGTATAATGTTTTTACACCATTTATATGTATTGCATAAGTGCATACCAATATTTACTATAATATTTAAGAGCCTATTGTATTGTATTCATAATAATAAGTTTTCTTCAAATTCATTTCGCTGTTTGTGGGTATTCAAGTGGTGAATCAATGGTGAAGCATAATGTCATTGGTAGCACCTAGTTTTGCATATTTATTTAACCTATTTTGGAATAGCTATAGGTGATCAAGACAAGTTGTGAGCTTCTCATTTCTGCTGTGGTAGTTATAGGTCAACCAATAACTACCACAGGGTTGACCAGGGTATGTCTGCCAGGGGGCAAAAGTTGATGATGTTGTACAGCAGATATAGTAGTACAGTGGATTATTTTGTAGGACAATTCAAGCAAAAATTTTAAAGCTGTGTTGCTTCACAATAGGTTGGTGTTATTTGTTTATCTCTAGTGTCAGTGTTTTGGTGTCAATTGAAGGTATAATGTTTTTACACCATTTATATGTATTGCATAAGTGCATACCAATATTTACTATAATATTTAAGAGCCTATTGTATTGTATTCATAATAATAAGTTTTCTTCAAATTCATTTCGCTGTTTGTGGGTATTCAAGTGGTGAATCAATGGTGAAGCATAATGTCATTGGTAGCACCTAGTTTTGCATATTTATTTAACCTATTTTGGAATAGCTATAGGTGATCAAGACAAGTTGTGAGCTTCTCATTTCTGCTGTGGTAGTTATAGGTCAACCAATAACTACCACAGGGTTGACCAGGGTATGTCTGCCAGGGGGCAAAAGTTGATGATGTTGTACAGCAGATATAGTAGTACAGTGGATTCTGGTTATTTGGGCCACTGGTTAATTGGGGCAAATCTTAAAAAACAGAACCCAATCGAGAAAATAGCCAGGATTTACTTCACTTAATTGGGACAAAATGCCGTTTAATCAGGGCAGAAGACCGCAGCACTGAAGATTACCCTACGATTGTCCCCAACCGTACCACGTAGTTTGGTCGAATTTCTGGAGGTCACAACCATAAAACAATAAAAACAATTAGCAGTCACCTGTTTATTGGGCTTTTGTGTTAGTGAAATCTATCATAAACTGATAGTAAACTTGATCTTATTGAATTTGCGATAATACCGACAGCTGGAATTCTGTGGGTTATTATGGTGACATGTGTTTACACTTCTATGGAATCTTCAATCATATAAAAAAAAATAATAATTTTCAAGCTCTTCTCTTCATTCCTATTTTTAAAGCTTCGAAATTTGTTACTTCTCACTTGCGCGTATCGTGTTACTTGCAATTTGTGTGTGTGCAGTGTTCTTTGTTATTGATTGCTTATCTTTTTACTGTTTTAAATATTAACCCCCACCACAAATGACATTGAACAGAAATGTCAACCAGTTTAGTTAGTATGTACATATTACAGTACGTATTAATTATTTCGATTATCACGTATATTCTTCTGAATTTCACATATCATTTAATTTTTTAATTGGTAAGGTAATAAAGGGTAAATTTGTACTTAATATATCTTTACTTTTATAGCCTATGGATAATATTCCTCCTATTTTCGCTAATTACAAACGCTGTTTAATAGAATTAAAATTCAATTCACAAACGTGATCACAATGACCGGCGCTTATTACACATCGTATAGTGATCGGTACTTTAAATGGTGACTCCATCGTAACGTGATTGAACAGAGAACCAATTGTAAACGGTGGGGGGAGTACATTGTATTTTTAACTATTTACGTGAAACTTCGGATAATTGGGGCAGCCGCTTAATCGGGCCAAAATGCACTAGTCCCGATGTGTCCCAAATAACCGGAATCAACTGTAGTAGTAGTAGTAGTAGTAGTAGTAGTAGTAGCAGTGGCATGTGATGCAAGAAAGCAAGTGTATGAGCTTATGCAGCATCAGCCAAAAAAAAAAAAAAAATCACACCATTCCCTCCAAATGCCTGTTCAGTTCCTCCTTAAATTTATTCAACCTATCAACTTCCACAATAACAGATGGAAGTTTGTTCCAGCAATTAACCACCCGCTGGCTAAAGGCAAATTTCCGCACATCTATTCTACATCTGTCTTTTCTTAATTTGAATTTATGTCCCCTTATGTTCGTAATCTGAACAAGTGGAAGGATCCCATCAGAATTCAGCATGCTCAACCCATTCAAGGCCTTATACACCTCAATCAGATCACTGCGCAGGTGCCTAGTCTCCAGCCACTGCAATTTGCAGAACTTAAGCCTCTCTTGGTAAGAGGATCCCTTCATTCCTCTCACCAATCTTGTTGCCCTTCTCTGTACACGCTCAAGTAAATATACATCCTTCCTAAAATGAGGCCTCTAGACCTGTACGCAATACTCAAGGTGTGGCCTGACCATTGCCTTATACAGAGGGATAATCACCTCCTTTTCCCTGCTAGCAAAATTCCTATATATCATTGACAAAACCCCATCTGCCCAAATTATCTAGATCCTGTTGCAGTAGCACACTGCCATTACTGTCATTAATAACCCTGCCAACCTTTGTATCATCTGCAAACTTCGACATTAAGCCTGATATACCTTCATCAATATCATTGATAAATATACAAAACAACAGTGGACCTAACACCGAACCCTGTGGGACTCCACTAATAACATTAGTCCAAGAAGAGCAGCACCCATTGATTACCACCCTCTGTCTTCTCCCACTTAACCATCCTTTTATCCATTGTAGCATATCATCTTTTAAGGTCACAAAGGTGATATTGTTGTACACGTTGGCACCAATGACATTAAGAGTAGGATATATGCAGATTTACTTAACAAGTACAGGTCAATGTTGAAAAAAAGTCATGAGTTAGGGTTAAATTTAAAGTGTCTACGATTCTGCCCAGACACAATAGGATGGAGTATATGATGAGAGCTTTGTCAATCAGTTTGGCCCTGGAGGGATTGTGCGAGGTTCATGGGGTAGAATTTTTTTCAGCGTGGTCTGTGCTTGTTAACAGGAGAGACCATTTCTACAGAGATGGGATACATTTAAATAGAAATGGTGCAAGAGTGTTTGCTGATACTATCGAGGCAGCGTTAGGTGGTTCAGCAAACTGCTAGCTTGGGGGCATTCACAGACTAAAAGATGAAAAGTAGCCACAGGCAGAGGTGAAAATGATTCTTGCACTACTTCTATTAGAATGAGCAGCGGCCTGGAGCGACAGGTGCTAGGGGTTTCGGGGGCTGATGGCAGTCGTCGTGAAACAGGTGGGTATATGGGATGTCTTAGGGTTGCTTGGGTTTTATTGGCGCATTAGCGACTAAGGCTATAATGCGCTGTCTTAGGGTAACTAAGAATAAGAATAGGTGCATGTATACTTGCGGTACACCAATGCTAGAAGTATAGTAAATAAATTTGATGAATTTGAAGCGCTGGTCAAGACATCAAAAGCAGATATTGTTGGGATATCAGAGACTTGGTGCCCCACAGAAAGGATAGACAGGATAGGGAGAGAGGAGGGGTTATGCTGTTAATTAAGAAAAACATAAAATCTAAGGAAGTGCTTCCAGTTGGCATAGATGGACAGTGCACTATTGAGTCATGGTTACATAAGTTACATAAGCACTGGGAAAGCAAAAATAAGAGTGGGAGTGTGTTATAGGCCTAATGACTCTAATGAGTACAATGAACAATTGTACAGAGAAATAGTGGGCTAGTAAATCAGAATGTCTTATAATGGAGGATTTTAACTTCCCAGATATTGACTGGAACTTGTGAGTTGGTCTCTTGCACACTAACAAGCCTTTTGTGGATTTATTGGATGATTGTTTTCAGCATGAGCATGTTCAAGAGGTAACCAGAGAGCATAATACTCTTGATCTGGTTATCAGCAGTGATTATTCGTGTATTAAGAATTTGCAGATAAAGGAACCACTAGATAACAGTGATCACAGGGTACCGATGTGTAATTTAATTAAAGATATAATTACCAATCAAAAGTAAAAGAAAGGGTTTTTGCTTCCATAAAGGTAACTACTGTGGTCTCAGACAGTTTTTAATTCTGTACAGTGAGACCAGCTGATGATGTTACCAACAGCAAATTAAAAGTGGGAAGCATTCAAGGATTTAATCGTGGAAGCTACTAGGCTTTTCGTACTGATTAAGAAATATTGTTCAAGGTTTAGGCCAAAATGGTTTTTAAATGAACTAATGAGACTCGTGGCAGAGAAGAATGCATGGGATGCATATAAATTATCAGGCAATACAGAAGCCTGTGGAAGATATAAGCTAGTCTGTAATCAAGTGACAAAGGATATTAGGCAAGTAAAGGCAGGTAACGGGAAATCTTTGGCAAAGGATGCTAAGAAAAACAGCAAGGACTTCTTTACTTATATAAACTCTAAAAGAAAGGGGATGAATCAGATTGGTCCACTCGATATCAATGGTTCGACTGTTGATTATCCTGCTCAAATAGCTAAAAAAATGACTGAGTATTTTGCATCTACATTCACACATGAGGAGTTATTAATAGAGGAAAATGCCAAAAGTTTATCAAAGTGTAACAGGGTGCTTAATGATTTTATAATAACTGAGAGCAAATTGGAGGAGAAATTACTGAAATTAAACATAAGAAAGGCTCCTGGGGTGGATGGTATCTATCCAGATATATATTAAAGGAGGCTGCAAAGGTACTAAGCAAACCCTTAGCCAAAATTATGAGAGCACCCTTGGATTCTGGGGAAGTCCACACAGACTGGAGATGTGCAAATATACCTAGCAAATGCTAGTTTAACTTCTGTTCCGGGTAAAATAATGGAGTCACTAGTTAAAGATGCATTGCATGATCATCTAGAAAAGACTGCAGCAATAATTCAGACACAGCATGGGTTTGTTAAGGGAAAGTCTTGTCTGACAAATTTGATTGGATGCTATGATGTGGTCACAAAGGAACTGGATGCAAAAAATAATTTTGATATCATATACTTTGATTTCAGGAAAGCTTTTGACACTGTTGCACATGGAAAACTACTGTACAAATTGGAGCAGAATGGTATTAAGGATAAGGGTAGGTCTGCTGACGAGGCTAGTGGGAGTCAGACGTGTTCAAAGCCACTAAGTGGATTTTCTTATTTATTGATTTGAAATTATTGTTTTTCTAAAACTTTTGATTTAAATTTAGTAGTATAGCATTATTATGTGATTTTCTGATTAATCTGGTGTATTTATTCTTTACCCGACCTTGTAATTGCATAAAATTATCAGTAAGGGTAACGAATCCACGTGTTACAAGTTGCAGCTCCGCTGAACGAGAAATTTTTTAGCCATATTTAGCCGCTTTATTGACCAATTGTGACATCAAATTTTTTCTATAAGTAGCTTATATACTTAGTCAGGATCCAATAATTACATATCGGTTACTGAAGGTATTGGTCTGTGATGACTAAAATAGGATATATAATTTTTATATTGAAGGTTTCAGGACTAAATACACCATCATTATGTGTAGTATTTATTGAAAGATCTGACTACATGTTCAAGTTGGAGAATGTTTTCATAAATGTGCAGAACTCTTTTCCAGTCTCAGAGCTTAATTGTAAAGGAAAAAAAAAATTTTTTTTTTTTTTTTTTATGTGAACCCCAACACACGAGAGGTATTAGAACCTATAGTACTTAGTACCGTGCTTGGGTTGGAGGTTGAGAAGACGAAAGAAGATATTTGTTGACATTGGACTTGAACTTCTGTAGATTGTAATTTTCAGGAAATACGTATGAAGGAAGGTTGTTCCAGAAAACGGCAGTTGAATGAATAAATGAGGAAGATGAGAAGTTGGTTCTGTGGGTTTGAAGTTGGACAGTAAATGGATGTTGGCTGGTGGCGGCACGTGTTCGGACTGTTTTGAAAGAGTGAGCGGGAATTATAGAAGCCAATTCAGAAGAACAGTGCCCATGGAAGTATCTGTAAAAGAGGCAAGCAGCAGAAACAGTGCGTCTATGAGAAAGCGAGTGGAGAGACTCTGTTAGAGATGAGTCATTAATTAACCTAACTGCCCTCTTCTGAATGGAATCAAGAAGCCTGAGAGAGGTTTTGGGGGCACCACCCCAAATGTGGGAACAATATTCCATGGCAGGGCGGATTTGCGATTTATACAGAGTGAGCAGCTGTTTGGAAGAAAAGTAACGCCGAGAGCGAAAGAGAAAACCAAGTTTTTTAGATGCAGAGGAAGCAATATTTGTAATGTGCTTGTGCCAAGAGAGATTAGAAGTCAGGGTAATCCCCAAAAGAGATATATCCTTTTGCCTAGAAATTGGAGTGTCGCTAAAGATAAGCATAGGAGCAGAAGAATCCTTTTTTTGCGAGATATAAGACAAGGCTGAGTTTTAGAAGGGTTGAAATCAACTAAGTTGTCTTTGCCCCACTGGAGAATTACCTGAAGATCGACATTTAAGGAATTGGTAGCAGATTTTCGAGAAGTTGAAGCTGATTGAGCAGGACAAGATTTCTCAAAACGGAAAGTTGAATGCAATGTGCTATCATCGGCAAAACTATGGATAGGATTTCCAGTCAATGGAAGAAGGTCATTGATATACAAGAGGAAAAGAGTGGGGGAAAGAACTGAACCTTGGGAGACGCCGGCATTAGTGGAGAAGTTAGAAGACAGAGAGCCATCTACCATCACCCTCAGTGAGCGATCAGAGAGAAAACTGGATAACCAATTACTAAAAACAGTAGGCAAACCATAAGATGGAAGCTTGTTTAGAAGACCTTTATGCCAAACACGATCAAAAGCCTTTGAGATGTCAAGGGCAACTACTTGTGTTTCACCGAACCTTTCCATTGAAGTAGTCCATAAATGGGTAACATAAGCCAGGATATCACCAGTGGATCGACACTGGCGGAATCCATACTGGTGATCGTTGATCAGACGGAAGGTTTCTAGGTAGTTTAAGAGTTGGCGGTTAATTGATTTCTCCATTACTTTAGAAAGAGTAGAAGTAATTGCAATGGGACGATAATTGGATGGGAGGGATTTGTCACCCTTTTTAGGAACTGGCTGGATATGAGCAAATTTCCAAGCGGAAGGAAAAACACCTTTGGAATAAGAAAGTGAGCGGCAAAGAATAGGAGTAAGTTCAGGAGCACAGATTTTGAGAACAAGTGGAGAAATACCATCAGGACCTGGAGCTTTCTTAGCATCAAGATTCATCAAAATCCTTCTGATATCCTTTTGACGGAAGACCACAGGAGGCATTGAATGGACCGTGTTGGGAATGGTGGGAGGTGTTTTACCAAGTTCAATAATACATGAGCTGGAAGGAAAATGGGATGCTAGCAGGTCAGCTTTATCCTTGGCTGAAGTGACAACAGAACCATCTGGTTTGGACAGAGGTGGAAGCAGAGATGGGCAAAAGTTGCGGCCAATAGCTTTGGCAAGAGACCAGAATGCTCGGCTACCATTAGGGCAAGAAGCAAGTTTTCTACTCTTAGCCTGTTCAAACTCTAGTTTGGACTGATTAATAACTGCTTTACAATTGTTGTGAGCTTTGGTGTAGGCAGAAAATGAAACTGAAGAATTAGAAACAAGCCAATTACGATATGCAACATTCTTCTCTTGAACAGCCTTAGCACATTTATTGGAAAACCAAGGTTTAGATAAAGGATGAGATTTTAAAGTGAAGTGTGGGATAAAGGATTCCATTCCTGCAAGAATAATTTCACTGACACGATCTGAGCAAACGTTGACATCAGAAGTTTTGAAACAGTAATCCGACCAAGGAAAAGAAGAAAAGAAGTCACGCAAGTCATCCCATTTTGCATTCTTGTAATGCCAAACAACACGAGGTTGGGAATAGCCATGAGATAAAGTTTCCATTGGAGAAGAGACAATCACCAAGTTGTGATCTGAAGTGCCTAAAGGACCTCTCACTTCGACCATGTACTTAGAAGGGTTGTTTGTGAGAAAAAGATCAAGCGTATTGGCTGTATGATTCGGATTGTCCGGTATTCTTGTAGGTAAATGAACAATCTGTGCTAGGTCATTAGTAATTGCAAAAGCCTCAGCATCTCAACCTGCTGGGTCGGTGTGACTAGAAAACGGAAGCCAGCTGGAGTTGTGAACATTAAAATCACCAAGGAAAATTACCTCACTGTTAGGAAAGTTGGACTGGAGAAAGTCAAGTTGCAACGAGAGGAAGTCAAAGAGCTCCAAGTGATTAGTGGAGTTGGGAGAACGGTAGAGACAACAGATGAATTTGACACAATGAGGTAGAGAGATTTTAAGCCAGAGAAGATCGAAGAGAGGAGATTCCAAATTGCCAAGTCTCTGACAGGGAATATCAGAACGGACATATGCACAAGTACCACCTTTGAGGCGAAACGAATCATACAGCGAATAATTTGGGCATCTGAGATGAGCAGTAGTTGAATCAACCGATAACTGAGATTCTGTCAGAAAAAGTACATGTGGTTTGGCAGACTGCAAGTGGAAATGGACATCGTTGAGATTAGAATTGAGACCACGTATATTTGTGAGATGAATTAGGAAGTCCTTGAGAGGTTTAGATCTTTTCGCAGATAAGCTTGTTCTATTAGTTTGACAATTCATGGTGTATTCAATAGTAAGAAAAAGTGGGTGGGACATGCTGTATGAAGTAATGAAATTTTTGGATATGGCGTACATGTGGTAAGAATATACCCAGATCCTTGACATAACGTGGCAGCGACAATGCTCCCCGCATACACACTACTCGGACTCCCTCCAGTCACTATCTGGCAGAGTAGAGGTAGCAAGATTATACACTAGCTGATCCGGAAGCCTCCTAGAGAGTTACCAATAGGTTTGGTCCGGTGTACTAACTAGCGGTCGGCCTGCGAAAACCGTTTTAGAGCTGTACCCTCGAAATGTAAGGAAGATTGGATCTCGCCACGACATTCATCATAACCTCAAAAGTCATCAATCATACTGCATGATGGAAGAGATAGGGAAGGGTTGACCGGAACTTAGCTCTAGAGACTAAACATGGGTTCCACCACTTCAAGCCTCCAATAAGCAAAGTGGTGGTATTTCACCGGTTGATGAGAGTCATCTACCAATTACATTCAATCTGAAAACACCAGGTGACCTGAAACCAGATGCATTTTCGAATTAATGCATTTCCTAGTTTCCGAAAGTTATTTGTATCTTAAAACCTTAATATTTATGTTTCTAAATTCCTTAGCTTTCCAGCAATATGCTATAAAGGTGACCCCCCACTTAACGCTGATAATTCGTTCTGGAAAAACAGAGTGCTAAGTGAATCCACGCTAAGTGAGCACCGCATTCCCCTAAGGTAACATGTATTTGTGAGTTGCAGTTGGTGCCATAGGATATTTCTTAATCAATAATAAACGGTAGCGAAAAGATGCACAAATATCAGTCAAAATATTTAATATTAAAATATTTGTACATATAAAATATACTGCATTACAAACATATATAATTATGTGGTAACTACTTACATATCAAAATTAAACTTAAAATTCCAATTAAAATCATGAACTTAATTGATTTTAATTGATTTAATTTAATTGATGAATTTAATCATGAAAAATGTGTCAATTTTGGGTTGTATTTTGGCCCTCTTCTTGGTAAATAAAAGGGGTTTTAATTTAAAATCCCCCACAGCATTACCATCCAACAATAAAGTCAACCGATCCTTCTTTGCTTTGAAACCTGGCATGTTTTTTTTCTTTCAATATGAAACTTCTTTTAGGCATTCATTTCCAAAAAAAGTCCTGCTTCGTTTTTGTTAAAAATTTGTTGAAGTATAACACATAATACCCCTTTTCAATAATTTTAACAAGTTCTTTGTTGAAAGTTTCGGCTTCTTGATCTGCACTTGCTGCTTCTCCCTGGATTTTAAATCTATTCACCCAGCCCTTACTAGTTTTAAATGGTTCCACATTTTTTTTTTTTTTTGTTTAGGTGAGCTTTCTTGAGATCATCATATAGACTAATCTCTTTTTTTTTTTTTTTTTTATAATACAGTCAGTCCTCATATAGCACAATAGTTGTGTTCCTCGAAACCCTCGTGCAATGCAAAATCGTGCAATATAAACAACAGGCCCTATGGGAAAAATAGGGTTAGGTGCTGGCCACCCAAGATTGAACACACATTTGTAACCAAAACATTACCAAACACAGTAAATTATCGTAAAAAAATACGTATTTTATTACGACTATTACGTAATAAAATATTGCTAATGCTTTTGCTTCTATCATAAGCAAACTTGTTTTTTTGTTTGATTTTCTATCCAAACAGATGACAGCGGTTCCATCTCTTCCAATTCTTTGTGTCTTAATCTAATTAATTTAAATTACACTTTGAGTTGTTCCTGCTATAAAAGTTGTTTCTATTTTCTCTGCATTCTTTGTAATTCTCGGGGTTGCCTCATTGAAGCCTGTAGAACGTGCAATATCACATGGTCTTTCATTTCGCTCAAAGTGTTTCACAATTTCATATTTTTTTCTATATCGACAGAGGCGGACTGGCCATAAGCCTTACCGGGAAAAACCCCGGTGGGCCGGAGGCCGGTGTGATTTTGGCCAAAATTTTCCCGGGTAAGAATTTTTTACCTAGTCCACCTCTGTTTATCGATATTGCTTTTCTTTTTCTCTCTGAATCTGTAGTGTCTTCACCTGGACACTTCCTTTTCACACCTTTTAAGTATTTTACTCATTTTTAGGGAATAAAGCACAATTACAAACCGAGGAGGCACGTTTGATACACATAAACAAAGCTGCGCGCGTGTAGCAACTGAATAAACAACACCGTAAAGGCAAAGATACACTATTAACACTTCACATTTTACTAAAGCACATTTCTGGGGGTTACTACCATAAAACAATAAAAACAATTTCCAGTTGTGTTTCTGCTAGTGGAATCTGTAATAAACTGTAGTAAACTCGATCTAATTGCATTTGCGATTATACCGATAGCTGGAATTGTGTGGGTTTTTACGTTATTATGGTGAAATGTGTTTCCCCTTCACTGATAAAACACATAAATACATTTTCAGAATCTTCTCTTGATTCCTATCGTGTTGCATTTGGTTGGGGCGATTCCGCGTTTGACTGCCATTTCTTGTAAACACAAAGGCGAATCGTGCATAAGCGAATTCGGTTCGTGTTATATAAGATATCGTTCCCCTATTTATAAATCGTGTATGATCGAATTCGTGTAGTGTAAACACGTGTTATACGAGGACTGACTGTATTTAACTTAACTGAATTTTGCATTGAATATTATCTTCAATAAAATTAGTTAAAGTCTCTCCATTTCAACCCTACTAACCGGCCTAGCCCTAGTTGCTTGCAGTGGAACAACTGTCTTTCCCACTGTTAAAATTAATTCTTTATTTTTATAATTGTTTATTTATTTATTTTATTTTTATTTTTTTATTTTTTTTCATTCAGTAAAACCTGCCAGTCCTAAATTATGGCACACGTTCGCTTGTTGTTGACCAAAATCGATTCGCTTCAAATGTCTAATTTAATAGAAAGGCGTGGTGTCACACAGATATAAGGAATGCTGAACTAGAATTTGGGGAGTACAATGTGTACAGAAAGGATAGACAGGATAGAAAGGGAGGAGGTGTTATGCTGTTAATTAAGAAAAACATAAAATCAAAAGAAGTGCATCCCGTTGATATAGATGAACAGTGCACTGTTGAGTCAGTTTGGTGTGACATAAGCACTGCGAAAGCAAAAATAAGAGTAGGAGTGTGTTATAGGCCTAATGACTCGAATGAGTACAATGAACAGCTGTACAGAGAAATAGAGTGGACTAGTAAATCGGAATGTCTTATAATGGGAGATTTTAACTTCCCAGATATTGACTGGAACTTGTGGGTTGGTCACTCACACACTAGTCAGACTTTTGTGGATTTATTGGATGATTGTTTTCTGCAGCAGCATGTTCGAGAGGCAACCAGAGAAAGTAATACTCTTGATCTGGTTATCAGCAGTGATCATTCGTGTATTAAGAATTTGCAGATAAAGGAACCACTAGGTGGCAGTGATCACAGTGTACTGTAGTGGGATTTACTTAAAGATTTAATTACCATCAGGGGTAAAGGAAAGGGTTTTTGCTTCCGTAAAGGTGAGTACAGTGGGATAAACTGACGATGTTACCAACAGTAAATTCTAAGTGGGAAGCATTCAAGGAATTAATCATGGATGCTACTAAAAGTTTCATACCTATTAAGAAATATTGTTCAAGGTTTAGGCCTAAATGGTTATCTAATGAACTAATGAGACTCGTAACAGAGAAGAAAAATGCATGGGATGCATATAAATTATCAAGAGACTCAGAAGCCTATGGCAGATATAAGCTAGTCTGTAATCAGGTCATAAACGAGGTTAGGCAGGCGAAGGAAGATTACGAGAAATGAATGGCAAAGGTTGCTAAGAAAAACAGCAAGGATTTCTTTACTTATATAAACTCTAAAAGGAAGGGGATGAATCTGATTGGTCAACCTGACATCGATGGTTCGACAGTTGATAATCCTGCTCAGATAGCAAACAAACTGAATGAGTATTTTGCAACTACATTCACACATGAGGAATTATTGAGGTTTGAAAATGGCAGAAGGTTATCAAATTGTAGCAGGATACTTAATGATTTTGTAATAACTGAAAGCAAAGTGGAGGAGAAATTGTTGAAGTTAAACATAAGAAAAGCACCTGGGGTGGATGGGATCTATCTAGTTATATTAAAGGAGGTGGCAAAGCAACTAAGCAAACCCTTAGCCATAATTATGAGAGCATCCTTGAACTCAGGGGAGGTTCCCACGGACTGGAGATGTGCAAATGTATCCCCAATTCACAAAGGAGGATCGAAGGGTGACACGAGTAATTACAGACCAGTTAGTTTACTGTTCCGGGTAAAATAATGGAGTCAGTGGTTAAAGATGCATTGCAGGGTCATCTAGACAAGACTTCAGCAATAATTCAGACACCACATGGGTTTGTTAAGGGAAAGTCTTGTCTGACAAATTTGATAGGATATTATGATGTGGTTACAAAGGAACTGGATGCAAAAAATAATTTTGATATCATATATTTGGATTTCAGGAAAGCTTTTGACACTGTTGCGCATTGAAGACTATTGTACAAATTGGAGCAGAATGGTATTAAGGGTAAGTTGCTACAATGGATAAAAGGATGGTTAAGTGGGAGAAGACAGAGGGTGGTAATCAATGGGTGCTGCTCTTTGTGGACTAATGTTATTAGTGGAGTCCCACAGGGTTCGGTGTTAGGTCCACTGTTGTTTTGTATATTTATCAATGATATTGATGAAGGTATATCAGGCTTAATGTCGAAGTTTGCAGATGATACAAAGGTTGGCAGGGTTGTTAATGACAGTAATGGCAGTGTGCTACTGCAACAGGATCTAGATAATTTGGGCAGATGGGCTAAGAAGTGGCAACTGAAGTTTAACCTTGACAAATGCAAAGTACTGCATATGGGTAGAAGTAACCCCAGAGAAACGTACTAACTGTGTGGTACTACACTTAAGGTGGTAGAAAATGAAAAAGACCTGGGAGTAATTGTGCAGTCAGATATGAAGTTTTCTGAGCAGTGCAGACAGGTTGCCAGAGCAGGTCATGGGGTTTTGTCAATGATATATAGGAATTTTGCTAGCAGGGAAAAGGAGGTGATT
Source organism: Mastigoproctus giganteus (assembly GCF_048544385.1). NCBI lineage: Eukaryota > Metazoa > Arthropoda > Arachnida > Uropygi > Thelyphonidae > Mastigoproctus > Mastigoproctus giganteus. The sequence continues at coordinate 181,719,861 of NC_143576.1, forward strand.
ATCCCTCTGTATAAGCGCAATGGTCAGGCCACACCTTGAGTACTGCATGCAGGTCTGGAGGCCTCATTTTAGGAAGGATGTAGATTTACTTGGTGACGGGAATGAAGGGATCCTCTTACCAAGAGAGGCTTAAGTTCTGCAAATTGCAGTGGCTGAAACTAGGCACCTGCGCAGTGATCTGATTGAGGTGTATGAGGCCTTGAATGGGTTGAGCACGCTGAATTCTGATGGGATCCTTCCACTTGTTCAGATTACGAACCTAAGGGGGCATAAATTCAAATTAAGAAAAGACAGATGTAGAATAGATGTGCGTAAATTTGCCTTTAGCCAGCGGGTGGTTAATTGCTGGAACAAACTTCCATCTGTTGTTGTGGAAGTTGATAGGTTGAATAAATTTAATGAGGAACTGGATAGGCATTTGGAGGGAATTGTGTGATGTTTTTTTTTTCTTTTTTTTTGGTTTATGCTGCATAAGCTCATACACTTGCTTTCTTGCATCACATGCCACTACTACTACTAATTTTCAAATTCAGTCTTTTTTCTTACATTTGTAGTCTTCATACTGCATCCGGACGTTGCTTTTTCATTCTTATCCGCCATTATTTAACTCTTCGTAAATGTAACTGCATTGGTCATTAATTATGATACAATGTTCGAGTAAACTGTCCGTTATGCACGATGCCTAATACTGTACTGAGTGATGACTAAACTTCGGATAAATGCATATAACGCAAATATTACGAGCAATATACTTGATCATTTTTTAAAATGTCGATCTTGGAACTACGTAACAGGTCACTGTACTGCAATTAAATTAGCGTGCGAAAAACTTTCACTGAATGTGGGAAATTTTCTCAAGTCATCATGGGAAATGTTTTAATGCTGCTTTGCTATTCATTTTCAAGCTATCGACTCCATCGCATGAAACATTTTCGTTTAATTTGACAAAAATGCAATCTGTATGCTGGTAAAAGAGTGTTATAGTGATTTGTGACAGTGTTATAGTCAGATACCAGATTATAACATATGAACAGCGTTATAGTGAATCAGTGTAAAGCGAACTGCGTTATAACGAGGGCCTGCTGTATATGTTCACATAATCCGATTTATTATGTGAGAAAATTTCCTTGATCACATGTTCATATTTTCCACTATCCTGGAAAAACTATCGCAATTTTCAGAGGTTCAAGCTAAGGTGAAGCTCCATGCAGAATTTCATTAAATTTGGTCCAGTAGAAGATAATTATTGTTTCCATCATACAAGTATGATTCCAACAATATAAGTTAAAATAATTTGCTTCTGGCGGAAACCGAAGATGACATCACTTCCATAACGCTTTTTGCATGACAGTTTTTCATTACAAAATTTTTGGAATAACTCCAGTAAAAACGTTTTTAACGTCAAAAACTTAAACACAAGTAGGGCTCGTGGATTTGTTGACATATGTCCAGTAATAAACTGTAGTCTTCGGGAATTAGTACTCCCAGTAGTTTTGAGGGAGTTAGCCAGAGAGTGTATTAAACCATTCAGGTTAATTATGAGAGCATCTTTGGACTTGGAAGACGTTCTTTTGGGTTGGAGAAATGCCAACATACAGTCAGTCCTCGTATAACACTTGTTTACATTACACGAATTCGATCATACACGATTTATAAATAGGGGAACGATATCTTATATAACACGAACCGTATTCGCTTATGCATGATTCGCCTTTGTGTTTACAAGAAATGGCAGCCGAACGCAGAATCACCCCAACCGAATGCAACACAATAGGAATGAAAAGAAGATTCTGAAAATGTATATTTGTTTTTTATATCAGTGAAGGGGAAACACATTTTACCATAATAAGGTAAAAACCCACACAATTCCAGCTATCGGTATTATCGCAAATGCAATTAGATCGAGTTTACTACTAGTTTATAACAGATTCCACTAGCAGAAATGCAACTGGAAATTGTTTTTATTGTTTTATGGCAGTAACCCCTAGAAATGTGCTTTAGTAAAATGTGAGGTGTTAATAGTGTATCTCTGCCTTTATGGTGGTGTTTATTCAGTTGCTACACGCAGGCAGCTTTGTTTATGTGTATCAAACGTGCCTCCTCGGTTTGTAATTGTGCTTTATTCCCTAAAAATGAGTAAAATACTTAAAAGGTGTGAAAAGGAAGCATCCTGGTGAAGACACTGCAGATTCAGAGAGAAAAAGAAAAGCAATATCGATAAACAGAGGCGGACTGGGTCAAAAATTCTTACCCAGGAAAATTTATAGTTGCCTCATACTAGTGTTTATGGCCAAAATCACACCGGCCTCCTGCCCACCGGGGTTTTTCCCGGTAAGGCTTATGGCCAGTCCGCCTCTGTCAATATAGAAAAAATATGAAATTGTGAAACGTTTTGAGCGAAATGAAAGACCATGTGATATTGCACGTGCTGCAGACCTAAATGAGGCAACGCCGAGAATTACAAAGAATGCAGAGAAAATAAAAACAACATTGATAGCAGGAACAACTCAAAGTGTAATTAAAATCCATTAGATTAAGACACAAAGAATTGGAACAGATGGAATGGCTGTCATCTGTTTGGATAGAAAATCAAACAAAAAAACAAGTTTGCTTAAGATAGAAGCAAAAGCATTAGCAATATGTTATTACGTAATAGTCGTAATAAAATACGTATTTTTTTACGATAATTTACTGTGTTTGGTAATGTTTTGGTTACAAATGTGTGTTCAATCTTGGGTGGTCGGCACCTAACCCTATTTTTCCCATAGGGCCTGTTGTTATATTGCACGAGGGTTTCTAGGAACACAACTATCGTGCTATACGAGGACTGACTGTATTGCCAATAATGCTGTTCCAAGAGGTCTGTAACTACAGACTGGTTAGTATGACCAGTCTGTAGTTACTGACCTCTTGGAACAGCTAATGATCAAGAGTGCAATCCAGAAACATTTAGATAGAAATGGCATTCTGAAAAACATACAACATGGTTTTGTTATGGGAAAATCTAGTTTAACTAACTCAGTAAGCTACTTTGACAGTTACTCATGAGCTTGATATGAGGAACAATTTCAATACAGTTTATTTGGATTTTAGCAAGGCATTTGACACAGTCCTTCATGGGAAGTTACTGTATAAGTTGGGACCTGTTGGATTACTGGAAAGATTTTAAGATGGATTGCAGGGTGGCCACAGGGCTTTCTGCCTTGCAGCCATCCTGTAATCCATCTTAAAATTGGTTATGATGAGGGATATTCTTCAGATTGATGTAATGTCAGAAGTGGGGTCCCCCAAGGATCAGTTCTTAGACCACTGTTGTTTGTGATTTTCAATAACGACATTGACAAAGGGATAAATGGCATGATGTCAAAATTTGCAGACAACATAAAGATTAGGTCAGTCATTAATGATCATTGCCAAGCAGAATTCTTCAGGATGACTTGAACAGACTTCAAGAATAGTCAGAAAAGTGGTAGCTATGTTTTATTGCAGCAAAATGCAAGGTTACACTTGGAAAATAGCAACCTCAGAATAACTTATACACTTGATTTTGTCGAATTAAAAACACTAGGGAAAGGATGGAATCTGTGAGTTATGATACAGGCAGATTATGAGCAGTTTAAACAGGCAGCAAAGAAAAGCCCATGGTGTCCTATCAATGATTTATCGAACATTATCTTGTAGAGAAATGCAAGTCATAGTTATCCCACTGTACAAGGCAGTTGTAAGACTGCATTTGGAATACCATATCCAAGTATCAAGACCTCAGTCGAAAAAAGATATTTAGATTCTTGAATGGTCCAAAGAAGGGCAACTCGCATGGTGAGATCAGCAAAAGTACGACTGTACTAGGAAAGATTTCGATTACGTTGACTATAGGGCTTGGCAACCAGGCACTTTAGAGAGGATCTGATTGAGGTTTATAAGGCCCTGAGAGGGGCTAGGAAAACAAAGGCAGAATTTTTGCTGTTATAAAGAATTCCATAACTGGGGGCCATGAATTCAAATTTCAGGGGAAAAGGTTTAGACTAGATCGTAGGAAGTTTTCTTTTAGACAGAGAGTTGTAGTAATAATTGCAGTGTAAACAGGATTCTAGAACTGCTGGCAAGGTTCTATCAGTGATATACAAGAAATTTGCTCACAGGGTCAAGGAGCTGATTATCCCATTGTATAAGGTAGCAGTTAGGCTGTATCTTGAGTACTGCATACAGGTGTGTAGGCCTTATTTTAAGAAAAATGTGATTTCTTGGAGAGGGTGCAAAGGAGAGAAACCATATTAGTTAAGAACACGAAGGGATACTCTTACCACAGATGACTTCATTTCTCGAATTGTAGCACTTGGAAACTTGAGAGGAGACCTGATTGAAGTATGCAAGGCTTTAAATGGATTGAGTAAACAGTGATTATGGTATTCTTTAAGTGAAAAGGTTGGCTCAGGATAATGTGCAAAAATTTGCTTTCAGACAGGGAGTAATTGATCGTTGGAATAAACTGTCATCTGGTGTTGTGAAAGTGGGTAGTTTGAATAAATTTAAGTTAGATTTGTTGTTGTTTGGTTTTTAGGAGCATTAGCAACTAAGGCCATATTGCTCCAGGAATATGCGGTGGTCATTCCTTGACCTTCCGCATCCTCCGTATTTGGTGGTGATGGGCTCGAACCCCGGTCTAATCAAGAAGCGTGTGCTACGCACTGCTGCTCCTTCCCACCTGGCTACAGAGGTGCCAAGTTAGATTTCAACATATTAGAAATTTGTTTTTTTTTTTTTTTTCTTTTTTTGCTATATAAGCTTGCTTTACATCATTTTCCACTGCTGTTAGTAGTAGTAGCAGTGGCATCATTTGCCACTGCTACTACTAATAATAACAACAACAATTATAATAATAATAAAATATTACCCTAATCAAATAACCTATTTATATCTGAATGTTTCTTATCACAACTACTGATGGATATAATAACTAGATTAGATACATTAACTAGATATAATGAGATGAAACATTGAAACAAACAAGATTTGATTTAAAATAATAGCAGCAATTAATAACAAAATCCATCATGCTTCAGCAAGAAATTCAGTAATGAAACATTGAGAAGACATCATTTTTGGTAATGAGCAACATTGTTTCAATACAGAGTCACTCACATGTTGCTGATTTTAATGTATGGATGGTAAAACAGATCATGTACACTTTTTCTTATTTTGTTTATGGATACTGTATTTACAAAAAAAAAATGCCAGAAAATAACTTTAACCTTAAAAATGTTTTTTGAGAGTGGTCTTCAGTTATCTTGCAACGTGTGGCAGAACTTCTTTTAACCTTCTCTAAAGACTGGCTTTTTATTTTAGGGTATGGCCTCCATATTTGAATACAATATTCCAAATGCACTACCACCATTGTCTGATACAGAGTCACAATGCAAAATGTCTGATGACATTTTGCATTGTGATTTTGGTATATTGAAATTAAAATGACAAAATGTCTTGTGCATTAGTCTTTCCTCTATCATTTACAAGGAAACTTGGTTATGGGGAAGGAGAGACAGGCTATACCTGGAATAGGCAAAAGAACAGAAGGTTCTTGCTCCACTATTCCTCATTAAATGTTGTACAGTTGCATCAAAGGTAGTCTGTGATGAGAGAGTAAGAAAATACTGATGAAGGTAAGAGGTGTGATTAATGACCAGAACCAGCCCTTGTTGTTCAGGCTTGGATAAAGATGAAAACTTAAGAGTTTAATGCTTCTAAATGTAAGGTTTTATGCCTGGAGAACAGAAATCCAGGAATTACAAACCAGGAGTAGAACGAGTTAAAAATGGTCAAGAACAAAAAATATTTATTGGTTATAATACACTCAATGAAATTTACTATATGACATGAACAGGCAGCTATGAAGGCACTTGATATTCTGTCTTTTTTTTTTTTTTTTTTTTTTATGAAAACACCAAACACGAAAGGTATCAAAACCTATAGTACTTAGTACCGTACGTGATTTATAGGGCTTTTTCAAGTAGGGAGAAGGATGTCAGTTGTCTCTCTGTATCAGACAATGGTGGTAGTGCATTTGGAATATTGTATTCAAATATGGAGGCCATACCCTAAAATAAAAAGCCAGTCTTTAGAGAAGGTTAAAAGAAGTTCTGCCAGATTTGTGAGGAAAGGGGGAAGTAATTGATGTCCATATGAAGAACAGCTTAGAAGGTATGGACTGCAAATCTTGACACCTAGACATTTTAAGGGGAGGCCAAATTAACGGCCTGAAGAGGATTGTTAAAATTAATGAGGGAGATGTATCTCATAGGTTGAAGAAATAGGAATTGGGGCACAAATATAAAATCCTAGGTGGTAGCAGATTGCTGGATCTCATAAAGTTTACTTTTGAGCAACATGTTGCAGATCATTGTAATAAATTGCCTGCTAAAATGGCTGAGGCAGAAAGTTTGCTTAAGCTCAAAGAAGGTGAAACTGGACAGTCATCTTTTGACATTAAGTATGAGCGACTGGTGTTTTTATTTGGCAGATATAAAAAAGTTTGTTTCCTTGTATCATCTAGTCTCTCTAATAGTAAGTACTCTCTAAGTATTTTTATGGCATGGCTTAATGGGTATAATATAGCTTTGAAATTTTAGTTATCTGTTACTTGTTAGTGGCATAACTACACTATACAGAAGTGAATAGTCATATTTATACCTGCTTTATATGCCTTGATCCTTAAGAAACATTTCAGTTAGAGACAATACTGCCTCTGGCGGCAAAACATTAAACTCCATCTTTAAGTGCATGGTTCTGGTACATGTGAAATTTCAGATGCTTACAACCATTTATCAAGATATACAACCCTGAAGTAATTGAGTATTTTTTTTTTTATAAATACCTTGGTGGGATATACTTTGAGGAAATTTAAATATGTAAGTTTTTTTTTTGTTTTTTTTCCTGTATTTTCTTGTTTTGGTTGCTTATATAGAAGCACTTTCAGTTAAAACATCTGTTTACATTTGTATGTTTTATTATTAATTAGATGAAACTTATGAACATTATCTGAATTCAGGTTGGCACCAGAAGGTATATGGCACCAGAAGTCCTTGAGGGAGCTATAAACTTTAACAGGGATGCTTTTTTGAGGATAGATATGTATGCCTGTGGACTTGTGCTCTGGGAGTTAATATCTCGCTGTTCTGTGCAAGAAGGTATAATTATGCTTAATAACTTTATCAGAGTGCATGTGTTAATCTGATAGCTATTTTATTTATTTGTGTGTGTGTGTGTGTGTGTGTGTGTGTGTGTGTGTGTGTGTGTGTGTGTGTGTGTGTGTGTGTGTGTGTGTGTGTGTTTACATATAAGTAATATCTGGAAATTATGTTTTGAACAACTAATAAAATCTAATTAAATAAAAATCTAATAAACATAAGGTAGTTGTCCATAAGATAGATAATGGACACAAGAAATCCATGGAATGTATGTGATAGTCAGCAAGCTAATTCTTTTCATGATTTTATGATGTGCCATGAATGCTCATTGTTGCATGCCTGGTGATTTGTGTGCACGATGGTTCCCAATTTTTTTCTCTTCGTGATCAACCTGAGTAATAACAATTTTTGCAGTGATTTTTTTTTAAATTTATTACCTTTTAATAGGTAATAAATTTAAAAAAAAATTCATGCTACTTTTACAACCATTGGATTAGGGCATAACAGTTAATGCTCATACTTAAAAAAACTTGTGTGTTATCTGAAAAGAAACAACAAGAATTATAAATGCTTCTGAAATCAGAAAGTCTACTTCAAGGCATAACGACTATTGCAAATGCACAAGAAGAAAGCCTACATTAATTTTAAAAAATAATTTTTTCGGGAAAACTGCATTTGGTGATATGAATCATCTGTTAGTGAAATATTGTTGAATTGAAATTGAAGCTTCTGTGGAAGTCTGGCAAATATAAATGAGAGTGTAAGAGTGTTTTTTTATGGCGGAAAATGTACACGCCGATTTAAAATTCACATTTTTTTAGGTTTCATTTTATATTAAATCAGCAACTGTGAATACACGAAACCACGAATAAAGATACCGCGAATAGCAGGGGTTTACTGTATTTAAAAAATTAAATAATTAAATAAAAATTTATTGATGCAATTATTTGTCTCCAAGCTTTCTTGCCCCCCCACTAGAAAATTTTCTGTGGATGCCCATGCAATTATTACATATATATATATACAGGGTGTTTCAGTTAAACGTTTCAGAACTTCTAAGTGGGGTAGGGTACATCCTGACAACTCGAAATCATATAGCAATGTGGGGTCGGAAATGCTTTCCTGAAGCGGTGTTGTACACAGAAGCACCATAAAAAGAAAAGAGACCGTAAGTGAGAAATCGTTTTAATAATACACGAAAAGAAGCAAAAGGTACATGGATTAAAGTAAGTGTTCGAAGTTTCTTCCACGGGCTACAATGCACGCCTCACATCTCCGACGCATGGACATCCGAACATTCTGGAATACTCCAGGCGAATTTCGAATTTCTTCGGCAGCTACTGCGATTCTTGCAACCAGCTCCTCAGCATTGTCAACAGGGGTGTCATAAACTAGCGATTTCATATGACCCCAGAAATAAAAATCAAGACATGATAGGTCAGGTGACCGGGCAGGCCAACGCACGGGACCACCACGTCCGATCCACTGTTGACCAAATGTGACATCCAGGTAGTTACGAACATCTCCGCTATAATGGGCAGGGGCTCCATCGTGTTGGAACCACATTGTCTGTTGCGTCGATGCAGAAATCTGTTCATCTCTCAAAAGTTGTGGCAATACTTGCTGCAGAAAGATCAAGTAGATAGGTCCGGTTAGACGACACGGTAACAGGTAAGGTCCGATGAGGTGATCTCCCATAATACCGGCCCATACATTGACCGAAAATCGAATCTGTGCTGCACGACGTCGTATTGCATGCGGGTTCTCGACCGCCCAGATATGGTCGTTATGCGTGTTGAAAATTCCTTCCCTTGTGAAGGATGCCTCATCAGAAAACAACACTTCAGCAGGAAAAAGGGGATTTGTAGCACATTTTCCAAGGTACCACTGTGCGAAAGCAATACGAGGTGCATAATCCTCCGGTTGCTGTGTCTGGACACGCTGCACGTGAAACGGATGCATGTCTTGTTCTCGGAGAATCCTCCAGACGCTGCAATGGGAAACCCTGACTGCGTTTGCTAGACTTCGTGTACTCGTTCTTGGATTCCCCTATACATGCTGCAGCACATTCTGTTCGACGGCTGGAGTCCGTGCTGTTCTTACCCTGTCCCTGTCAGCTCTTTCAAATGAACCTCTCTCAGCTAACCTCTGGTGCAGTCTTGCAAAGAAATTATGACTGGGAATACGCCTCGTCGGATATCGTTCCGCGTACAAACGCTGTGCGGCTGGCCCACTACAATTTGCAGCCCCATACGCCAAATGCATATCGGCTAACTCTGCGTTCGTGTAATCATCCATCCTACTAACTTGGCGTTCTTGTTCAAGAAATTCGAAATTTGCCTGGAGTATTCCAGAATGTTCGGATGTCCATGCGTCGGAGATGTGAGGCGTGCATTGTAGCCCGTGGAAGAAACTTCGAACACTTACTTTAATCCATGTACCTTTTGCTTCTTTTCATGTATTATTAAAACGATTTCTCACTTACGGTCTCTTTTCTTTATGGTGCTTCTGTGTACAACACCGCTTCAGGAAAGCATTTCCGACCTCACATTGCTATATGATTTCGAGTTGTCAGGATGTACCCTACCCCTCTTAGAAGTTCTGAAACGTTTAACTGAAACACCCTGTATACATACATTAACATTCTTGTTACACATATATAAGACATTGTATTATATTTGACCTCCTGGTGCACTGCGTATGTGTATCGCAGAGTCAAGGGTGGCTCCTAAGACAGCTGCTGCCTGGTGCCATTCTCTAGGCCTGGGTTTACGTTATGTATTTGTGCCGAATGCACAAGTCCCGCACCCACTGGATGTAGTGAAATACCAATGGGTGTCGACAAATGAATTACTAGTGGAGAACTTCCACAAATTATCCTCACTACTACCACCAAGAAACAGTAATTATTATATTAAACAGATATATACACTACGTTTTTTAAATATGCTCAGTCTCTGAATTCCTGAGAACCAAAAAAACAATATATAACATAAAATGGACAATTAACAACACCGTCTAGTCTGTCCGCTGGAACTTTCAATCCTGTCGACAAGCACAATGAGATAGCTACTAAATGGTCATTTGTGAAGTCAATTCCCAGAAGAAGCTGAAGTTCTTAGCTGAGTCCTCAATATGAAAACTGATCTCGAGAAGGTTTGCTGAGCAGTAAAATTATTATGGTCTTCAACTAAGATATTTACATGATTTTCCAATAAGTTTGGAACCGCAGACATTAAATCCGCTATAGGTTGAGAATACAGTGGACAGTTCAGAAGTACATGAATCCACGTTTCATGTTCCCCACATGTGCAGTACGGATCAGGCTCCAGGCCACGCTCAAATAACTTAGCCCAGAGGGACCCATGCCCTCTTAGCAGATAAGAAGTTGTCATAGAAGGCCTAAACCACAAAATAACTCCAGGGGTTGTTGGGAATTCCACTTGCGCAATATACTTTCTTGTTACAAGCCCAAATTCACTCTCATCCCATCTTTTTTTGCCAGACAACAGTAAATTCCTTCCAAAGCCTTTTCTTCTCCCTTTTATAGTCGCTGGCTGGGCAGTCATAATTCCAAGCATTGTCTTTGACTGTCTTTTTTTAGGTAGTAAATCAAACCCTGAAAAGCAAGATATATAAATCTACAGGAATCGTACCACCAAATATTTGGAGTGCATTGTTTGAAACAAACAAATCCACAACAGAAAAATGTTTGCATGTGAAAGTTAAAGTATAATTCATCATATTATATATTTTTATTTTGTGTATTTAAAGATACATTTAGCAGCCATTAAGCAGATCTCTTTTAGTGACAGCTGGATTGGGAATTTTGATTCTACAAGACTTTAATAGCATTCAGTCAAGATTTACACAATAAAGATTTTATATGCACTATATCATTTTCATTTTCTGCAATGAAACGAGTATATACTCGTAGTAAGCCATTTAATTTTAAAAGCACTATTCACTGGTAACACCATTGTAAAAGCTCTTAAAACTGTTCTTTGATGATAGTTAAGAAGATTTCTGATAGCCTTGAAAACCTTGATTGTCTGTGGGCAAAGGCCTATGTTAGTATCTTACGTATGACTTTTAATGTGGAACATTACAGTTTTATGTAAATGTTAATAGGGAGATAATTTATGTCCAACAGATTTCATAATTTTAGTATGCAGTTATGTTGTAATAGCTCATATTTGCAACAAATGTTTATTAAATGTTAAGCTTATTGTTTTATATGTGATAAGAGTTTGTCTTTTATTTTGCATGCATTTAATTTAAGGTATGCTGTGAAACCAGTTATTTCGGTGACAAACTTGACTAACAAAGAGAAACACACTGGATATATTATTATGTTGACATCACCCCCAGATCTCTTTAATTAATTAGTGTCTACACTGCAGTATGACATCCAGCACCTCTTCGACTGAATGCACACCATAGTCAGCACTTCGTTCAAGCACATGTGTGGAGTCAAACCCAATATTAATTTTTAACAATGTAAACATTTTTCATTGATTACAAACTGCTTGTAATCATTTGAAAATTTAATGATCTATTCCTTAGTTCATCTTAACATTATCACCAACTTTGGTAAAGCAGATCACTCTTTCATTCTCTTCCAGTTTCCATTTCCTTTAGTATAATTAAATATATATTTTGAATGTAGATTAAATTCATAAGTGATATATGCTATTTTGCAGGCCCAGTTTCAGAATATATGCTTCCCTTTGAAGAGGAAGTTGGTCAACACCCATCCCTTGAAGACATGCAGGACGTGGTGGTACATAAAAAGATAAGGCCAAAATTTAAAGAGCAATGGAAAAATAATTCTGTATGAAGTTTTTTTTTTCTTTATAATATATAAGTAATTTTTTTAATGTTTTGTAATATAATACATTGATTTCAAAAAACCTTTAACAAAAATTAATTACTGAGACACGAAAGAAAGATTAACTCAAAAAGATTTTTTTTTTTTTACTTTTGGTGTGGTTAGTGGAGACTGAAAGAAAGCAGAAAATTTAAATGCATGGAAAGGATCCATAAATTATCCCAACAATTTATGTATCATCAAATAAATTCCAAGAAATGTGAAACATGATATGTTATTAGTATTCATAGTAGCATATGAACCCAAGCTTATAAAAAAAAAAAAAAAACTCCCCACATAACTTGTCCGTTCTCCTCCAATAATTTGTCTTAAAGATGTGCAGGTGTGTGCTAAAAGCACACATCTTTCCTGCAACCACCCTTCCTCAAAGCCTTAAACACTTCAAAAGATCACCTTGCAGGTGCCTAGCTCCAAATGCCACACTTCATAGAACTGAACCTCTCTTGGTAAGACACCCTTTTATTATCTTGACCAATCTCATTGCCCTTTCTGCACATGTTCTAGCAGATCTACATCCTTCCTAAAATGAAGCCTCCAGACCTGTATGCAGTACTCAAGATGCAGCCTAACCATTGCCTTGTACAATGGGATAATCACCTCCTTATTGTAGGAGGAGGATGCTGAAATGGATCTGACTGGTCAAATAGAGCAGAAAAAGATAGCATGGGAGAGTTACAGAATGACAAAAAAGTACTGAAGCCTACAACAGGTAGAAGTTGATCTGTAATAGTACCACAAATAAAGTCAGGGAGCCAAGTCTGCATGTGAGAAAGCATTGGCTAAAAGAACAATGAATGGGGACAAGCAATTTTTCACGTATGTGAATACAACAAAGAAGAAAGTTAATCATATCGGACCCTTATACACTGGGTGTGGGAAAGTCTTAGATAACCCAGTTAATGTTATGGATGAATTGAATAGGTACTTTGCATCTGTCTTTACTGACGAAAGACTCTTCGTGGTAGAAGAGGCTGTGCAAGTGAGGATGACCCATATGAAATTAGTGATGTCATAATTACAGTTGATGGTTCATTAGAAAAACTTCTGAGCATAAAGACAAGTAAGGCTCCCGGAGTTGATGGCATATACCTTGTAGTTTTGAGGGAGAGTGCGAAGGAGTGTATTGAACCATTAAGATTAATTATGAGGGCATCTTTGGACTCAGAGGGGATTCCTTTGGATTGGACAAGTGCCGGTGTATCGCCAATACATAAAAGTGGTTCTGAGGGTGAAGTTGGTAACTAAAGACCAGTTAGTCTGACTTCAGTGGTAGGTAAAATTTTAGAGGCAATGATTAAGAGCACAATGCAGGAACATTTAGATAGATATGGATTCTGAGGGACACACAACATGACTTTAAGGGTAAATCATACTTAACGAACTTAGTAGGCTATTTGGACCCAAGTTACTCATGAGCTGAATTGAGGGAACAATTTCAACATAGTTTATTTGGATTTTAGCAAAGCATTTCACTCACCCCTCATGAGAAGTTACTGTATAAGCCTGAACAGGTTAGGATTACTGGTAACATTCTAAGATAGATTGCTGGGTGATTGTTTGTTATTTGGTTTTTAGGAGCATTAGCAACTAAGGCCATATTGCTCCGGGAATATGCGGTGGTCATTCCCTTGACCTTTCCGCATCCTCCGTATTTGGTGGTGATGGACTCGAACCCCGGTCTAATCAAGAAGCGTGTGCTACGCACTGCTGCTCCTTCCCACCTGGCTATGGAGCCGCCAATTGCTGGGTGACTGCAGGGTAGAAGGCAGAGGCTTGCAATTAATTGATATTCTTCAGGTTGGTGTAATGTCAGGAATGGGGGCCCCTCAATATTACATCGACAAAGGGATAGAAGGCAAGATGTCAAAATTTGCAGATGACGTAAAGATTGGCAGAGTTATTAATGATCAGTGCCATGCAGCACTCCTGTAGGAAGACTCAAACAGGCTTAAAAGATGGTCAGAAAGTGGCAGCTGTGTTTTAATGCTGCTAAATGCAAAGCCTTACACTTGGGGAATAGCAACCCACAAATAAATTATACACCTGGTGGGGTTGGATTAAAAACAGTAGAGGAGGAAAGGGATCTGGGTGTTTCAATATGGGTAAATATGAAGTTTTCCGTACATTGTAAACAGGCAGCAAGGTAGCCCGTGGTGTCTATTGATGATTTATTGAACATTATCCATTAGAGATACATTGGTCATAGTCCCACTGTAAGACCACATTTGGAATACTGTGTTCAAGTATGGAGATCTCATCTGAAAAAAGACATTGAGTTTCTTGAAAGAGTCCAAAGAAGCCAACTTGCATGGCGAGATCAGCAAAAGTGTGACACAATACGAGGAAAGACTCCGATTATGTGAGCTACAGAGTTTGGCAACTAGACACCTCACAGGTGACCTGATTGAGGTTTATTAAGCTCTGAGAGTAGTTAATAAAATGAATGAAGATGGAATTTTCACTGTTTTAAAGAATTCCACAACTAGGGGGCATAAATTCAAATTACAAGGGAAGAGGTTTAGATTAGATTGTGGGAAGTTTTCTTTTAGTTGGTGAGTCTGGAACGGGTTGCCTTTGCAGGTAGTTGAGGCCAACAGTTTGAATAAATTCAAATGTCAGCTTTTTTTTTTTTTTTTTGGCCAGTGTGGCTTCTTTGTGCTATATGGCTATTACTATTACTATTTACCAGTCTTTTTCAGGTTAAGTTTATGCCCCCTTATTTATACATGTCTAAAATTTGATAGTATGAATCAGAGCTGTAATACTCAATATATTCTACGTTAATAGTAGTAGTAGTGGCATGTGATGCAAGAAAGCAAGTGAATGAGCTTATGCAGCATAAACCAAAAAAAAAAAAAAAAAACATCACACAATTCCCTCCAAATGCCTATCCAGTTCCTCCTTAAATTTATTCAACCTATCAACTTCCACAACAACAGATGGAAGTTTGTTCCAGCAATTAACCACCCGCTGGCTAAAGGCAAATTTACGCACATCTATTCTACATCTGTCTTTTCTTAATTTGAATTTATGCCCCCTTAGGTTCGTAATCTGAACAAGTGGAAGGATCACATCAGAATTCAGCGTGCTCAACCCATTCAAGGCCTTATATACCTCAATCAGATCACCGCACAGGTGCCTAGTCTCCAGCCACTGCAATTTGCAGAACTTAAGCCTCTCTTGGTAAGAGGATCCCTTCATTCCCCTCACCAATCTTGTTGCCCTTCTCTGTACACGCTCAAGTAAATCTACATCCTTCCTAAAATGAGGCCTCCAGACCTGTACGCAGTACTCAAGGCGTAACCTGACCATTGCCTTATACAGAGGGATAATCACCTCCTTTTCCCTGCTAGCAAAATTCCTATATATCATTGACAAAACCCCATGACCTGCTCTGGCAGCCTGTCTGCATTGCTCAGAAAACTTCATATCTGCCTGCACAATTACTCCCAGGTCTTTTTCATTTTCTACCACCTTAAGTGTAGTACCACACAGTTGGTACGTTTCTCTGGGGTTACTTCTACCCATATGCAGTACTTTGCATTTGTCAAGGTTAAACTTCAGTTGCCACTTCTTAACCCATCTGCCCAAATTATCTAGATCCTGTTGCAGTAAGCACACTGCCATTACTGTCATTAACAACCCTGCCAACCTTTGTATCATCTGCAAACTTCGACATTAAGCCTGATATACCTTCATCAATATCACTGATAAATATACAAAACAACAGTGGACCTAACACCGAACCCTGTGGGACTCCACTAATAACATTAGTCCAAGAAGAGCAGCACCCATTGATTATCACCCTCTGTCTTCTCGCACTTAACCATCCTTTTATCCATTGTAGCAACTTACCGTTAATACCATTCTGCTCCAATTTGTACAATAGTCTTCCATGCGCAACAGTGTCAAAAGCTTTCCTGAAATCCAAATATATGATATCAAAATTATTTTTTGCATCCAGTTCCTTTGTAACCATATCATAATATCCTATCAAATTTGTCAGACAAGACTTTCCCTTAACAAACCCATGCTGTGTCTGAATTATTGCTGCAGTCTTGTCTAGATGATCCTGCAATGCATCTTTAACCAGCGACTCCAATATTTTACTTGGAACAGAAGTTAAACTAACTGGTCTGTAATTACTCGTGTCACCCTTCGATCCCCCTTTGTGAATTGGGGATACATTTGCACATCTCCAGTCCGTGGGAACCTCTCCTGAGTCCAAGGATGCTCTCATAATTATGGCTAAGGGTTTGCTTAGTTGCTTTGGTATTTGATAGTATGAATCAGAGCTGTAATACTCAATATGTTCTACGTTAATAGTAGTAGTAGTAGTAGTAGTAGTTTGAATAAATTCAAATGTCAGCTTTTTTTTTTTTTTTTTTTTTTGGCCAGTGTGGCTTCTTTGTGCTATATGACTATTACTATTTACCAGTCTTTTTCAGGTTAAGTTTATGCCCCCTTATTTATACATGTCTAAAATTTGATAGTATGAATCAGAGCTGTAATACTCAATATGTTCTACGTTAATAATAATATTAGTAAAATAATAAGAAGAGTTTACCTCAATATAGTACGTAGAACACTTCCGTATGATACCCTCCAGAAATTAAAACGAAAAAAACAAAAAAATCGACAGCTTACCGGTCCATTAGAGTAAAATATAAATAATTAAATAATCAATTTAACACAATTCAAATAAATTTAAAACAATTAAAAATCAAATTAACACAATTAAAAGAATCTAAGGAAGAAAAATCGTTTTGAATATTTTCGTTAGATTCTTTTAATTGTGTTAATTTGATTTTTAATTGTTTTAAATTGATTTGAATTGTGTTAAATTCATTATTTAATTATTTATATTTTACTCTAATGGGACCGGTAAGTTGTCGTTTTTTTTTGTTTTTTCCGTTTTAATTTCTGGAGGGTATCATACGAAAGTGTTCTACATACTATATTGAGGTAAACTCTTCTTATTATTTTACTAACATGTCTAAAAGAGAGAATAAGGATGCTGTTAGCATTTAGTTTACTCAATCTATTTAAAGCTTTAAGCACTTTAATCAGATCTCCTTGCAGGTGCCTAGTTTCCAAGCACTGCAATTTGCAGAACTAAAGTCTTTCATGGTAAGAGATTTCAAGATTAGTCAAGTACACTTTTGTGTCCTTGACTAATCTTGTTGCTCTTCTCTGTTTCTATTCCAGCAGATTCACATCCTTTTTAAAATGAGGCTTCCAGACCTGTATGCAGTAATGAAGATACAGCCTAACCACATGCATTATACCAGTGGTCTCAAACTCAAATTGCATGCAGGCCAAATGCACAACCTGAAAGCAGCTGACGGGCCAGAATTTTTTTTTTTTTAACAAAATGAGAATGAATATATATATATTGCACCGTACTTACCCCTAATGTATGGATACCACCCCTTTATAACCTGGTGTTACGTGTGATGCGTGTGTGTGGTGTGTTGCATGTAAGTTTATAATATGTTTGAAAATTTTGCTTTTAAAATTTAATTTGCCTCGAACATGGTTTAATTGAAAATTTATTTCAATAACGTTCAATTGTACAATGTTTTTCTCTATATAGTAAACCCCCGCTATTCGCGGTCGCTGATTTACTATAAAATGAAACCTAAAAGAATGTGAATTTTAAAGCACCGTGAACATTTTCCACCATAAAAAAAACATGGGCGTGGCTAAAATTATCTTTCCCGATCAAAACAGCACTCAGTGGTTGGGGGGAGAGGGGTGACAAAATCGATCGCAAGCGTGGATGTTTCTCGCTAATCCTTGTTCAGTATGTGTTATGCGCTTGTCATGGAAGGTTTCGTCGTTTGCTTTTAATTTATATGCTTAGAAATTTATCAATTTATAAATTGATATGCTTACAAAAGTGATAAATCAACCGTTTTGCAGTGTAAAACAGATTTTTTCTAGTGTGTTAATGGAAGAAAGTGACTTTATTGTGGACAAGTTCTTTCTAACCCGTACAAAAATATGGCTACGAATAACAAGGGAAATGTGAAAAGATCAAAGAAGGTGATGACTAGCGAATAAAATTGAGTTATTAGATAAAATTTCTAATGGTGAAAGTGTCTCCTCACTTTCTGTTATTGAGAAAATCTATTATAAAATCAATGAGTCAACGGTACGATCAATCAAGAAATCGGAGGAAAAATCCGCCGTAGTGCCCGTGAAAACGCGCTAATTTCTTCAAAAATTTGCTCTGTAACTCATGATGTTAAATTAGAAAAAATGGAAAAGGCTTTAAATCTGTGGATAGAAGACTGAACTCAAAATAAAATTCCGTTAAGTTCACTCATCATTCGTGAAAAGGCAAAACTTCTTTATCAACACTTTAGCGAAACTGGTGAAAGCACTGGCGGGATAAGTTTTTTAGCTAGCAAAGACGCTGGTTTGAAAGATTTGTTTGAAATTTCTAATAAATATTACATTTAATATTAAATTGTTTCTTATTTTCATTTCGATGCCATATGCTTGCATTTCACTATGTACTGTCTATGTACATAGTCATATTATGAAGGTACATATAATACATACATAGACAAAATTTTAGACTAGTTTTTCTTATATATTTCATACTTTGGAACGGAACCCCTTTATTACTATGGGAGCCATAACTCAGTATTCGCGTTTTCGGTATTCGCGGCATTTCTCAGGAACGTAACCCGTTTACTGTACTTACTTTTTATTTCTCAAACTTATATTTTTCTCCTTCTTTCCCTGGCTAAAAAAATTATGAGACTCTTTCTTTCGGTTAAATTTTCTTTTCTATTTTCTTTAGATGCCCAATCACTAACTAAATATTTATCAAAACATACATAAACAATAATAATAATAACGCAAAGGAAAAAATTCAAATTTATATTTATTTTCTATCTGAAATTTAAAGGTTGGTACCTGCAAGAAATTTCTGTTGGTTACACTTTGTAATTCAAATGTATTGACAGCTAAATATTAAATTTTCAGACTGACATTTATTTCAAATAATTCTAATATGCTGAATTAACCACTAAATAACTTACTTTTAACTTAAACTAAAAATAAACAAATTATGAAAACTTTCCAAGTGGGACAAAACTTGAGAATAAATAATGACAACCTATTCTCTTTCTTTTATTTATTAAATATTTCTTCGACATATACAGAAAAAATACATATGTTTGTATGTAAATAATTATAAACTTTATTTGATGGCGTTTCGATTCTGATAAAGTTTGTAGCCTTGGAGAAAAATTACTAGAAACTATCTTCATCACGGATTGTAGATGTTCGTCGGTCAATCGGGTTCTTTTCTTAGACTTATTAATTTTTCTACTGCGAAAAATACTGTTCACATATAAATGTACTCCCAAACAAAGTGATTATTCTTATTGCAAAAATTCGTAACTGAGGGCATTTATCTTTTGACAAGTACGAATAAAAGTTAATCAAATCTGTATCTTCAAATCTTCGAATAAGATTTATATCACACTGTAAATTAATTAGCTCCATTTGTAGATTTTCTGGTGCGTTATTCACGTTCGTTTTTAATGGTAATGAAAATAATGTAAAATCGGACTCCAAATCATTAAAATCTTTAAATCTTTCTTCAAATTCTTGTCGTAATAATTCTATTTTTCTCGCATATTCTTGAGATTTTTCATTTGAAATAATAGGGCAGGATTTAAGATGTAGGAAATGTACGAAATTTTTTGATTCCAGTTGTGTTTCCCATAATTGCAATTTAACCTTAAAAGCTTTAATACAAGCATACATGTCAGTGATAAGTTTATTCTTTCCTTGCAGCTCTTTATTGAGAATATTTAAATGGCCGGTTAAGTCAACAAGAAATGCTAAATCTGTTATCCATGTATCATTATATACCTCGTCAATGGTTTTATTTTTTTGTGTCATGAAAATTTTGATTTCATTTATTAAATCAAAAAACCGTTTTAATACAGCTCCTCGACTTAACCACCTCACCTCATTATAATAAATCATTTCTCCGTACTCACTTTCAATTTCTTCAAGCAATGCAACAAATTCTCGATGATTCAGAGCTCGTCCACGGATAAAGTTTACTGTTTTAGTTACTGTTTCCATTAACATTATCCATCTGCAAACTTTTGGCACAAAGTGCTTCTTGTTGAATAATGCAATGTATAATGCAAAAATTATTCAGAAATTTTTCTTTCACTATATTTCTTAATTTTACCGCTACTCCATTTTTTTTACTAACCATAGCAGCTGTACCATCACTTGCAAATCCAACCATTTTATCCCAACTTAATTTATATTTATCTATTACAGTTTTTATTTCAGAAAAAATATCCTGTGCACCAGTTTTTCCTTTCATAGGAATTATTTCCAATAATTCCTCAATTACTTCAAATTCATCAGTAACACCTCGTACAAAAACAGCAAGTTGTGCTATTTCTGTGATGTCAGTACTCTCATCAACTGCTATTGAGAATGCTGCAAAATCTATACTTTTTTCTTTTAACTGACATCGTAAATCACTAGCGATTTCGTTAATACGTTCCGCTACTGTGTTGGCTGACAAACTAATATTTTTAAATAACTGTTGTTTGTCAGGACAAAGAAGTTCAGCAGACTTAATCAAACAATCTTTAAGGAATTCGCCATCAGTAAATGGTTTTGATCGTTTTGCAATGTGCGCGAGAGCAAAACTTGCGTTAACTGTTGCTTCACTGGATTTATTTGCTTCAGTAAAAAAATTTTGTTGTCGTTGTAAGCCAGATTTCAGAAACTAACTTTTCTTCCCTCAATTTGCCTTCCAACATTTCAAATTTTTCTTTATGATTTGTTTCATAATGGCGACGTAAATTGTATTCTTTTGGAACTGATATTCCCTTATTACAAATAAAACATATAATTTTTTGTGCACAACACCACAAAAGTACATAATTTCCCATTTATCTTGAAAAACACGTCCTTCTTCGTCCACTTTTCTTTTACCCTTTGTTAAAGACGTGGCTTGCAGTTTAATCTCTTAATTAAAATCACTTATAATTTTATTTACAACTTTGATTTAACAAGATGAATTTTCGTATGAAAGCAACACTCAAAAGTTATGCACAATTCTAAACGATAGGTATTGATATAATGTAGAATCTACAACAATACCTATCGTTTATCGTTAGATTTACATTGTAGATCTAACAACAATCACAAATAAACAGGTTTTATAAGCTGTACGTTAGTTTGTCTCCATCTATATAGCAATATGAACTGTGCAGCTGTGCATCCAGCTAACCAACTAGTGACTGACTCAAGGAAAATATATATCAGAAGTACCAACTCAATAGAAAAAATCGGAAACACCAGAATACTGAAGCGCCACCAACTGTCGGCTGGCAAACTAAATTTACCGATTGTACCGACGTGGGAAGTTCTCCCACCTTACCCCAGTCACGTGGCCTGGCATACAAGCATACAGTGACAAAGACAGAGCCCCAACCTATTCATTCTATCTCTTTTTCCTTCAATAGCAGTCGTGCACATAAGCTCAGTCCATATCTCTATGTCTCTAAAACTATAAGCACCGTATTTACAACAAATATATAATTGAAATGTATTCGCGGGCTGTGTAAAATTGCTTCGGGGGGGGGGCGGATGCGGGCCGCCAGTTTGAGACCACTGCATTATACAATTGGAGAATCACCTCCTTGACTCTGTTGGAAAAATTCCTGTATATCATTAATAATTACCCCTAGGTCTCTTTTGTTTTCTACCACGTTCAGTGTCATCCCACCAAATTGGTATATAATTCTGGGAGTTCTGCTGCCCTTATGTATGGGATTAATACTGCCCATATGTTCTTGACCTATTCTTCTGTATTCAATAGGATAGATATGACAGCCAAAGTAAAAAAAAAAGAGTTGTATTTTGTGCATGCTATAATTGTACTAGAGTGATTCCATGTCTTTGGTATTCCTATGTTTCAGCATATGATAACTTAAACAGTACAGTAAGCTTCTCTTAATGCAGGTAATGTGTTCCTGGCAGCTCTGGATTAAATAAAAATGTGTTTTTTTGGAAAATGCTGCTATTCTTGAGCAAAATTTAAAGTAAATATGTTGGCCTTTTATTAAAGGAATAAAAAAATGATAGAAAGCTTTATGCATTGTGAAGTCTTAAGCTTTTCACTATGTATATTTAGCTAGAACAACTGTATAAGATCAGTTTATGTTGCACCTCTTCAAGCCTGTTGTTTTGTTACTCTTTTCTTCAAATAAAAATTTTATCATTTCAGAAGTGTGCCGATGATATTTTTGTTAAAGTATGTAAATATGTACCATAGAAACATATTGGAGAGTTCAGCTAACCTTTTTTTTTTTTTTCATGTTTGGGTTAAAATTTTTGTATTTGATATTAAAATTGAACTAAATTTACAGTTTCTGAATTTAAATTTTGCTTAATATATTTTTTTTTCTCAGTGGTAAAGTTATTCCATGTCCTTGATTTAGTCTAAAAAGTCATCATTTACTTCTGAAATAAATGTAAACCAGTTTTATTTGAACATAAAACTAAACCAAATAGTAGTTGTCTGTGTGTGCGCACACTGTGTTTGCCTTTCAGTATGCATATTTAGCTTGAACAACTGGCTGTATGAGGTCAGTTTGAGTTACACCTCTTCAAGCTACTGCTGTTGTGTTATTACTTTTTTCTTCAAATAAAAATGGTTTATCTTCATTTCAGAAGTGTACCGATGTTATTTTAAGACTAATTTTTTAACTTTTCCTTTGAAACAAAAAAAAGCAGTTAAAAATGTAAAATTTAGATTTATAAATTGCAAATCTAAATGGTAATATTTAGTCCAATTTTAACTTCAAGTTCTTTAATGATTTTATAACAAGTGAAAAGAAGCCAGAAGCAAAACTGCTACAGCTAAAAGTGAAGGTGATGGAATCTATCCATTTATATTAAAAGCAGTAGCAAAAGAGGTAAGTGTACCTTAGCTGTAATGGTAAAATCATCCTTAGATTCAGGGAATGGAATCACAGAGCAATGCATGTAAATTACAGACCTGTAAGTTTGAATTCTGTGTAGGAAAAGTAAATGAAGTCAGTGGTTAAAGAAATAATTCAGAATTATCTTGACCGAAATACAGTTATATGAATACTGTCATTTCATTAAAGAAACAGTTATATGATAATTATGGCAGATTCATTAAAGGAAGATCTTGTCTGAATCAATTTGATTAGCTACTGTGGTGTAGTTACCAAGGAACTGAATACAAGAAAAAATAAAATAAAAATTTTGACATCATATGCTTAGATTTCAGTACAGCTTTTGATACTGTTGTGTTTTACATGAATAACTGCATAGATTGGAACATTCATTTAATCAAGCTAAACCAAATTGCCACCTGAGCCATAGCTCATCTGCCACTTACAATCATAACTGTTTTATTTGTTAACAACCTTGGTCAATCAATTTAACAAAACAACAAACAATTACAAAAGTCTAACTTGACTAATGACAAAAATCAAAAGATAGCACAACCTTTAGCCTCGCGGCGGAGTCGGCATCTCCGCCCCCACCACGAGTTTTCGTCCCCACCATGAGTTTTCGTCCCCACCACGAGGAGGTAGGTTGCCCTATCTAGTGAAACACAGTCTGGTACCTGCCAGACTAAATAATAATAACAATTGATCTTTCAAAATTCATAATAACAATTGATCATAACAATTGATCATACAGTACTCACACCGGTCCAGTTCCTGCGAACCCCAACACTGACGTTACTGTGACCGACGACCCCCAGTCACCACTGGGAGAAGTCTTCCTACAATTACTAAGAAAGAGGTACCCCGACATGATACCAACTAATCCTGTTCAGTTCTTCTCTTTAAAGTATCAACCGCCTTTAAATATTCTGGACAAGTTCGATCGTTAGCACCATGTGCAGAGGGCACCTTCCTCCTCCAGCAATTTACACATTTTGGAGCATCCACTCTTTGTGTACAAGACTTAATACGTCATAGATTGGAACAGTGGGACATGTACAGATAAATTGTTGCTATGTGCTCTGCATTAGCAGAGGCATACAATGCAAGAAAGCAAGCTTATGCAGCATCAGCCAAAAAATAAAATAAAATAAAAAATAAATTTAAAAAAAAAAATGCTCTGATTTCGATTTCACCCCTCCGTTCGTTCCAAATACCTGTCCAGCTTGGCCTTAAATTTATTTAGGCTATCAACTTTCACAATAAAAGATGGAAGTCTGTTCCACCAATCAGCTACCCGCTGGCTAAAGGAAACTTCCACACATCTATCCTACAACTGTCTTTCCTCAATTTGAATTTATGCCCTCTCAGGTGATTATTCTGAGCAAGAAGAAGAATCCCATCAGCATTGAGCATGCTCAAACCAATCAAGGTTATACACCTCAGTCAGATCACCTCGCAGATGCCTAGTCTCCAAACACTGTAATTTGCAAAACTTAAGCCTTTCTTCATAAGAGCAACCCTTTGTCTATTCACTAATCTTGTTGCCCTTCTCTGTACTTGTTCCAACAGCTCTACATCCTTCTTAAAATGAGGCCTCCAGACCTGTATATAGTACTCAAGGTGTGGCCTGACCATTGCCTGATACAAGGGGATAATCACCTCCTTATCCCTACTAATTGTTGATTGGCAAGAGATAGGGAGTAGTTATTAACCTTTTCCATAGTATGTGCATATATATGCTTTTCAAGATAATTTCAAATAACTTTTCAAAGTACATTACAAATCTTCCAGTAAATGCTAAGTGCTGCCATTTCCTATTTGTGTGTCTGAGTTGACTATAGACATTATAATAGATGACAGCACGAAAATAGATTTTAAAATTGGAGGAGGAGATCGAATCTACAGCCATTGTGTCTGATTTTGGCTAATAAAAGCCAAAATTCTCTGGAATTCATGGATTGAGAAATTGATGAAATTGAATTAAGTGTTACATAAACAGGTGTAGATGATAGTATTACATCTAAAAAGAAGTAAACAAGCTTTTTATGAATTTTTTTGCAGTTATTTTTATTCTTTTATTATTATTATATTATAAATTTTTATATACTTTTTTTTTGCTGATATATAAGCTTGCTTTTTGCAAATACTAAATTATAATAAATCATTTTTTTATTTTACTTAAATATTTATATTTCAGAATTTAACTTCATTTTGTGACACAATTGAAGAATGTTGGGATCAAGATGCAGAAGCTCGATTATCTGCTGGATGTGTGCAAGAAAGAGTAGTTGTGCTCTATCGAAGTACCACCCAAACCTCAGGAATTCAAACTAGCTCTGAGCTTGGTAAATATAATGATTGATATTGTTTAAGGAATCTTGATATATATATATATATATATATATATATATATATAAGAGTTAAGTTAATAATGGTAAGAGTTTTTTAAAGCTAAAATATGATATACTAGCTTATCAGGTAAACCATAAACCATGGCGGGTACCCAACGTGACCTGGAAAAAATCATTCTATGCCATGACATAAGCAATAAATTATAAACATATATAAAAATACCATTAAAATGTTTAGTTATGGCAATAAGATACATTGCAAGGGACTTTTTCGAGGGCTAACCCTTACAATGTATCAACCATAATTAACGAGCTATCCGTTTCTTTAGTCATCGTCCAGCATAACTATGTCCTAATATACGTAAAATAGTATTAAGTTAGAGCCAAAAGTATAAAATTTGTAGTAAGTTAGAGCCAAATAGTAGTGATAAAATTTGTTAATTAATCCCAAATTTAGCAGTAAACTGGCAAGATGACTGTTAGCCCGACGGATAGCCAAAATTTTAAATTAAATTAAAATTATAGAAAGAGCTATAATTATTGTTAGGCATATGTGCGTATTTGATAGTAAATGCTGCCACGGTAGTCTAATCAAAAATAATAATAACAGTGTGAGCTATAGCTAACAAAGGCGAACGGAAAAAGGTATAAGAATAGATATAGTACCTCAATCCCCCTCGAATACTCTAATAGTTCATGAGGTATGAAAAGATAGGGATAAGATCTTATTCTTATTCTTATAAGATCTTATTCTTATCCCTATCTTTTCATAGATAGGGATATCTGTGAAATGAAATGATCTTATCCCTATCTATCTATGAAAGATAGGGATAAGATCTTATTCTTATTCTTATAAGATCTTATTCTTATCCCTATCTTTTCATACCTCATGAACTATTAGAGTATTCGAGGGGGATTGAGGTACTATATCTATTCTTATACCTTTTTCCGTTCGCCTTTGTTAGCTATAGCTCACACTGTTATTATTATTTTTGATTAGACTACCGTGGCAGCATTTACTATCAAATACGCACATATGCCTAACAATAATTATAGCTCTTTCTATAATTTTAATTTAATTTAAAATTTTGGCTATCTGTCGGGCTAACAGTCATCTTGCCAGTTTACTGCTAAATTTGGGATTAATTAACAAATTTTATCACTACCATTTGGCTCTAACTTACTACAAATTTTATACTTTTGGCTCTAACTTAATACTATTTTACGTATATTAGGACATAGTTATGCTGGACGATGACTACAGAAACGGATAGCTCGTTAATTATGGTTGATACATTGTAAGGGTTAGCCCTCGAAAAAGTCCCTTGCAATGTATCTTAATGCCATAACTAACATTTTAATGGTATTTTTATATATGTTTATAATTTATTGCTTATGTCATGGCATAGAATGATTTTTTCCAGGTCACGTTGGGTACCCGCCATGGTTTATGGTTTACCTGATAAGCTAGTATATCATATTTTACCTTTAAAAAACTCTTACCATTATTAACTTAACTCTTATTCATACAGACCGATGTAATGTTTAATCGTCCTAGATGGCATTAATTGGTTATGTGACTACTTAGTATTTATTATAATATTTATATTTATTATAACATTTAATATTTGCTTTGTTATACTTGGATATATATATATATATATATAAAAATAGGAGGTTATGCTTTTAGTGTGGAGAGAGGACAGCAAGTAGTGTAATCAACCAACGGGTTAGATAACATGGAAGGCAGTTATAAAATAACACAGTTCAAACCTGCAACACAAAAAGTCAAAAATATTATATTATAAGCTGTACTTCAGATGATTTCAGCGTCATTCATGAGGACCAGCTGTCAAAATGAAGCAAAAAGTAAGGCCTCTATTTCTAACATGAAATATACATAGCACGTGGTAAAAAGATACCAGGTTTTTAGGTTATTGTTAATGTTCGGAAGCCAGATTAATCATAATGCTAACATATATATCATGGCTGACCGAACAGAGGTGGAGAAATGATAGATAATAAGAAATATAGGTAGTAAAAAATTACTAAAACTGAATTACTAAAAATTACTTTTACTGCCTAAATTGAAAGTTTAAATCATGAGATGGAGTGGATGGATGCTTCTACATACGATATAGTCAACGAAACAAGCACGTAGCATTTTTTCTCTCCCCGCAGTACACTGGACGACAGTCCCCACTTCTCTGGCTTACGGAAACAGTAAGTACGATTCCCGATCGCCCGCTCCATCTTGTGATTTCAACTTTCAGTGATTTTTAGTAATTTTTTTTACTGCCTATATATTTTTATTACCTATATTTCTTATTATCTATCATTTCTACGCCTTTGTCGGGTCAGCCATGATATATACGTTAGCATTACAATTAACCTGATATCTTTTTACCAGGTTAATTGTAATGCTAACGTATATTTCATGTTAGAAACAGAAGCTTTACTTTTGCTGCAATTTGACTTTTTGTGTTGCATGTTCGAATTGTGTTATTTTATGACTGCCTTTCCATGTTATCTAACCAGTTGGTTGATTACACTACTTGCTGTTCTCTCTCCACACTAAAAGCATAACCTCGTATTTTTTATATATTTATTTATTTATAGTTGTTGGGTGCCATCTACTCTGCATAGTAGTAACCCAGGTCTATATTCCTTCTTATATTCTTATTACAACTCCCATACTTATTACTTCTATTCTCTATATATATATATATATATATATATATATATATATATATTGTAGTGAAACATATAAGACATTGTTTGATTATAGGACTACCTTATCCATACTTTGTGAGAGGTATATAGCTTTTCATTTTCGATCACTTTTGTATTTACATTAGTATTAATAAATTTTCTCTTACACAGCTATGGGCAAGTGTGGAAACGCAGTCCTTTGATGCATGGTCAGGTGTAGTACCCCGATGAAATACCTGATCATGTATCAATGTTTACTTTCGCTGACATCAGATTTAATTGCATATTTGTTCTACTTCCCGATTTAAATTATAGCCAAATTTGCCTGCCCTTATATGATGCAAGCTGCCGTTACCTTCATTTGATATTCTAATGTAATTTTATTTTATTTTTATTTTACAAGTTTACTACCTTTTATTTCTTTAATTTATATTAATAGTTGATATTAAAAGTTGATACAATCGAACTTGGTTATAACATGCAAGGAAATAACAAGATCACGGCTGTAATGAGCAAAAAGCCATAATGATTTTAATTTACTTGTATTCCCATACAATTGCTCACTGTTATAACGAGCGTACTACACAGATATGCTGAACAAATTTTGGTAACTATGCAAACATTCGTAATTGCTCGAATAGTTCGGAAAAAACCCAATTCTTGGAATAGACAAAAATTAAAGGGGCGACTTAGCTTTTATGTCCAGCCACATCATATTAAGGGACGGTTTATGACCTAACCTTGTTCTTTCGGGTACGGGGGGCTATACAATAGTAAATTGGCATTGCGCTTGTAATTTCTATGGTCACATTTCCTTATTTACAGATTGTCTTGGGTTCACTAAACCATAAATTTATTTCGAGACTTCTAAGAATTTTGGAAACGGTAATTGTTTGTATGCAGATCACTTTATTGTCATTTTAAAGTAAAATCAGTTAGAAACAAACACTTCCTTCAGAAACATGTCTGCTAACAAAAGAAAGTGTCTCTCGATTCTCAAAAAAAAGTCAATTATTCATGAGTTAGAACTTGGTGCAAAAAATGTTGAAGTGCGTAAAAAGGTTTCTTTGTCCTCTTCAACAGTATCGACGTGGAAGAATAAACATGTTTACATATCAGAACTGGAAAAGAACATAATTTTAAAAAGAAAATTTAGGAGGATGCGAGGTTACAAACATCAGTGAAGCATTGTTTCAGTGGTTCACTACACAAAGAAGTGCTGGATTTTCAATACAGTTCAATCTTGCAGGCTCAAGCAGAAAAATTTGCTAAAAAATTTGGACACAACATATATTCATATAACGAAGGTTAACTGGATCAATTTAAAAACCAACATAACATTGTTTATGCAAAATTAGTGGAGAATCTTGATCTGCAGATCCAATAGTGCTTTCTCTAATGAATGAATTGACCATGTTTGGGCAGAAATCAGGAGAGATTTCAATGACGAAAACCTCACCAATATCAGCTAAACAGGAAATCGTGTTTATGATTAATTAGTATTGTTTTAATTACAAAGAAATAAATTGTGTTTAGTATTAAGTGTATGGTTTTAAAATTACAGACAAATAGACTGTGTTTAATATTAAATGTATTGTAGTTATACAAGCATATTATTACAAATGATATGCAGGTAAGTACTAATTTTTCTTTTCTTTTTTGAATCTATCTTTTTATCACGTTATTGAGAAATAAATGTGTAAATTATGCACATTGTGTAAATCTGTCCTTGAACAAACACTTGTACAGACATAATATGAATATAGTTGTTGTTTTGGGTTTTTTTTTTTTTTTTAGGAGCATTAGCATCTAAGGCCATATTGCTCCGAGGGGATGTGCGGTGGTCATTCCCTGACCTTTCCACATCCTCCGTATTGCCGACCGGGCTAGCCAGGTGGGTAAAGTGCCTGCTTGGTAACCCAAAGGTCGCAGGTTCAAATCCCGCCTCGGGCTTGGATCAGAGTAAAATGCAAAAACTTTGGGAGATGCATTATGGCCACAGAAGCCGATGCGCCAACTAACAAAAAAAAAAAAAAAACCTCCGTATTTGGTGGGCACGGGCTCTAACCCCGGTCTAATCAAGAAGTGTGTGCTACGCACTGCTGCTCCTGCCCACCTGGCTACGGAGGTGCCATATGCAATATATTGTGCAGTATGAACTCAGTTGCTGATGCCTAAAACCAAACAATAATCACAATTGAAACTGTCTAAATGTTCCACCGATCACCGATATATCAAAAGTATTTGAACCCAGACTTCTCCAAACAAGTGATGTAACCACTGTACTTACACAAGAATGATTAAAATCATTGTATATATAATATGAGTTCCTTGAGCTTATGTTAGTTAATAGACCAACCTATCAAAAGTCAATCGGTGTGACTTTGAACCACCACTTGCAGCCAGGATCGTACGAGTGATGGGCATGTCATCCACAAGACCTGTCCTTTAGAAATCTGTCACTAATTCACGCAATTTGAATCGTGATAGAAATCTTTGTATTAGTTGTCACAAATATGTGTTATATGGAATTGTGTCAGGTGATTGGAAAGGCCAAGGCAGGCAAGTAACTTTACCCTTGTGATCTTTGAACCATCCATTGCTTGACAGTATGGGCCCTTATGAAGTGTTGTATAATTGCATTCTGTTCTAGAAAACATCCATTCCAAATGGACAGAAATGCTGTAGATAAGCTAGGTGGTAGATGACTCTCACCAACCAGTGCAATACCATCACTTTGCTTCTTGTAGGCTTGAAGTGGTGAAACCCATGTTTAGTCTCCAGAGCTAAGGTCCAATCAACCCTTCCCTGTCTCTTCCAACATGCAGTATGATTGATGCCCTTTGAGATTACGATGATCACCATGGTGAGATCCAAACTTCCTTACGTTTTGAGAGTACAGCTCTAAAACGGTGTTCGCGGGCCAGCCTCTAGTTAATACACTGGACCGAACCTATTGGTAACTCTCCAGGAGGCTTCCAGATCAGCTGGTGTATAATCTTGCTACCTCTGCTCTGCCAGATAGTGACTGGAGAGAGTCCAAGTAGTCTGTGCATGTGGGGAGGGGCATTGTCAAGGATCTGGGTATATTCTTACCATGTGGGCATGGTAAGGGCACAAAAGGTGATATTCTTTTAAGGGCACAAAAGGTGATATAGTTGTACACGTTGGCACTAACGATATTAAGAGTAGGAGACTGGCAGAATTACTTAACAAGTACAGGTCACTGTTGAACAAAAGCCGAGAATTAGGGTTGAATTTGAAAGTGTCTGCAATTCTGCCCAGACACGATAGGAGGGAGTATATGATGAGAGCCTTGTCGATCAATTCGGCCCTGGAAAGATTGTGCAAGGCTCAAGGGGTAGAATTTTTTTCAGCCTGGACTGTACTTGTTAACAGGAGAGATTGCTTCTACAGGGATGGGATACACTTAAATAGAAAGGGTGCAAGAATATTTGCTGATGCTATCGAGGCAGTGTTAGGTGGGTCGGAAAACTGCTAGCTTGGGGGGAGACAAAGACCAATAGATTGACAGTAGCCACTGGCAGAGGTGAAAGAGATTCTTGCACTGCTTCTATTAGAATGAGCAGAAGCCTGAAAAACAAGATGCATGGTATTTCAGAGACTGCTGGGAGCCATTGCGGTACAAGTAAACACATGGGTTGTGTTAGGGTAGCTAAGAATAGAAACAGGTGCAGGTATACTTGCGTGTACACCAATGCTAGGAGTTTAGTAAATAAATTTGATGAATTTGAGGTATTGCTCAAAACATCAAAGGCAGATATTGTTGGGATATCAGAGACGTGGTGTCACACAGATATAAGGGATGCAGAAATGCAATTTGGGGAGTACAACGTCTACAGAAAGGATAGACAGGATAGGAAGGGGGGAGGGGTTATGCTATTAGTTAAGAAACACATAAAAACCAAGGAAGTGAAGCCAGTCGACATCGCTGGACAGTGCAGTGTTGAGGCAGTTTGGTGTGACATAAGCATTGGGAGATCAAAATTGAGAGTAGGAGTGTGCTATAGGCCTAATGACTCTGATGAGTATAATAAGGAACTGTACAGGGAAATAGAGTGGGCCAGTAAATCAGAGAGTCTTATAATGGGAGATTTTAATTTCCCAGATATTGACTGGAATTTGGGGGCTGGTTACTCACACACTAGCAGGGCTTTTGTGGATTTATTGGATGATTGTTTTCTACATCAGCATGTTCGGGAGACAACTAGAGGGAGTAATACTCTTGATCTGATTATCAGCAGTGATTATTCATGCATTAAGAATCTGCAGATAAATGAACCACTAGGTGGCAGTGATCACAGTGTGCTGAAGTGGGATTTACTGAAAGAGGTAACTACCATTAGGGGTAAAGGGAAGGGTTATTGCTTCCGTAAAGGCGACTACGATGGACTGAGACAGTATTTAAATTCTATACAGTGGGACCAACTGATGATGTTACCAACAGCAAATTCAAAATGGGAAGCATTCAAAGAACTTATCTTGGAAGCTACTAGGCTTTACATACCAACTAAGAAATATTGTTCAAGGTTTAGGCCAAAATGGATGTCAGATGAACTAATGAGGCATATGGCAGAGAAGAAAAATGCATGGGATACTTACAAATTAACACATGACACAGAAGCCTATGATAGATACAAGTTGATATGCAACCAAGTTACAAAGGAGGTTAGGCAGGCGAAGGCAGATTACGAGAAATCCTTGGCAAGGGATGCAAAGAAAAACAGCAAAGAGTTCTTTACTTATGTAAACTCTAGAAGGAAGGGGATGAATCAGATTGGTCCACTTGATATTGATGGGTCAACTGTTGATGATCCTGCTCAGGTAGCTAACAAACTAAATGAATATTTTGCATCGACATTCACACATGAGGAGTTATTCAGCAAGGGGAATGCCAGAGGTGTATTCAACTCTAGCAGTAAGCTACAGAATCTTGAAATAACTGGGAGTAAAGTGGAGGAGAAACTGTTGAAGATAAACACAAGAAAGGCACCCAGGGTGGATGGGATCTATCCAGTTATATTAAAGGAGGCAGCAAAGGAAGTAAGCAAACCCTTAGCCATAATTATGAGAGCTTCCTTGGACTCAGGGAAGGTACCCATAGACTGGAAATGTGTAAATGTGACCCCAATTCACAAAGGAGGATCAAAGGCTGACACAAGTAATTATAGACCTGTGAGCTTAACTTCTGTTCCAGGAAAATTAATGGAGGCACTGGTTAAAGAAGCACTGCAGGATCATTTAGACAAGACTTCAGTTATAGCTCAGACACAGCATGGTTTTGTTAAGGGGAAGTCTTGCCTGACCAACTTGATTGGATACTATGATGCAGTCACAAAAGAACTGGATGCAGGGAATAACTTTGATATTATATACTTGGATCTTAGAAAGGCTTTTGATACTGTTGCACATGGAAGACTGCTACACAAATTGGAGCAGTGTGACATTGGAGGCAAATTGCTGCTATGGATAAAGGGGTGGTTGAGGGGGAGAAGACAGAGAGTGGTAATCAATGGACACTGCTCATCGTGGACTAATGTTATTAGTGGAGTCCCTCAGGGCTCAGTGTTGGGTCCATTATTGTTTTCTGTATTTATAAATGATATTGATGATGGTATATCAAGCTTAATGTCCAAGTTTGCAGATGATACAAAGGTTGGCAGGGTTGTCAAGGACACTACTGACACTATGCTGCTGCAACAGGATCTGGAAAGGTTGAGCAGATGGGCTGAGAGGTGGCAAATGAAGTTTAACATTGACAAATGTAAAGTACTACACATGGGAAAAAGCAACCCCAGAGCAACGTAACAACTCTGTGGTACTACACTGACAGTGGTAGAGAATGAAAGGGACTTGGGTGTGATTGTGCAGGCAGATATGAAGTTCTCTGAGCAGTGCAGACGGCTGCAAGAGTAGCTCATGGAGTATTGTCAATGATATACAGGAATTTTTCCAGCAGGGATAAGGTGATTATTCCATTGTATAAGGCAATGGTCAGGCCACACCTAGAGTACTGTATACAGGTCTGGAGGCCTCATTTCAAGAAGGATGTAGAGCTGCTGGAACGAGTACAGAGAAGGGCAACAAGATTAGTGAATGGAACAAAGGGGTGCTCTTACGAAGAAAGGCTTAAGTTTTGCAAATTACAGTGTCTGGAGACTAGGCACCAGCGAGGTGATCTGATAGAGGTGTATAAAGCCTTGAATGGTTTAAGCATGCTCAATGATGATGGGATTCTTCCTCTAGCTCAGAAAAATCACCTGAGAGGGCATAAATTCAAATTGAGGAAAGACAGATGTAGGATAGACGTGCGGAAATTTGCCTTTAGCCAGCGGGTGGTTGGTTGGTGGAACAGACTGCCATCCCTTGTGGTGGAGGTTGATAGCCTAAATAAGTTTAAGGCTCAGCTGGACAGGTATTTTGAACGAACAGAGGGGTGAAGTGGAAGTGGGTTTTTTTTTTTTTTTTTTTTTTTTGGCTGATGCTGCATAAGCTTGCTTTCTTGCATCAAATGCCTCTACTAATGCTAATGCTAATGTGTACACCACATCCAAAAATTTCATTACTTCATACAGCATGTCCCTCCCACTTTTTTTTTTACTGTTGAATACACCATGAATTGTTAAACTAATAGAGCAAACTTATATGCGAAAAGATCTAAACCCCCCAAACACTTCCTAGTTCATTTCACAAATATACGTGGTCTCAGTTCTAATCTCAGCGATGACCATTTCCACTTACAGTCTGCCAAACCCCATTCACTTTTTCCTGACAGAATCTCAATTATTGGTTGATTCAACCACTGCTCATCTGAGTTGTCCAAATTATTTGCTGTATGATTCCTTTCGCCTCAAAGGAGGTACTTGTGCATATGTCCGTTCGGATATTCCCTGTCAGAGACTTGATTTGGAATCTCCTCTTTTCGATCTTCTCTGGCTTAAAATCTCTCTACCTCATTCTGTCAGATTCATCTGTTGTCTCTACCATTCTCCCAACTCCACTAATCACTCAGAATTCTTTGACTTTCTCCAGTCTAACTTTCCTAACAGTGAGGTAATTTTCCTTGGTGATTTTAATGTTCACAATTTCAGCGGGGTTCTGTTTTCTAGTCAGACAGGCCCAGCTGGTTGAGATGCCAATGCTTTTGCAATTACTAATGACCTTGCACAGATTGTTCATTTACCTACAAGAATACAGGACAATCCTAACCATACAGCCAACACGCTTGATCTTTTACTCACAAAAAACCATTCTAAGTACACGGTCGAAGTGAGAGGTTCTTTAGGCACCTCAGATCACAACTTGGTGATGGTCTCTTCTCCAATGGAGCCTTTATCTCCTGGCTATTCCCAACCTTGTGTTGTTTGGCATTACAAGAATGCAAAATGGGATGACCTGTGAGATTTCTTTTCTTCTTTTCCTTGGTCGGATTACTGTTTCAGAACTTCTGATGCCAATGTTTGCTCCGATCATGTCAGCGAAATTATTCTTGTAGGAATGGAATCCTTTATTCCACACGCCACTTTAAAATCTTCTCCTTTATCTAAACCTTGGTTTTCCAATAAATGTGTTAAGGCTGTTCAAGAGAAGAATGTTGTCGTCCCATTGCAATTACTTCTACTCTTTCTAAAGTAATGGAGAAATCAATTAACCGCCAAGTCTTAAACTATCTAGAAACCTTCCGTCTGAGCAACGATCACCAGTATGGATACTGTCAGTGTTGATCCACTGGTGATATTCTGGCTTATGTTACCCATTTATGGACAAATTCAATGGAAAAGTTCAGTGAGACACAAGCAGTTGCTCTTGACATCTCAAAGGCTTTCGATCATATTTGGCATAAAGGTCTTCTAAACAAGCTTCCATCTTATGGTTTGCCAACTGTTTTTTGTAATTGGTTATCCAGTTTTCTCTCTGATCGCTCACTGAGGGTGATGGTAGATGGCTCTCTGTCTTCTAACTTCTCCACTAATGCCGGTGTCCCCCAAGGTTCAGTTCTTTCCCCCACTCTTTTCCTCTTGTATATTAATGACCTTCTTCCATTGACTAGAAATCCTATCCATAGTTTTGCCGATGACAGCACATTGCATTCCACTTTCCATTTTGAGAAACCTTGCCCTGCTCAATCAGCTTCAACTTCTTGAATATCCGCTACCAATTCCTTAAATGCCGATCTCTAGGTAATTCTTCTGTGGGGCAAAGACAACTTAGTTGATTTCAATTCTTCTGAAACTCAGTCTGTGTATTTTTCTTGTACTCTGATGAAGATATCATTTTTCTGTGTACTCTAATGTAGATGAAGACTGATGAACATCAACTTGATATACACGAAGAAGTACAGCAGCAGCCATCAGCGTCAAGGGATCCACCATTTTGTCCAAACCTTTATCCTTTTGAACCAAATAAAATCACAGAAAGTGAGCTTAATGACCTCATCGGTGTTCTGAAACTGCCGAAGAATGAAGGCAGAGCTTTTGACTTCAAGGCTACAACAGTGTAATCTTCTAGATCGTTCTGTGGAAGTGACAACATTTCTTACTCGAAATAAAGACTATGATAAATTCTGTCGAACAGAAGGTGAACTCACTGTTTGTAAGGATGTCGATGGTCTAATGGCAGCAATGAATGTGAGGCACGTTCCCGAAGAATGGCAACTATTTATAGGCGCTTCTAAGGATAGCCTTAAGATTGTGTTATTACACGATTGAAATGCCTTCAATACCTCTTGCAGCGCCTCCGTAGCCAGGTGGGAAGGAGCAGCAGTGCGTAGCACACGCTTCTTGATTAGACCGGGGTTCGAGCCCGTCACCACCAAATAACAAACAACAACAACAATACCTCTTGCATATGCCATCCACAAAAAAAAAACATACACAAACATGGAGAACATCCTCTTAGGTGTACACTATCAGAAGTATGAGTGGCAAATATATGGTGATTTCAAGGTAATCACCATTTTATTGGAACTGCAAAAGGGTTAAACTTAAGTATTGTTGCTTTCTCTGCGAGTAGGATAGTCATGCCAAGGATATGCACTATGAGAAGAGGTGTTGTCCTCAATAAAAATCATTGACACTTGGAATGAAGAATGTGGCATTTGAACCTCTGGTAGATCCAAATAAAGTTTTGCTTCCACCACTCCACATGAAACTGGGACTAATGAAAAATTTCATTAAAGCTTTGGAAGTGAACATCTTGCATTCACATACTTGAAAGAGAAATTCCCAAAGCTTATTACAGGGAAGATTAAAGAAGGCAATTTTCATTGGGCCATAAATAAGGCAACTTTTCAAAGATGAACAGTTCAAATGTGTCCTTAGTGATAGCAAAAAATCATCATGGAAAGCTTTTCAAAATGTTTTGACTGGTTTTCTAGAAAATGTTAAAGCCGGCGACTACAGGCAGCTGTTGGAAGATCTCATTACTTCTTACGAAAAACTAGGGTGCAACGTCATCGAAGATGCATTTCTTGCACTCACACCTGAATTTTTTCCAGCCACACTGTGGTGCCATTGGTGACAAACATGGTGAGCACTTCCATCAAGACATCGCAATGATGGAACAAAGATACAAAAGCAAATGGAGTGCCGCCATGTGAGACAATTATTGTTGGATGATGAAAAGGAATGCTCCCGAAGCTTGAATACAAGCGAAAGGCAAAAAGATCCTGTGTTTAATACAGCTATGTTTGTAGCTACATCTTACTTTTGTATAAATAAAAAATACCTTGTATAAATATAAAAAACTACTTTTTTCAAAAACAAAAGCCAATGCCATTTTAAGCACCATTTCCCTGTTTAGCGGCCCAAAATTTATAAAGTAAACTTACTTTCATGCCCATAACAAGATATGACCAAAAATTTGTTGTTCAGTGTAATTGCATTAGCATTAGTTGAGGCATATGATGCAAGAAAGCAAGCTTATACAGCATCATCCAAAAAAAAAACCCTTCCATTTCACCCATCTGATCATGTTTGTCTAGTTCAGGCTTAAATTTATTTACGCTATCAACTTCCACAACAGCAGATGGAAGTTCGAGCAATCAACTACCCTCTGACTAAAAGCCAACTTTGGCACATCTATTCTACAACTGTCTTTCCTCAATTTGAATCTATGCCCCCTCAGGTTCTTGATCTGAGCAAGCAGAAGTATCCCATCAGCATTGAGCCTACTCAAACCATTCAAAGCCTTATACACCTCGATGAGATCACCTTGCAGGTGCCTAGTCCCCAGATACTGTAATTTGCAAAACTTAAGCCTTTCTTTTTTTTTTTTTTTTTTTTTCTTTTCTTTTCTTTTATATCCATATGAAAGAGGAACTATCTTCCCTCTGCTCCTCATTTAAATTATTTAAATTTTCTGAAAAATAGTTGTAATGAGATTTTAACACTCATTTTGGCTAGTTTTCTGAACTTCTCCAGCATGTCACTCACGGTTATCTCAATCTCAGTGTTTATTATTTCCCAAAATATTGTATATTATGTTTTTTAAAGCCAGACTAGGTGTCTCGGTGAAGGTAAAGAAAGTCCACACAAGAAGCTTCAATAAATTTACTGGTAAAAGTACTTTGCTGTAATGGCATTTGTATTATTGCTCACTCAGTAAACATACAGTGGGTGTTATCGGTCAATAGTAGAAATTGAATACCATGGGAGATTGAAACCCTCCCGAAATGGATGGGTAACCTCACCTTTTTTCTTTAGAATCACTGGTGGATTAGTGGATAAATTGTTTATTGATAAATTGAAAAAAAAAAGGCAAAGGTAACGGAAGCCCACACGAGAAGCACGGCAAACTTCAAAAAAGTTTACCAGTGAAACTACGTTATGAACATTTTTTACGATGCCAGAACTTCCAGTATGACTCTATTCGTGATTCAGTTAGTTATTCAATTAGTGATTCTAAAGAAAAAAGGTCAGGTCACCCCCCCCACTTCGGGAGGGGTTTCAAGCTCCTGTGTGATCCAACTGCTACTCCAGACCGATAACACCCACACCCACCGTCTGTTTACCGAGTGAGCAACAATACAAATGCTGTTGCAGAAAAGTACTTTTGCTGGTAAATTTCATCGAACTTTTGCATGCTTCTAGTGTGGGCTTTCTTTACCTTAGCCAGTGTCTCTTTCAGTTTGATATGTGAATTCTTCAAATGCAGAGTCTAGGAGAAGCTTGTGGATTTGAGGTCCAACAAAAATTCCTGCTTTGATTTTTTTTTTTTTTTATGTGAGCAGTGGTAATTTAGTGCAGACATACTTTAAACAATTGTCTTCTTTATTCGAAACTTAGACAGACTGTATCATTAAACCTAGCTTTATATGCAGATGAAGTAACAGTACTTTGTTTCAATCTACTAGTGGCTTGTCTTTAAACTTCTTTAAACCTGGTGTCAGAGACTGTCTTGGTGGCCACACTTTCCTTTCCCAATGTTCACTTCTTACTCAATTATCCGATTTTCACAGAAAGCAAGGCATTTTTGTGTAACCAAGTTGTTAGCAGAGTAGCAGACCAATAACGTTATAATCTCCACCCACTAGCCAACCATGATCCTTGTACTGAATTTTTTTTTTCAAGTGTGCTGAATGAACTAATATTAATGGATACATACTTGTTTCTGTTATGAAGGAGAACTCCTTTGAAGCTGCTTCAATGAATCAATAAATAGCCTCCAGTCTGTTAGTTGGTGGAAAATTATAAAAAAAAAAAAAATCATAATTGCAGTAATGTTGTTGCAGTATGTCATTGAGCCTCCTTCGAAATGAAAACCAGTTCTTTTTCATAATGTCTAAACCATCAAAAGACTGTTCCTGTGCCCATTAGGTTCTTGGATTTCAGTCTTTTTGGCCCCGAAAGCTTTGCAGACCCTTTAGGCGGATTTAAATCTCTCACAAGATTGTCGAGTTCACTTTTTGTGTACAGCTATGGTCCAGAGTTATGAATTTCTTCATTACAATACTGTATATTATCCTCTAGGTCACAAATGTCAGATTTGGTATCTGATGACATATGTTCAAGAACAACTGGTTGAGGTGGTTGTTACCAGTAGTTCAAATCCGTGGAGTACTGGCTTTACATCTGAAGTAATGTTGTTGAGGTACATAATGCTCTGCTTGTACTTTGCATTATGACCTATATTTACTGAACAAAAGTAGCCATCATTAATGTGATCCAAAGGCTCCCTTCACACTGTGGGAATGGCAAGTGTTGTGGCATTCTTTTTACCACATTCCACAATCGCAAGCCCTCCACACATCTACACTTGATGGCAGGCCTAAATTTTATCTTGATTACATAAATTAATTCTGAAATATGCAGCATATACATTTTTCACGAATTACATTATGGTATGCGTTTGTTTTGCCACAACATAGTTATCACAAGTGTAGCAAAATATATTTGGATTGTTCATACAACCACAAGTTGCCATTGTCAATAATAAATAAGAAAACCACACTAGAAGCTGATGCTAATTAGCACAACTGCACCAGAAAACAACTGAATGTGAAAGAAACACTTCAAGGGTTTATATAGCTATATATAGTTTATATAGCCAGATCCAATAGGAGGGAGTACATGATGAGTGCCTTGTCAATCAATTCATCCTTGAAGAGACTATGAAAAGGGTAGAATTTTTTTTGCTGTGGTCTGTGTATGTAGAAGCCACATGACACTTGCCATTCCCACGGTGTGGAGGGAACCTTTGGATCAATTAATGACGGCTACTTTTGTTCAGTAAATATAGGTCATAATGTGAAGTACAAGCAGAGCATTATGTTAACAGGAGGGACTGTTTTTACAGGAACAGGGTGCAAGATTATTTGCTGATTCTATTGAGGCAGTGTTAGTTAGGTTGAAAAACTGCTCCCTAGGAGGAATACACAGACTAATAGATTAACAACAGCTGTAGGTAGATTTGTAAGTGATTCTTGCTCTGCTTCTATTGGAAAATGCTGCAGCCTGGAAAGT
This sequence comes from Mastigoproctus giganteus, assembly GCF_048544385.1. Lineage (NCBI taxonomy): Eukaryota > Metazoa > Arthropoda > Arachnida > Uropygi > Thelyphonidae > Mastigoproctus > Mastigoproctus giganteus. Next base: position 181,760,970 of record NC_143576.1, read on the forward strand.
GAGGTGTCCGGAATTTCAAGGTCTGTGGGGGTCCTTGTGGAAAAAGCAAATACATGGACTATGTTAGGATTATAAGACTACAAAAATAAGTACATGTTTACTTACATGTACAGCGCCTCTGTAGCCAGGTGGGAAGGAGCAGCAGTGTGTAACACACGCTTCTTGATTAGACCAGGGTTCGAGCCCATGACCACCGAATACGGAGGATGCGGAAAGGTCAGGGAATGACCACCGCATATCCCCGGAGCAATATGGCCTTAGTTGCTAATGCTCCTAAAAAAACCAACTAACTAACAACAACTTACATGTACACTAATGCTAGGAGCATAGTCAATAAATTTGATGAATTTGAAGTGCATGTGAAGTCATCAATACAGAGATTGTGTGGATATTAGAGATGTGGTGTCATTCAGATGTAAGGGATGCATTATTTGAATTTGGTGAGTATAATGTACAGACAGGACAGGAGGTGGGGTTATGCTCTTAAGCTCATAAAATATACGACAGTGTATCCAGTTGACATGAGTGGCCAGTACACTAGGAAAACAAAAATGAGAATAGGGTGTGTTATAGGCCAAATGACTGATGAGTATAACGGACAATTATACAGACAAACAGAGGGAGCCACTAAATCAGATTGTCTTATAATGGGGGACTTTAACTTTCCAAATATTGACTGGACCATGTGGGATAGTCATTTGCACAGTAGCAAAGTTTTTGTGGATTTATTAGATGAATGTTTTCGGCACCAGCAGGGTAGAGAGGCAGTGAGAGAAAGCAATTTTTAGACAGTTTTTAAATTCTATGTAGTGGGACCAACTGATGAAGTAACTGACAGCAAATTCTAAATGGAAAGCATTCAGGGAATTAATCACAGAAACTACTAGGCTTTTTATGCCAACTAATTCAGGCTTTGAACCGAAATGGATGTTAAGTGTCCTGATGAGCCTCATGGCAGTGAAAAAGAATGTGTGGAGTGCATAAATATTATCAGGTGGTATAGAAGCCTACGATAGTTATAAACTAGTTCACATAGAAAATGCTCAGATCTGAATTCCTCAAGACAGGAGAAGGGGTTTTTTTTTTTTTGTTTTTTCACTCCATGACCAAGTTAGTCTGTTTCACCCCTCCCCCCCCAAAAAAACAAAAAAACTTGTAGGTTTCATCCACATCACAAGGAAATGTTTTAGAGTGCTAAAAGTGTCAACTTGCCATATTTTTCCCTCCACCGATCTAATCTTATATAAGGTGTGGGCAATAAAGGTCCTGACTGGTGCAAAAAAAAAAAAAAAAAAAACAGAAAGTGAAGGAGCACAAAATTGGTTTTATTTTTATTCAAAGTAATCACAACCTGATTGAATGCACTTGATTACACTATTCTAAAAGTTTCTGAAAAGAATCAGTGAAGCCATCCAAAAAGATGATGTTCAGTTAGGTGGTTACATTTTTTTTTTTTTTTTTTGTGTCCTCAACAGCCTTGAAATCTCTTTCTTTTGAGGATAGTTTGAACCTTGGAAAAGAGGAAAAAAATTGCTGGTACTGGTTCAGGAGATTAGGGTGGGTGGTTGATCTCTGCAATGCCAATTTTTCACCAGAAATGTCTTCACAAGTGCAAAATGGGCAGGGGCATTATCGTTCAACAAGAACTAGCTGCCTTTCTCCTTAAATTGTGGCCTCACCCAGGAAATGCACAAAAAGCAAAGCTAAAATGCTTACTGGTAATCTAAGAAACAGGATTTCAGTATCACTAAACTAATAGTACATACTACCAAGGCATAGTATGCCAGTTCACATTAAAAAATTTTAATTTTTGAAAAGTTTGTAATTTTGTTACAGTAACCATTATGTTGAGACCAAATGCTGAAATGTTAGCTAAACATCTGCAGTATTTATATATTTTTGAAAATGTCACATCCTAATAAAATACATGTTTTAATTTGAGGATATTAATATTTATCATATAAATGCCAAAAATATTGGGATACTCACAAATAAGCAGGTGACAGAATTTAGCGCCTTTAAATATTCCAAGGATTCCCATCTGGAAAATCATGTCAAGAAGTGGAAGGAAGTGAACACGTTAACATTGAACATCAACTGGGTTTCCAGTCCATGACTGTTAAATATGGTGCTATTTCTTGTGAACTCCTCTGACCGTGCAAACATCCCAGATTATAAACAGAAAATTTATTTATTTATGTGTTTTGACAATCAAATTTTTTGTTAGGCTTCTTGAGAAAATTGCAGAAAAGAGCCCAAATTACTTGGCCATTAATGGTTCTTGAGATGTTGGTCATTTTTCTTTTTGGTTCATTAGTATTTCTTCTTATGATAATGGAGGAAATGCCCTTATTGAAAATAAAGTTTCACTTATTCTTTATTAATGATATATATTATTCTCTGTTAATAATATATTATCATTTTATGTTTTAATATTATCTATTTTAATCTTTTATATTGTTTCCTTTTCCTTCATAGGAAGTGAAGTGATGTTGACTACCTCAGACATATAGGCAATTACAGAATGAATCCCATTGTGTTCTGCACATGATCTGAATACCGAACTTCTTTAGAAAATAAAATATAATACAGTACTAAGGTCATACTTTTTTTTTTGTATGCTAAATTCATTGTGATGATAAATATGAAATATGGGTTTAATGGTGTACATGTGAACTCTGTTCTTGTATTTCTCTTTCCCCTTCCCTTTCCCTCTATACATGGAATGTATGGACCTTGTTGTGCCTTTTCTACTTGAGTACAAGAAGCTACTATGAGATAACACAAGAATATACACCAACAATTTTATAAATAACTAGATTTCACTGTATACATTTCTTTGGTTATTTTATGACAAATTAATGTACTTTAGTATTTGGTCTGAAAGGTAAATTTTCTCCACTCCCTTTCTCTGGGTATAGACATTTATTGAAAAATGTGTGTCTAAGCATCTTATATAAAAGTATGGATGCAAATCTTAATCTCTGTGAAATTGCATAATTAATATACCTTTACATGTACAACATTTTATACACATTTGCCTGTTTAGAATGGTTATGGCCATAGCCAGTTATTTTGTTGCTTAAATAAAATAAGTACAAATTTAATTTTTTTTTTTTTTTTTTGTTAATGTTGTTGAAACATGTTTGATGGTGGTGTTATATGGAATTTGCTGTTATGCAGCTATTTAATGTTCACTTTTAAGGAGATATTCTGCAGTCTTTATTCAGTACAGAAATGTAAATAACATATAGTCAGTTTAATGTTGAATCTATTGATGTTAAATATCTGCCATAATTTTATTTTAGAATATCTGTTATATTGTATTTAGGCTTTTTTTTTTTTTTTTTAAATCAAAAGTAAAGTTCAAAAAGTTAGGGCAACTCTGTTCTAACAGCATTTTATACTATATTAGTGGGTCACTTGGTTTGTAATTAAAAGTAGAAAGAAACAAACTATATGAAATATATTGGAGCATAGATGTTACTTATTATAACAATAAAATTGAAAATCCAAAACTTCTTGAGATATGACATGGTTAGTGGAACCCAAGAGTTCCACTAACCATGTCATATTAATCATTTATCTGGAAACTTTTTTGCATAAATTTTATTTGTCTTATAATGAATAACATTGTCATTCTGACATTGGCTGCTCTTTTAAAATTAGCTCACAGGTTTTTAATACAAAGTTATTTTTAAATTATATTATACTAATATATAGATAAAACTATAGTTTTGTTATATACGTACATTGCACACACAACTGCAAATTGCAACCTACATGTCTGAAATGACTTAGGTGGCTATATATATATATTTCTCACATTTAAAGACTGTTATTTGGTTTAGAATGTGCTGTATATGCTATAATTAAATATCAGTCTGATGATGACCAACAAGTCATTATTAATTTAAAAAATTCATTAGCTGAAGGACAAATTTCATTACTTTAAAATGTTGTTTAATTAGTTAATTAGCCTATGATAGCTGCTGCTTAATTATTAACCCTTCAGTGTGGAGTGCTGTGCACTATTTATCGTAATATATGCATCTTCCTTGATAAAGTGACTAACCTAATGATTACTAGTACAAATTTATTACTTTAAAATCCTCAGGCAGAACTCCTCCCATAACAGGGTAAGCATGTTAATTAAGTGTTCTTCACAAAGTCACATGCATAGTATACAATAGGCTTATATGGTACGAATTTTCTATGATTTTAAATCCCGAGAAACAATTCCTCCCACATCATGATATGAGTAACAATTTGTCTTTGCATTCTTGAAAGGTTAAGGTATTTTTATGTTTTTTTCTCCCATATTGTCATTTAAGTATGAAATATGCTGTTAACCTCCTCTGCCTCCTCTCTAGCCACACCAGGTTGTCATCAGTAAAATAGGTGCTATTTTAGTGAATCAAAGAGTGCTACTTGTAAGATACCAAAGAATATCTCATGAGTTTAGTTTTTTATTTTTGGTTTTATCTGAAATATAAAATGAGATATTTCTAAGAGGTTGCAATCTTTTAGATTGTAATATGCATTGGCAATATCAGACCAAAAAGACATTTATTGATATAAGTATACCAATATTTGCTCATATTTAAATTTTTTTTTATTTCCCGTTCTCTCTAACTATAACTTCATAATTACTATTGAACTTTCCTATTTTTAGTGTCCTTCCACATGGATATAATTATATTTTAAAATCTAAATACCTAATGAAGAGAAGGTGGTATTAAGTAAAAATATTTTTTCCCTCTCCACTTTCCCCTCCAAATTAAAAGTGTATTTGAATTTATAAGCAGAAGAATAAATAGTTTCAGTAAAAACAAGATTGAAAGATTTAAATATCTTTCCTGATTAACAAAAAAAAGCTTCCCTTGACCAGTTCTCTAAGGAAAATAACATTGACTGAGTCTAGATTGATTTAGGCCCATATAATTGTCCAATATTTAAAATTATTTATTAATGATGTAAACTTGTAAAACTAAATAAAAAATAAAGATATTATTTTAAAATTTTAATTATACTCATTCTTTTGATTTACATTGAACTATAATTATTGGTTTATTTTAACATAAAGAGGGATTCCCCCCTGCCCAAAAATAAAAAAAAAACTCAATTAATTATCAAATTATTTTTTTCAATTAATTCAGATGTGAAATAATACATTTTTCATAGTTTATAGCTATATATCTTCCTCGTGGTTTCAATTAAACCTTAAAGACAGGTGTACAGAAATATTTAGGGGAAAAGCTAATTGGTGTTAATTTTCTTCTTGAATGAGTGGTCAGATCCGTGCATTAATCATCACATGTACTAGTTGAGTATACATGATGATGGTTATCAGTTATATTATGCAGTATCTACAATGCTGCATGATAAAACTGATAACTAATTTATTTTGCAAAAAAATTTACACAGAAAATTAAGCTGTAACTTAACGATTTCTGCCAATCATCTAATCACAAAGACTGCAGATTCTGCACTTTCTAAAGTTGAAATATAGTAATTATGTAAATATCAGTGACAACGGATTAGCTCTAGCCTCACGTACAGGTTTATCTCAACTAGTGGAACTAGATGAGAGATTGTTTCTCTCACTCAGACACAAACAAAAATGTGATTAATTAGATATTTTTGAATAATTTTAAATATATTTGTCTTGTAGCCTATGCTTTGTGCTATACCTTTATTGTGAGTCTGTGTTCACAGCTAGCAAAATATTTTCTGATTATAGGAATGGTCACACAACTGTGGGCATATTTTGATCATCAGATTACCATAGAAAAATTATCTAACATTCTGACAGAAAATTGTGGCAGTATTGCAACAGTGGCATGTTGTTTACGTTGTGAAATTTTCCTGAACATCATTCTACACTTTCAGTTTAAAAAAAGGGGGGGGTTCTGTAGTTAGTTGCAATTATAAATTAAATATAACCACATATGGATACTTCACCATAGCTTTCCAAATCTGTTTCTTGATACTCATCAGAACTCCGTGACGTGTCTGTATCTTTCATTGGTGATTGTTATCACAACTGATAGCTACTACTATTTTAACAGTATCTAATATAAACTTCTAAAGAAAGGTGACTTTTTTTTTTTTGTCCTTCCTCTTGCTTGAGTATTAGTATAAAACAATGAGGTGGGAAATGGTTTAACTGGGTGAGAAATGAACTGTTTTTCAAGTTTATGTGACACAATTTGAGTGATTGTCAGTCGATTAGAAACAACATGCTGCTTTTTAGGAAGCTGTGGCACTGTTTCCTGTGGTTGTACGTAATTTGTGATAGCCAAAGCAACAGTGCTCGACGAAATTAGATGTCTTAAATGGATATGTGGGATATTCTGTTTTATGTGAAAAACAAAAAACAGACCTCGGATGGTAGATAACTGATTTTCATCATCAGTTACCATAGAAAATTTATCTAACATTCTGACAGAAAATTGAAGTAGTATTGTTTACTTTGTGAAATTGCAATTATAAATTAAATATAACCACAGGATACTTTGCCATAGTTTTCCAAAGCAGTGTTTCTTAATGCTCATCAGAATTCCATGACGTGTCTGTATCTTTCATTGGTGATTGTTATCGCAACTGATAGCTACTACTGTTTTAACAGTATCTTATATAAGCTTCTAAAGGAAGGTGGTGGTGTTTTTTTTTTTTTTTTTTTTTTTTTGTCATCCTTCCTCTCTCTTGAGTATTAGACTGAAACACTGAGGAACTTTCTCAAGCACTGTCAATAGCCACAGGAAGGTTCCCTAAAATGAAATTGATAGAATAATTTTTGGCATCACATTCAAAGCCTTAAGTTTAATTGGGTGGGAAATTACCATATTTCCCCATGTATAAGACGCACCTTTTTTCGAAAAATTTGGGGTCTAAAAACTGGGTGTGTCTTATACAGTGGTTGTAGATTTTTTTACTTGCATTTCCCGCTTTTTCGCGCTTGTTGTCTTTGCCCTCATTGTTTCGCACTTGTTACCAGAATATTAGGTTATGTTTTGCCACGTTCTTCCCAGAAATGGCTCAGAAAAGATTTTCGTACAGTGCTGAATTGAAATTATGAGGAGTTGTATGAATTTTATGATGAATAAAACTTGAGTTCAATAACCTTATGTAATACATTTTTTTTTTTTTTTTTTTTTTTTCAAATTTCAAGCCCCAAAATTAAGGTGTGTCTTATACATGGGGAAATACGGTAACTGTTTTTCAAGTTTATGTGATGTACAATTTGAATAATAGTAACTGTCAGTTGATTAGAAACAACATGCTGTTTTTTAGGAAACTATGACACAGTTTCCTTTGGTTACATGTAATTTGTGATAGCCAAAACAACAGTGCTCGGCAAAATTAAATGTGTTAAATGGATATGTGGGATATTAGAATATCAAAGTAACTGTCAGTTTACTCCACATAAGTTTTAAGTTGTGAGATTTATTGGATACCTGGCAATTTCTCTGACATTTAATGACTAACGAATAAATGAAGTAAGCCCTATACCAAGCACTATGACAGTCTTGCTCTAAGAATGACGGTATTTTTAACTCAACTTTGGAGTTTTTATCAGGTCTAGAGAAGTAAAGATTTAAAATTATTGGTTTGAGAATTCAAGTATTCGTATAACTCAAGGTGCTTATACCAAAGTAAAATTTTTTGCCAAAAGGTATAATAATTGATTTTGATTTAGGACTTTTTGAATGCAAAAAACATATCAAATTGTACTCTAATGAATTGTAAACTGGTACTTGAGAGAGTTGAAATTTATTTGCTGATAAGAATATATTCAAAATAATTCCAAAATTGCAGAGTTACAAAATTAATTAAGGTTTATTGATTTATTTTATTAATTAATTAATTAATAAAGAGATTTCAACACAGTTGTAAAACTGCATTATGACAAGCATAATGCAGTTTTACAACTGTGTTGAAATCTCTTTATCAGCAAATATATTTAAACTATATCAAGTGCCAGTGTGCAGTTTTATTATAGTATGATTTTATGAGGGTCCCCCTCCCGATTTCAAAAAAACCCTAATTGTATTTTTGATATAAGCATCTTGAATTATGCAAACATGACAACACTCAAATTATTCTCAGACTATAATTTTAATTCTTCATTTTTTCATTTCTATACTTGATAGCAAACTCCAAAGTTTAGTTTAAAACTGTTTTGGAACAAGACTGAAAAAGTGTATAGAGAATGCCTTATTTATTCATTAAGCATAATAGAAATCACACATTGCCCAATAAATCTCACAATTTAAGCTAAAACCTTATATATCAATTACTTTGTAATTTTAATTTAAGTGATCTAGAAACTTTTTGTAATTTTTTTTTTTAAATTGACAGACTTCTGAGAATTCTGATTTTAAAGTCTTAGCAGTATTTAACAGTTTTTTCATTGAATGGCAATACTTTTGAAATTTATTTCACATCCTTATCAATAAGACAAAGTTTCATTGAATTTTACAGTTTGATAATTGAGTCAAGTGCCACAGGTCATAATTTATAAAGATCATTTGGCTCTTATTTTACCTATTGGTCTTTATTTTAAAATTTCTAGAAATTTCAAAAATAGCAATAAATATATGGTATTAGTGAATAGCATTAACTTAAATAGCAAGAACTGATTAAATATTGAACTTCTTTATGGCTAAAATGTAGCCAACTAAGTGGTGTATATTTTTAATGTTACACAATTGGTTTTCTGCCAATTCTTAAACATCTCATAGTGATATGATATTTAAAATTCCAAAACTGCCTGAGATAACTTCAGTGTACGATAAAGATGTGCCAAATAATTTGAAATAAATATTAGAGTTAAGCTATTACTCTATAATTACCTCATAATGTTTCTAACAAAACTTCCAGAACCTAGTGAAACAGTGTTGAAAAATACCTAGTAAATGACATTAATTGGAGTTTGCATATTAAAAATAAGACATGGTTTCCAGATTTTCAACTCAATCGATTTAATTAGAGAAGCAATAACAGGTAAGTAAGAACTAATTTTTTACAAAAAGTTGTCAGTAATTGAAAAAATAAATTAAAATTGTAGTTCAGAACAAGGATAGAAGAATTATTGGTAACCCTTTTCTTCTATACTTTTATTTTTTCATAATTTTATGTAATTATATTTGGTATCATTCAGACACCTCATATATACTGAAAACATTCCTAAGTAGTATATGAAAAACTACATATCAAGTAGAGGTATGTGCAGTTTAAACATTTTGTGGAATGGCATGCATGCATAAATTGCAGAGATATTTACAATTATGTTACCGAATTGCTGTTTAATCTTAGTTTATTCGATCAATGACTTAAATAAGAATATGACAAATAATAAAAAGGCTGCAGACATGGCATAATATCAGTGAATTTCAGCTGCTATAGTTAATATTCCAAATATTAGTACTAATTTTGTACTAATGATATATTGGTAAAAATATATTAATTGTAATGGTTGTAATGAAAATTTAATTTCAATTAAAATACATCTCAGTAGTGTATAATTGTTAATAATGATGTCTGGAGTCATGTTATTTGATCCATGAATATTTCAGCTGCTATAGTTAATGTACCAAATATTAGTACTAATTTTGCACTAATGATATATTGGTAAAAATATATTAATTATAATTATTGTAATGAAAATTTAATTTCAACTAAAATACATCTCAATGGATATAGGGAATAATTTTGACATTGTTTATTTAGATTTCAACAAAGCTTTTGACTCAGTCCCACATGAGCGGTTGCTTTATAAGCTGGAACAAGTTGGAATCACTGGGAAAATCCTTAGATGGATATCAGGATGGCTTCAGGCAGGAGGCAGAGGGTTGTGATAAATGGCTATTCCTCAGATTGGGTTGATGTAAGAAGAGGGGTTCCCCAAGGATCAGTATTAGGACCACTGTTGTTTTTAATTTTCATAAACGACATTGATTAAGGGATAGAGGGCTTGATGTTAAAATTGGTAATGATCACTGTCAAGCTGAGCTTCTTCAGAGAGATCTAGATAGACTTCAGGAATGGTCAGAAAAATGGCAACTATGCTTTAATCCAACAAAGTGTAAGGTATTACACCTGGGAAACAGTAATCCCAAAATAACTTATTCACTTGGTGGAGTTCAACTAAACCCAGTACTGGAGGAAAGGGACTTGGGTGCTACGATATGGTCAGACATAAAATTCTCTGAGCATTGTAAACAGGTGGCAAGGAAGGCCCATGGTGTCCTTTCGATGATCTATCGAACTTTTGCAAGTAGAGATAGGGACGTGATAATCCCATTATATAAGGCTTTTGTTAGACCACACTTGGAATACTGTATTCAAGTATGGAGACCACACCTAAGGAAAGACATCGAGCTTCTTGAAAGGGTGCAAAGATGGGTAACTCGCCTGGTGAGATCGGCAAAAGGGAGTCCTTATGAAGAAAGACTTCGAATATATGGGTTGCAGGATTTGGAAACTAGACACCTTAGAAGAGATTTGATTGAGGTGTTTAAGGCTCTGATAGGCATCAGTAAAATGAATGAGAACAAAATTTTCAAGATTATATCAATGATGCTAGAACTAGAGGACATAAATTTAACTTACCGTGGGGGGGATGTTTAGATTGGACTGCAGGAAGTTTTATTTTAGCCAGCGAGTTATAAATTACTGGAATAAGTTGCCTACATGGGTGGTAGAGGCTGACAGTTTGGAGAAATTCAAAGATCATCTGGATAGTACCTTCGGGTGAGGGAAATGCATAGGATGATAGGTTTAATTTCTTTTTCTTTTATTAATTATTAGGTTTTTTGTTTTTTTTTTTGTCTTGTGCAGCATAAGCCATAGGCTTTCTTGCACCATGCAGCCAATACTAATACTATTTTCCATTTTGCTTTTCTATTTATATAAAACTGCTACGTTTTGATGCATCTATTTTTCTAAATATGTTTGATATAAATTTTTAGAGTAAATGGCTGATACCTATATAGTTTAAATGTAGTTGAAAGTGTTTGAGAAACTTTCCTACCTCACTTTTTACTATTGTTTGCATTAGCATCATCTTAAATAACCACATTGACTTCCAAGTGAATGATTCCTCCTTTTTAGCCAAAATTTTATTAATAGAGTCATTGTTTAAATTTCTGCGTTGCCATAACTAATTAATTTTATTGCTTTTATTTTTAATAATGGTTTGTTTTCATTAATTAAACAGTGAATATCTTTTGGCAGTAGTTATGATTAGATCCTATACTTAATGGTTTAAATTTCTATTAAAAATATTGCAAATATTTTTAATGAATTGAATTGATCTGTATTTGAATTATTTTTATTTTTATACAGTATATTGAAAGCTGTTTGGCTTTTAAGTTTTGCACTTGTACTTAATCTGCATTTACATTTAATATTTGGAGATAAAATTCTTATTTTGTTGATAAGTTTAAGTTGTCATGTTGTTATTATTTAAATCATTCAGCTTTCAGATGAATTCAGTTTACAGTTCATTTTATCTTTTAATCTGCATTTAGATAAGTATCAGTAGTTCTAGTTATTAATGTTACTTGAAGAATTTTTAATAAATTTTAATGGCAAAAAATGTTATAGATTATAATACAGAGAACTTCTTGGAGATATTTAAATTAACATTGTACTTTATTTATCCATATTGTTAATTCCTGTACAATTTTTGCTTTACCTTCCCAAGACTAGATATCGTTCCTAGAAAATTCACAGATGGATCAGTCGTATTTCCCATATCAAAATAAGTTTCACTAAAAATACTATACTTTCCTTGCTGATCATTGAAGATTAATCATTTATCTGTCAAGTGTTTATTTCTCTTTTTATTATGTTCACAGATTGAGTTTATGGCATATTATTAATGTCCAGATTAATTGTAAATGTGTAAATGAAAAAATTTAATTTGTGCTTATTAAATTTTGAGATTTTTAATATTTATTATAATAGTCCTTCATCCCTTCTAATAACATCAGAAATCATATATGGTATTGAAGTTATATATGATACTAAAATCATATATGGTACTAAACATTAATGAATAAGTACATAAATAATTAAATAGTGAAGTGAAACTGCTTTGCTTACACAAATGTAACCACTATGATAAATGCAAATGACTAAAATCCATTTCAACTGAAAACTGTTATTGAATACAAATTATTATATTTTGGAAATTTGGAAATGTTGTTATACTTTTAAAATTATTGGTTGTAAATGGTAATTATAATTATTTAACATATTTAAATCTTACAACCCTAAAAGGATTTAAATTATAAACAAACAATTTTTAATAGCTTAATTTTAATCTATGTTTGACTAGTTTTATTTAAATAAGTTCAGAATATTTTCAAACAGCACAGTGGTCACAGCAAATTTTTTATTGTCATTTTTACACACACACACTTCATTTTGTAAAATTATATGGCAGTATAATTTTACATAATGACGTGGTAAACTGGTTCTCTGAATGGACAAGCATAAAATGGGTCCAGATTGAAATTTACTTTAATGAACACCATATATATATATATATATATATATATATATATATATATATATATATATACCCACATGGTGTGGCCTAATGATATAAACTGGACGAAGAAGAAAACTTATTATTAATTGCAGTTCTGCGTGACCATGTAGAACTCTAATTTTGAGAATAGTAATCTGAATAGATTATGCAATGTAAAATAAGAATACCAGCACTCAATGTGCTAAAAAATACTCAATAAGAAAAAAGTTTATTTTATTTTTATAACCTACAATATCTAAAAAAGTTTTTTATAGTTTTGATTGTGTGTACCAAAAGTTTAATTTTGTCATTGGCAAAATTTTATACTGTTTTTTTTTTTTTTTTTTTAATTGCTTTATTGAACAAAAGATTTTCATAAATTTTTCCTTTTTTTTAAATAAATCAGCCGGGGAAACTGTGGAAATGATCATCAAAGCATATAGTGAAAAAGTTCTATCAAGAGGTAGGATACCTGAGTGGTATAAGCACTTCAAAGATGGATGCACTATCATTGAGAAATATGGGTGTGAGAAATCTAGTGTGAGCAAATAATGAATTTGTCACCCACATTAGAAGTACCATTTGGGCAAGTCATCAAATAACTCAAGAAATAGCCTCTCAAATTGGAATATCACAGCATAGTTACCAAGTCATATCTGTTAAACATTATGTAAGGTTTGGGAGACCTTGCATAAACAAATGAACTTTTATCCTTCATTTGGACACACTATTCAAGACAGACATCAGGTAAGAATTGAAGACGTAGCCTCTTGACTTTGAATATAATATGGTAGCTGAGAAATCATATATGATATTTTGAACACAAAGTTTTTAACAACAATCAGGTGGAAAGAGCAATTTAATTTTCAAAAGAATTGGTTAAAATTTGTGATCATGAAGCAGAATGACTAAAAATAATAACAGATGAAACATGATATTATCCTTACAATGCAGGCAAAATACTGATTCACTGAACAGATGTGTCTCCAGGGGAAAAAATGGATTTGACAGTTCTAGAGGTAAAGAATTAGTTTTTATTGCAAAGGCATAATTCATTAAGAATATGTTATCAGGTCATACTGGTATTAAGACTGTACTACCAGTTACTTAGAAATCATTAAGTGCATGAAAGAGATCCATCACAATGCTTCTGCTCATCGTGCAACAATTTCCGAACACTAACTGTAACACCATCCTTATTTCCAAAACTGAAGAACTTATTAAAGGGACAACAGTTGGACTGGTAAAGAAAATTTATGTAACAAACAGTTGAGGAACTTTTGAAAAATTACTAGAATTCTTTACCATCCTTTTGCTGCAAGTATGCTGTTTTGACTATTCATTATAAAATATTTTGTGGTGATGCTATTCAATTTAAAATAGGAACAGATAGGTTTGCAGATTGTCAGAACTCCTAAAGGTTTTCTTTGCTGACCACTCAAAAATACCACTTGTCATTTGCTTACATATGCAAATGACATATCGCAAACACACACACCTATGTATGTATAGAGAGAGAGAGAGAGAGACCATATGATGTAGCTGAGGGCTGCAGCACATGTTTGAGCCCATGTTACTACTAAATACATTAGTGATTGTAATTTTGTCAAAATGACTTGTAAACTCCTCTGACCTAGTGGATGTGCCAGAGTATAAACAGAACAGTTTTTTTTATATTCTTGTGGCTGTTTCATCTGTGTATTAAATTCAAAAAAATTCATCTGGAACTTCATGAACTGTTTATTAATACTTGAGTGGGCATATTTTTTTTTTTAAACAAAAGGCAAGGTATTGTTAATATTAAAATAAAGAATGACATTACTATAGGAACAAGTAGTACAAACAGGACTTTTTATCTACCACAACGTGCCAAAATGGTGTTCTCAAAGTTAAAAAGAAATAAAAATAAACCATATATTTAAATTTAAAATATTTATTTTAAAATAAAATTATTTATTATTACTAATGCTGCTGGTGCCATGATATTCTAAAAATTTTCCCAGGGGAGGAACTCCTCTAAAATATTTTACAAAAAAAGCCCTTAGTACACATAATAAACTTTTCGCTATGTAATGTTGCTTCACTCTTTGAATGAAATAATAGAATTTACTTACATGAAAACATTTATCTAATAAAACTCTGGCCACTGGTCTTAAGTTCTGATACAATCAGTAATGCATGTCAAAGGTCAAAAACATACTAAATTTGATATTGACATTCTTTCTAATAGCTTTCTAATATATCTCCACTTTATTATTTGTTTGGTGCAGCATGCTATTGCTTTATATAATTTTTGTAAAGCTTTATAATGGAGGTATTTTAACAGTATGCTTTGTTTTAATAGAATACCTATTTTAGGGTTAAAAACACTAGTATATTTAAAAATAATTTTCATTTTAAAATAAATTCGTATTCCTTTTTATGCAGTAACATGTCAGAACATACTAAAATTTTAAAATATAGTTTGCGAAGTTTTTTTGAATATGAGTACTTTCTATTATTATTATCACATACGGATTACCAAAGGACCATGAATTGATGAATGTTTTGCATGGGGGAAGGCAGGTGCATCAAAACCCAACTGAAACTGTGGCTGTTCAGAAAATTGAACAGCCACAGTTTTTTTTAGCCAGTGCCAAACTATTGCCAATGCGGCACATATTCGGAGTGGTAACAGCACTTTACTTTTAGTATTGATAATATTGGATTGAATTCCACCGTGGCAACCCCCCCCCCTGTTTTCTTATCGATTTTTTATAATCAATTATAAAAATGCTATAATCAGTTATCTCAGCTGTTGATCATAAAAAAATATTTCAGTTAGAAATAATTTTTTATGATATATAGAATTATTTCAAATAACATAGAATGTCACAGCATATAAAAGGAATAAAAAAATCATTATACTGTTCACTTAAAAACCAAAAATTTTTCGTTCACTGGGAATGAGTAAACAAATATACAGCCCATTCCGGTTATTTGGGACACATCGGGACTAGTGCATTTTGGCCCGATTAAGCAGCTGCCTCAATTATCCGAAGTTTCACGTAAATAGTTAAAAATACAATGTACCCCCCCCCCCCTTTACAATTGGTTCACTGTACAATCAAATCACGTTACGACGAACTGAACATAGTAAAGTACCGTTCACTATACAATGTGCAGTAAGTGCCAGTCATTGTGATCACATTTGTGAATTGAATTTTAATTCTATTAAACAGCGATTCTAATTAGCAAAAATATGAGGAATATTATCCACAAGCTATAAAAGCAAAGATATATTAAGCACAAATTTACCCTTTATTACCTTACCGATTAAAAAATTAAATGATACGTGAAAATCGGAATAATTAACAAGTACTGTAATATGTACATATGAACTAGTTGACATTTCTGTTCACTGACATTTGTGGAATGGGGTTAAAATTTAAAACAGTAAAAAGATAAGCAATCAATAACAAAGAACACGGCACACACAAATTGCAAGTAACACGATACGCGTAAGTGAGAATGGAGTGACAAGTTACGAAGCTTTAAAAATAGGAATGAAGAGAAGGTTCTGAAAATTAATTTTTTTTATATGATTGAAGATTTCATGGAAGTGTAAACACATTTCACCATAATAACCCACAGAATTCCAGCTGTCGGTATTATCGCAAATTCAGTAAGATCGAGTTTACTGTCCGTTTATGATAGATTTCACTAACAGACAGGTGACTGCTAATTTATTTTTATTGTTTTATGGTTGTGACCTCCAGAACAATTGTAGAGTAATCTCCAGTGCTGCGGTCTCCTGCCCCGATTAAATGGCATGCTGTCCCAATTAAGCGAAGTAAATCCTGGCTATTTTCTCAATTGGTTTCTTTTTTTTTTTTAAGATTTGCCCCAAATAAACGGCTGCCCTGATTAACCGGTAGCCCAAATAACCGGAATCCACTGTATTTGACAAATCCTACACGTTATATTGGCATTTTATAACGGAAATATAACAGCAACTCAAAAGAACGATAACATTATTTTTCTGCTTTTATGCAATTAGGGCATTAGTTACATTATTCCGAATAGTTCTGAATTAAAATGTTCCGTTATTGGAGAAGAAAATACCTCATTAATTATTCAAGTGTGACTAATAAATGTGGGATATCACTGAAAAGCAGTTTAAATGTACTTAGTCTGTTTTCATTAATAATTTCTCTTATGTACATTGTGCATTATATGATATAGCGGTGTGTCATTTTGAAAGGTTTATTAATATTGCTTCTGGATAAAATATGTTTAGTTGAGTGTTCACTATTATTATATTTTAAATATATAACTTCTTTATAGAAAGATGTCTTACTAAGATTAGACCGTGGTTCGAGCCTGCGAGCCACCAGATACGGAGGATGCGGAAAAGTCAGGGAATGACCACCGCATATACCCGGAGCAATATTTTGATCTTGCTTATACATGTCAGATTAACAATGCTTATAATAATAATAATATATATAACTTTTTTAAAGAATTTAATGGTATAAAATATTATTAATTAATGGTTTATGGACTGGGACACTGCTAAATTTATGCAGAAAGCACCCAACGACTTTGATTTTGACCCCGGATGAAGGCAATGAAATCATAAGACACAATTAAGTATTTCTAATTACTTATTATTATCATCTTTCTCTTCTTTGTTCTCCATAATTACAATTTCAGTTATGTTAGCACTTTGACACTATCTACCTATCTTTTTTGCTCTCCACCTATATATATATATATATATATATACTATACAACATGCCCATAAGATTAGCATTAGTAAAGGATATGATGCAAGAAAGCAAGCTTATATAGCATCAGCCAAAAAAAAAAAAAAACCTTCCTGTTTCACCCATCCATTCACTCCAAAAGTTTGT
Organism: Mastigoproctus giganteus; assembly: GCF_048544385.1. Classification (NCBI taxonomy): domain Eukaryota; kingdom Metazoa; phylum Arthropoda; class Arachnida; order Uropygi; family Thelyphonidae; genus Mastigoproctus; species Mastigoproctus giganteus. The sequence goes on from NC_143576.1 coordinate 181,778,409, forward strand.
CTAGTTCAGCTTTGAATTTATTTAAGCTGTCAACTTACACAACAACAGATGTAAGTTTGTTCCAGCAGTCAGCCACCTGCTGGCTAAAGGCAAATTTCCGCACATCTATCCTACAACTCTTTCCTCAATTATTCAACTAAATTTTCTCAACTAAAAATATTAGATAAAGAATGAATAATAGCACTGTTTTACGTGCAGGTTTTTTTTTTTTTTTTTGTTTTTTTTGAAAAATGCAGTCAGTAACAGTGCAAAATTTATATCTACACATCAAGATGACAGATGAGTATGCATTTGATAAAATTGGGTTATGCTCTTAATTTATTGAAAAGGGAATGGAGTAAAGATAGTCAAATTTAAAGGATTTTCTATATTTGCTTTAAATTAGAAAAATTTGTAAAAAGTAAAATTATTATTATTTTTTTTTTTCATGCCATGGACATACACCCCATTGGTATATTAGTTGTAATTAAGTTTTTGAGATGTGGATTTATCTCTTAAGAAATTAGGACAATGTTGATTCAGATAAATTTGTTATACTACAAGAAAGAGGTCCATATTTATTTACTAGCAAATTATAAATTTCTTAATTATAAAAAGCTTTAATATAGCATTACAAAATAGTGCCTTTCTTATAGAGTTATAAAAAATTGTTAATAGCAAAAGAAAAAAGGCTTTAGTTTTTAAGTGTAAAGTCTTTTATTTATAGTATAAATGAATATTGTATATTATGAAAATTTCTAAAATCAATAGAATTTAATAATGATGACCATATTCTTCATCCAATACGCGATTCTCATAAAATATGTGCAAAAGAATTTAATAAAACTGGAGAAACTTTATGATGCTATTATGAAAAGCTTGCATACTTATCACTTTTCTATTACTGTTATGTAATTTAAATTCTGTAATTTTTGATATTGTCTATCATAATCTCCCAGTCTCCACATTTGAGAAGCAGGTTCTAAAAAATATTTCTTGTTTCTTATTTTTCTTTGCACTCATATCATTCTTGCTAAAACTTTTAATTGATTTGTCCAGTCATTCTCATTTCTTAACCATCTAATGATTACTGGCAGTGCTTGAATAGAGATTTGTTTTATAAATATTTATGAATAGCATTTGAATATGCATGCATATTTTATAATTGCATGCCCAGGTAGAATCTGCAATTGATATAGATTTTTTGCATATATGCATGTATTGTCTGTTTCATCACTAAAATCACCAAATTGCAGTTTTAAATAAATTTTAATTAGATTTTGTGGATTCAAAATCTAATTAAAAATCATGGTTAATTATTACACCACATACAGAAATCAGCTGTTCTTGTAAAATTATTAATATACTGATTGATATACTGTATATATAGACTGTAAATCTCCTTTATTTTGTAATCTGCATACTTCAATGTTTCACCACTGATTAGAGTGCTTCACATATTAGCAAACTTGGTGAGTGTAATCAAAACTGCTTGATGCATTAATTCTGCTTCCCTAGTCTAACAGTTAAAATATTGGTAAGATCTATTGATTAGCCATATTATCCTGTAATAAAAGTAGATAATACAAATGAAAGAATTTCATTGCTGCATAAACATGATATTTTCATTTTAATCAGATAAAACAATGCAGCTTTTATTAGAGATGGAGGACTCATACATAACACATATATTCTATAACAATTTAGTTATCAGAAATTCGTAAAATTTTCAAGGATTTTAATTAGTTCCAAAATATTTTGAATGTGTGCGTGATGAAAGAAACTTTTGTTGCTCAATTTTTGATGTTAGTATAAACGGTTGATCAAATAGTTTGTATTTTGGAGGCAAAACGTATTCTTAGCTGACAACAATCACTGGAGGGACCAGATGTGATGATTAGCACCTGTGGTAAGTAGTTTAATCATCTATTTCTGATGAAAGCAACTAATACCTGTTGCAAACCTGCTACTTTAATGAACCACATCTTTTATGATGCTTACCACTCTCCAACTTTCCACCTTTTGCTTTGATTTTCTGGCATGTTGTAATTAACTGTGAATAGTGCATTACTTTTGTTAGTAGCTTTTGGCAACACCTTATCAGCAAGTATAACCTATTAGCATCACAGAAAATGAATGGCAAGACTTTGTATATCTGCCAATTAATATAAACTTTTTTGGGAATTAAAGTGAATTTGGTCTTTGGGATGAAATATCTCTGAAAAATAAAGTGGGGAGGCAGTCCGGTGGCAACTATTTGATATATTGCACTATTATATGTTATACTAAAGGCATTGTAAATTTCAAGTGATATATATTCCTTTTAGGTCAAAATACAAACTTTTCGATTAACTCCCTTAGCATTAATAGTATTGTAGATTTTTTTAACAGTGAATAAGTTTGAAACTACAACTAGGGCTTCCATGGGGCATGAGTTCAACCTAAATCTTAGTTTCATTGTAATTTGATAATACATGATTGTATATATATATTTTGTGTAGTGTATGCAGGGAACAGTGTGCATAAGGAACCCACAAATTCTTCTGTTTAACAGTGTATCCACTTGGATTTTCATGCTTTTTACTATGGAATTTTAATGTTGCCAACAAATGCCTTGTACAAATAATTGTAGTCACTTCAGTTATTGCCTTAGCTGTAGTAAAATAAAAACAAAACCTTTTTGTTTCTTCTGATTCAAGGGGAACATGCATTTACTGTACATAAAGAAGTCAGAGGAGTCAGAAGGGTTTGTTTGCTGTAGGAACATTTTTATCTTACGGTAATTCATCTCATATTAACTGTAGAAGATCATCACCACTGTATATTGTGAAGAAGAAATCTGTTAGCAAGTTCTTTTTTTTTTTTTTTTTTTGTTGTTTATTTTGTCATATATTTCTAAAGTGTTTGTGATCTTGATAAAAAATAATAAAATTGTACTATAGATGTTGCCTAAAATATATCATCATGAAAAAAATCATATGTACATAATATGCATTCACTTAAACCTGTTGTCATTTGTGTAGTGGTTTAGAATTGTCTGATATAATTTTACTAGTATTAGCAACTCACTTCGTTAACATAGTGTATTAAATGTCCATATAACCATAGTAGTCACTGTCTCTTGACTTGTTTAGAGTCACTTTACTGTGTTTTTGATTTTTATTCACATTTAAAAATTTGTCAATACTTAACACCCTTCAAGTAATTTTGAGTAAGTGCCTCTAAGTTGACACTGTCCATTGATATTTCCATCAAGTAATACAACTTTTATGTACTTAGAAAAAATATGCAATGGTGCTTCTGCAAATATTCAAAATTTTTTTTTTTTTTTTTATAATGCAAACATGAGTTGAGTGTGCATGAAAATTTAATACTTGAAAGAAGTTTCATTTTTTTTTTTTTTTTTTTTTTTTCCCTGCCTGGTCAGAGTTTATTTTTAATCCTTATAGAAATGTTGACCTCATTAATGTAATTTTGTTCATCTACTTGGAAAACTCAGGAAGTTTTATTATTGTCTCAAATTATGTTTTGACATCTCAGTGTTGTGCATTATACTCTGTAGATTAAAAACAAATAAATGTTTCAAGTCAATTATTTTTTTCAGTCTCTTTGTAATTACTCAGCTGTTTCGTTGAATTAAATCTAATTTCACTTGAATAGTGAGTGAAATTTATTTTTATATATCAAGTGTTAATTTTTATTTTAACCAGATAAAACAATGCAACTTTTATAAAATATAAAACCTTTACATAAATTGTATAATAACTTGCTTCCATGGAGCTTTTCAGTCCTGTAACTGCATTATATTGTCTTTCTGTCTTTTGAAATCTTTCATTTACTGGCTCTAATACAACCAAATGTTTAACTAGGTTGCAAAATATGAGTTCATTACAGGCAAGGTAACTCAGGATGCTGTAGTCGAAGATATTGGCAAGCTGAGTGATGGGAATTTTTCTTAGACTCTACGACAGCCTTTGCTGGTGTCTCTCAATACTAAGTCAAGTTATCAAGTTAGGTCAAATGCTGAAAATAATTACGAGACTGATTGTTTATAAATTTTCTTAAAACACAAGAAAAGTGACTAGAGGATGTCAGGCATCTGTCCTCTAACTGCACGTTTTGAAATTAAATTTTGGATGACCTTGAGAATGAAAACTTTTTGCAAGATGATTTCCTCATTTTAGTTTAGAAAGAAACAGGAGAGGTTTCTTGTTTCCTCTTAAACTAAAAGGAAAGGAGGTTTTGGAAATGTAAGTCAAAAAAGTTATACAAAAAATTATAAGTTGGAATGATGTAAATTGACTGCTACAAAATTGGCAAAAGCACTCACAAAAAGGAAAAAAAAGGAGAGCCGAGTGTCCCATCAGCCAGCTTTATATAAAAGCTTAGTAGATTCCTTATATTACTGTGAATGTGGAAGACAGTTTCCTAGATCATGTCAAATATTTTAAGGAGAAAATTCTTAACTGTCATTTAAAATAAAGAAAATTACAAGAGGAATTAGGGCCTTAGTCCTTGAGATTTTCTGTTCAGTGATTACTTATACTTCAACAACTTAGACTTTTGGAGTCACTAAGTCATTGATGAATAAACCTCTATTGTGCATGACAATATGCTGTACTAACTCTTACAATGATATGTAGAACTGCCCCGGAGACCTTGAAAGTTATATTTGGTAAGGTATTCTGAGACTTGGTAATTATCAAAAGAGCTCTAATTTTACTAAGATTGAATGGATTACTTATACTTCAACAACTTGAACTTTTGGAGTCACTAAGTCATTGATGAATAAACCCCTATTCTGCATAGTAATATGCTGTACTAACTCAGATTAAGAACCTGAGAGGGTATAGATTCAAATTGAGGAAAGACAGTTGTAGAATAGATGTGCAGAAGTTTGCCTTTAGCCAGTGGGTAGTTGATTGCTGGAACAGACTTCCATCTGTTGTTGTTGAAGTTTGATAGTTTAAATAAATTTAAGGCTGAACTAGACAAACATCTGGATTGACTGGAGGGGAAGGGTTTCTTTTTTTTTTTTTTTTGGCTGGTGCTGTATATGCTTGCTTACTTGCATCATATGCCTCAATTAATGCTAATGCTAACTCTTACAAATATATGTAGAACTTCCTCAGAGGCCTTGAAAGTTATATTTGGTAAGGTATTCTGGGACTTGGTAATTATCAAAAGAGCTCTACTTTTACTAAGATTAAATGGAGAGAGCTGTTAGCCATGTCATCGTTCAAAGGTGTGGAATAAGGAGTTCATGAAGTTGAAAAGCCAAATATATAGTTCAAGTGCAATGGTAATAGAACTAGATTGGAGAAGGGGAGAATCACATACAATTCAATATGGTAATGAATTTCATAAGCAGACATTCAGGACATGGTCCCTTCAAAAATAAATTGTCTTCAAACAAGCCTACGGGGCTGGGAAATTCCATACTATAATAATTAATGATAAACACCAGCCAGGAACTGAAAATTTACAATAAAATAAAATAAAATGATATACAGTAAAATGTAATCAAAATAAAATAAAATACAATAAAGATTAAATTATAGTTACAATATAGTTAAAAGCAGTAAAATTATCTAAAATAAACTGGGTTAAAAGCGATAAAACAATGAAACCTGGAGCTTTCAGAGATTGCCGTCTCCTTCAACAGCATACTACTAGTGCTAAGACACATCCTTAAGTAGCATGTCCATGGCACTCATGCACGTAATCATCAGACACATGATCTACATTCTCCATGCGCGTATCGGAAACGGAAGTGGCTCTGGAGTGTGTCAAACAGAACCGGTCATCCCTTCTGAGGACAACTGCCTCAAACGGGGTGTGTAAACGGGTTCCCCTGTCCCTATTAATAGTATTGTGACTGGATGAACCGATTCGCAAGCTCTCGAGCCACTTGCGTTCCCAAAATCAATGGGCGCGGTCAATAATGACCGCGTCTTCAGGGGAGATCCGATGCTGCTTTTCCCAGAAATGCTCTGCCACAGCAGACCTCGCATAGTTAGCGGTCGTGTGCTCCCCCAGACGGTCCTTTAAACGTCGCCCCGTTTCCCCCACATAACACTCCTCACAATCCAGGCACTTAATCTCGTAGACCACATTGCTAGTATGGTCCTGGGCTACGGGATCTTTAACTTGAGATATCACTGTGTGCAACCTCCGACCCGGAAGTTGCACACAGCGGGTCTGGCACTCCCGCAGTGCCCGTACAATGCGTTCTGAAAGGCCCGGATAGTAAGGAATGTATGCAGTAGCCACAGGGGCAGGCGACTCCCTACGATTGGACTCAGCCCTATAAATATATTTGTCCAAGACCCTCTGGGGGTATCCACATTTCCTGAGGTCTGCTGCCGTGACTGCAAATTTCCATTTCCTTTTCTTCAGGGGTACTACAGTGGGTCCCCACCCTATTCAACAATGCCCTGGCTACACTGTTTGATGATAAGCCTGTGCTGAGCTGTAATGAACAAATTGGCCACGGCACATAGGCTTTCTATAGATCGTTTTTAATCTAGATCCATCTCTGCTAACCAAGACATCCAGAAACGGGAGGAACCCAGCTTCTTCCACCTCCAAGGCAAATTGTATAAATGTGGAAAAGCTATTGAGTAAATTGAGCACCTCATCTTCCTTTCCCTTTTTTTTAAATAGTGAACGTATCGTCCACATATCTCCTCCACTCGCGCATGGGGAAATCCAACTGATGAAAAACCCTAGTTTCCAGTTCCTCCATTGTCAAATTGGCCACAATGACACTGATGGGGGCCGTGCCATGGACCTGCTTATACATAACTTTTTGAAACACCATGGTAGTGCTTGCGAGACAAAATTCAATACCTTTACAAATATCATCAATGCTTAGTGAAGATCTAGCACTAAAGCAGTCATCCCGTTCCAAGGCCAATCTTACACAATGCATCCCATGTTCAATGGGGATACATGTGAACAGAGATACCACGTCAAACGAAATCATAAGTTCATCTTCACCTATAGATTGGCTTCTTATAAAGTTCACAAATTCCTTGCTATTCCTGATTACTAAACTGGAGCGTCCCACTATAGGAGAAATGACTCAAGCTAAAAATCCAGATAAAGCATAAGTAGGGCTACCCACAAATGATACTATAGGTCTCAACGGAATGCCCACCTTGTGCATCTTTGGGAGGCCATAGAACCGGGGTAATCGACAACCTGAGGCATGAAGAGACCAATAAACTTCTTTAGTTATTTTACCAGCCTTATGCCATTCCTGTATGATGTTGTTGACTTGTCTCTCCAAACCAGCTAACGGATTTCGATGGGTAACTTTATATATGTTGCTATCCTGTAAAAGATCCAGAGCTTTTGCACAATAATCATCCTTATTCAGTACCACTGTGAATCTGCCTTTGTCGGCAGGTAACATGATATCCTCATCTTTTCTAAGTTGTCTTAATGATCTTTCACATCTGTGACTGAGATTAGAATGTGCTGTCCTGGAACGGGATGACTGCTTTAGTGCTAGATCTTCACTAAGCATTGATGATATTTGTAAAGGTGTTGAATTTTGCCTCGCAAGCACTACCATGGTGTTTCAAAAAGTTATGTATAAGCAGGTCCATGGCACGGCCATGAGTTCCCCCATCAGTGCCATGGTGGCCAATTTGGCAATGGAGGAACTGGAAACTAGGGTTTTTCATCAGTTGGATTTCCCCATGCACGAGTGGAGGAGATATGTGGACGATACGTTCACCATTTTAAAAAAGGGAAAGGAAGATGAGGTGCTCAATTTACTCAACAGCTTTTCCACATTTATACAATTTACCTCGGAGGTGGAAGAAGCTGGGTCCCTCCCGTTTCTGGATGTCTTGGTTAGCAGAGATGGGTCTAGATTAAAAACAACGATCTATAGAAAGCCTATGTGCCGTGGCCAATTTGTTCATTACAGCTCAGCACAGGCTTATCATCATAAGAACAGTGTAGCCAGGGCATTGTTGAATAGGGGTAGAATTTTTTTCAGCCTGGACTGTTCTTGTTAACAGGAGAGATTGCTTCTACAGGGATGGGATACACTTAAATAGAAAGGGTGCAAGAATATTTGCTGATGCTATCGAGGCAGTGTTAGGTTGGTCGGAAAACTGCTAGCTTGGGGGGAGACAAAGACGAATAGATTAACAGTAGCCACCGGCAGAGGTGAAAGAGATTCTTGCACTGCTTCTATTGGAATGAGCAGAAGCCTGAAAAACAAGATGCAGGATATTTCAGAGACTGCTGGGAGTCATTGCGGTACAAGTAAACACATGGGTTGTGTTAGGGTAGCTAAGAATAGAAATAGGTGCATGTATACTTGTGTGTACACCAATGCTAGGAGTTTAGTAAATAAACTTGATGAATTTGAGGTATTGCTCAAAACATCAAAGGCAGATACTGTTGGGATATCAGAGACATGGTGTCACATAGATATAAGGAAGGCAGAACTGGAATTTGGGGAGTACAACGTCTACAGAAAGGATAGACTGGATAGGAAGGGAGGAGGGGTTAGGCTATTAGTTAAGAAATACATAAAATCCAAGGAAGTGAAGCCAGTGGACATTGCTGGACAGGGCAGTGTCGAGTCAGTTTGGTGTGACATAAGCATTGGGATATCAAAATTGAGAGTAGGAGTGTGCTATAGGGCTAATGACTCTGATGAGTACAATAAGAAACTGTACAGGGAAATAGAGTGGGCCAGTAAATCAGAGAGTCTTATAATGGGAGATTTTAATTTCCCAGATATTGACTGGAATTTAGGGGCTGGTCACTCACACACTAGCAAGGCTTTTGTGGATTTATTGGATGATTGTTTTCTACATCAGCATGTTCGGGAGACAACTAGAGGGAGGAATACTCTTGATTTGATTATCAGCAGTGATTCTTCATGCATTAGGAATCTGCAGATAAATGAACCACTAGGTGGCAGTGATCACAGTGTGCTGAAGTGGGATCTACTCAAAGAGGTAACTACCATAAGGGGTAAAGGGAAGGGTTATTGCTTTCGTAAAGGCGACTACGATGGACTGAGACAGTATTTAAATTCTATACAGTGGGACCAACTGATGATGTTACCAACAGCAAATGCAAAATGGGAAGCATTCAAAGAACTTATCTTGGAAGCTACTAGGCTTTACATACCAACTAAGAAATATTGTTCAAGGTTTAGGCCTAAATGGATGTCAGATGAACTGATGAGGCATATGGCAGAGAAGAAACATGCATGGGATACATACAAATTAACACATGACACAGAAGCCTGATAGATACAAGTTGATCTGTTACCAAGTTACAAAGGAGGTTAGGCAGGCGAAGGCAGATTACGAGAACTCTGGCAAGGGATGCAAAGAAAAACAGCAAAGAGTTCTTTACTTATGTAAACTCTAGAAGGAAGGGGATGAATCAGATTGGTCCACTTGATATCGATAGGTCAACTGTTGATGATCCTGCTCAGGTAGCTAACAAACTAAATGAATATTTTGCATTGACATTCACACATGAGGAGTTATTTAGCGAGGGGAAAGCCAGAGGTGTATTCAACTCTAGCACCTAAAAGTGTCAAGCAAAAACTCTTTTTGCCTGGCCGTCTAAATGAACACCTGCATATGAGAGGGAAAAGCAGAAAGGGGACAAACTTATATATAGAGATGGAGAACAAAGGAGAGAGGTCGAGGGAGTGGTCCAGTTGGTTGGTCAGAGAGAGTTGTCGAGTCGTGGTCCAGGGGTCGTAGTCTAGTTGATTGGAGAGCAGTAAGAAGAAAGAGGCAGAGAGCGGTATTTTCCCGATTAGAAGTGAGACGAGATGATGCCAGAGATAATGAAGTCCTCACTCCGACGTGGCTCGGAACTTTGCGGTAAGTTCATCCCATTTTAATCAATAGAATTGTATATGATAGTAAGTCATACTATACCCACCTTTCTTCTCATTAAAGTAAGCTTCAAGATGTGTTTGATGTGATTGTAACAGTAAAGTAACATTATCCAGTGATACTATATTGTTTTTCTATTATTACCTTGGTTACTCATTTAACACGAAGATAGGAGAATATCTATGTCATCATTTAAAGGAAAGGAATCGTTGTTAGCCTAACTACATGAAGATACACAGACTTAATGTACCAACCAAATTTCCCTTAAACTAACTTAACAATTATCTTGATAATAGATACTATTATATTGAGTTTATTGTACGTTTATATGTAATGTTGTTGTTTAATAAACCATGTTTGTTTGCTAACTTTGCCTCATGACATTCTCTGGTTACACACGGACCACGGAATCCGAATTAAGAAAGAACCTTTATTTGCGGCCACTCTCGAGTCTCTGTTATTTCAATAGGGAATCGGAGTGGAGAACACACCGCCCTCTGTTGTTGCCAATTTTATTCCACGAATAAGATTGAAGAACACGTGAGGTTTATGTCCTAATTCAAACTGGTAGACGAACACATTAAAACCCGACTCTCTGGATATTCATTTTAGTGTTGAGCATGCTCGAAAGTTGTATGGATATTGGTGAAAGTTACACAGCATGCCCGCGCTATAACGGAGAGAAAAGGCGGCGTTACATACCTAAACACCATAATACAATCAATTTTACATTATCCGTTACGTTTGTAGTTTTAAATTAGTTTAATTAAATTTCGCTAAAAAAATGCATGGCAGCCTACGTGGTCAGAATTTTCGAGCCATTTATTTACCACAATTAAAACTCACTACCATGCGCTACGCTACTAGTAACGTGTACTGTTTATACTCGGCCCAAATCACCAATAAAAAGCTCAACGTAAATTAAGTAGTAACCTACAAAATCTCTAGCTAAATTTAAAAATAAGCTAACAAATGTGACGAGGACTGTTAACCTATTTATTGAACAGAATTTAAGGACTCAAAATTCTTTGCCTGCACACTTCATACAATCGAACCAAACAATCAAAATGATTACTAGCAGAAGATTTTTTTTTTGAGAACCTTTTGCAGTCTTCAAGACAAGACCAGATTAAAAGGATCACAAACCCCACACACACAGCTGGTTTAGGGGGTTAGTAAATTGCCAAAAGAACTGTTAGGAAATTAAAAATTTATTTTTTTAGTGCATTTTACTTTCAACACTTAATTGCAACTCATAAAACAATACATTAAAAAAAAATAACATTTTCTTTTTTTAGTAAAAAAAAAAAAAAATCTTTTTTTTTTTTTTTTACTAATTCACAGACTCAGAAGTCTGTGGCACTGAAGATTCTTTAATTCTTCTTGAACCCACTATCCAATTAAGATAATGCATGCACCATTCAAACCTCTTTGGTAGACAACAAAGATTTTGATACCTATGGCCAAATGTCAGAATGCACCTCTGCTTTCACAAATATAATTAAATTAAAATTATAGTTATATTGTAATGTTAATGAGTATTTGGAATTATATATAACATTAATTAAATTATAAAAATGATTATTATCCATAAGATGGTATTTATATATTTATATATATAGTAACAAATAATGGTATTAAGAAGCTAAACAAATAAAATCTCCTTCACGCATTCTACTATATACAGGGTGATTCACTACCAGTGTGACAAACTTGCAGGAGGTGTAGGGGGCACAAAGACGAATAGGAATCACATAGCATTGCAGGGCCCGACATGCCTTCGTCATGCGGTAGAGGATGTTGAACGGGTGGTCGCGTGAACAGCGATCCTGCTGGATGTCAGCATTTGCGAACCGGTTCCCGAGGCAGTAGGATGGACAAGTATTCAAATGTTGAACTGGCCGACATGCACCTCGCATATGGAGCTGCGGACTGTAATGGGCACGCCGCTCAGTGCTTGTACCAGGAACGTTTCCCGTACAGGCGTGCTCCTCATCATACGATTTTCCCACGTGTGCACAGAAGGTTACATGAGACTGGTTGTTTCATGAGAGGTACCATGAATTGAGAGCGAACGACAAGGACACCAGACAATGAGGAGAATGTCCTACATCTTGCAGAAGGCAATCCGAGTACGAGTACTCGAGCGATAGGCCAACGATTGGGTATTTCCCAATCCACTGTATGAAGGATACTGTCAACAAACCAAATGAGTTCATACCATCTGCAACGCATCCAATCATTGGAGCCTGCGGATTATCCACTCTGGAGGACTTTTGCTACTTGGTTTCTTCAACAGAAACGGTTCGCAAATGCTGACTTCCAGCGGGATCGCTGTTCACGCAACCTCCCGTTCAACGTTCTCTATCGCATGACGAAGGCATTTCGGGCCCTGCAATGCTATGTGATTCCAATTCGTCTTCGTGCCCCCTACACCTCCTGCAAGTTTGTCGCACTGGTAGTGAATCACCCTGTATATACATAAAAGACTTTTATAATGATTGATTTGGATAATAACAGTTGTCATGTTTTTAAAATAAATTATGAATTCAGTTAGCTGATAAAAGTTAGTTAGCTGAATTTAAGGCTCCAAATGGCTAAAGAATTCTAAAGTGGTGAATTCTTTAGTCATTTGGCGCCTTGATGAATCGACGCCTGTGGCAATGAACACACTCCGATACGCTAGTTATTTTGGAATAAGTTTCAAAACAGTGTTTTTTTTTTTTTTGTATATGTAACTTTACATGATGGCTGCTGCAAACTGATCAATTATTTCATCTTGTCCAAATTTTAGATGAGACGTTAGCTTCAACACTATGCATTGCAAGGTTTGAGAGTCTGTTTTCTGCCATAAAAAAAACAAAAAAACTGCAGCCATTTTCAACCCAATGCAGGATGGAAACCTCCTCAACAATTCATGGTGAGGGAAATGGACCATAATCTGCCACGCTGGTCCAGTGCGGGTTGGCAGATCGACCATATTTAGCAGTCAGGAGCTTGAACCCTGGTCTACTCAAAGAATGTGTGCTACTGCACTCCTGCTCCTGACCACTCAGCTACTGAGGCCCTAGTTGTTCTTAAATAATTCTTTATTAATTTCAGTTTTGAAAATAGTTTCTCTTCATCTCCATTACAGGCAATGGGATAATATGAATATATTCGTAAGGCAATCCCAATACATATTTGGAAATAATTGTGTTTCTGTGAGATTAACTAACAAAGAAATGAAGTTAAATTTATTGACTGGAAACAATATATCCTTGTACCAATCAAACTGCACTAAATCTTCTTTCAAATGTTCAGTTTTCATCAACATTTCCCCATAAACTGGAACGAAATCGACTACTGAAGCTTAATTGTGCCACAGAAAAGCGAACACATTAATTAATGTTTTGTATTCTTTGAGCCATACACTCCAATTATCTAACATTTTATAGAAAATGTTTTCTCAGAAAGCAGAATACACATTTCCCAAAAAATCAACATAATTTCTATACATTTAGCTTCATTAAAGAACTTACTTTTTTGACTGTTTTCACTTTCCTTTGCCTCTAAGTGCTGGTTCAAAATCTATTCTATAGAATTCTTTTAAAATTGATACAGTAATTCCTTTCTCAATTTACCACAACTCTTGAAAATCTCTTTAATAAGTTTACCCAATTCATATTCATTAAAGTCACTATAACACTGATCCAGGTTAATTTTTGTATTTTGTGCAGAAGTGCTGACTGCATCAGTCGTTTTCAGAATCCTTTTAATAGCAGAAAGCGCTACTGTGTATTAGTTATTTCTTTGAGATTTAGCTTCTCTTTTTCTGTTTGTTTCAGATATTCCAGCAAATCTCTATATCCTTCCTAAAATTATGCTGACAATGAGAATAATTAATTAATATACCATTAAATTGTATGGATGTGAAAGATGTCACCGTAAAAAAAAAAAAAAAAAAGGATTAAAGCTGCCTAATCAAATTCAAATTACAAGTTGTAGTTTATTTTGAATACAGTTTACTGTATTCCAAATAAATTTACTGCAACACATTCTAGAGAAATTAAGTAGGTGGCTGAGAAGTGGCAGTTGAAGTTTATCATCAACAAATTGTAAGGTATTGAACATCGGTAGCAGTAATCCTAGATTAACTTATGAATTGTGTGGGACCACACCCAAGGTAGTGGAGAATGAAAAAGATCTAGAGATAACTGTACAGTCAAAAATATTCTCTGCGCAGTACAGTGCCAAGACATCTCATGGCGTTCTATCAATGATATTCAGGAATTTTTCCGTTGTATATGGCAATGGTCAGGTCACATTTTGAATAGTGCATATAGATATGGAGGCCTCATTTCAAGTTGTTGAAATGAGTGTGGGAGAAGAGAAACGAGATTAGTGAGAGGAACAAAAGGGTGCTCTTATAAGGCAAAGCTTCATTTCTGCAGATTGCAGTCTGAAGATTGGCACCAGTGAGGAGATCTGATCTGATTGAGGGCATTTCAGGCTTTGAATGGATTGAAGTAAGGTCAGTGCATACATAATCATTCTTCACGTTTAGACTGCACAAACTGAAATTGAGGAAGCATAGTTGGAAAACAGATGTGCAAAAGTTTACCTTCAACCAGCAGGTGGTTGATTGTTGGAACAAACTTCCATCTGATGTTGTTGGAGGTGGGTAGTTTGAATAAATTCAAGAAAGAACTAGATCAACTATTAGAAGGGATGAACAGGTGATATTGGATTTTTTTTTTTTTTTTTGGGTGATGTACAATCTACATTCATTCATTGTTTTCCACTATGAATTCTACTATTATTATTATTATTATTATTATTATTATTTACATATACGGTCAGTTCTGCTATAACGCAGTACATATGTTTCTAAAAATCTCCACGTTATGATATTTTGTGCATTAAACACAACAGGGCTTATGGGAAAGATAGGGATAGGGGCAGAGCACTCAAAAAAAAAAAAAAAAAAGAGTCTAATAAGTAAAACACTAAAAAAAAATTAGAAACCCATCAAAATTGCTAACATAGGTTTTTGCTGTCATTAACGGCCCTGCCGGCCTTTGTCTCGTCTGCGAGCTTGGACATTGAACATGATATACCTTCATCAATATCATTGATAAATATACAAAACTACAATGGGCCCAAAACCGAACCTTGGGGAACTCCACCAATAACATTCGTCCACGAAGAGCAGCGTCCATTGATTACCACTCTCTGTCGTCTCCCACTCAACCATCCCTTTATCCATTGTAGCAACTTACCCTTAATGCCATACCTCTCCAATTTGTACAGCAGTCTTACATGTCCAACAGTATTAAAAGCTTTCCTGTAATACAAGTATATGATATCAAAATTGTTTTTGGCATTCAGTTCCTTTGTAACCACATCATAGTATCCAATCAAATTGGTCAGACAAGACCTCCCTGTAACAAACCCATGCTGTGTCTGAATTATTGCTGCAGTCTTGTCTAGATGATCCTGCAATGCTTCTTTAATCAGTGATTCCATTATTTTCCGTGGAACACAAGTTAAACTAACAGGTCTGTAGTTACTTGTGTCGCCTTTTGAGAACGCCCTTGTGAATTGGTGATACAGTTGCACACCTCCAGTCCATGGGGACCTCCCCTAAGTCCAAGGAAGCTTTCATAATTATGGATAAGGGTTTGCTTACTTTCTTTGCTGCCTCCTTTAATATAACTGGATAGATCCCGTCCACCCCAGGAGCCTTCCATAGGTTAAACTTCAACAATTTCTCCTCTACTTTGCTCTCAGTTATTACGAAATCACTTAGCTCCCTGTTAGCATTTCATAAACTTCTGGCACTCCCCTCATTGAATAACTCCTCATTTGTGAATGTAGATGCAAAATACTCATTCAGTTGATCAGCTACTGAGCATGATCATCAATAGTCAACCCATCTATGTTAATTGGTCCAATCTGATTCATCCCTTTCCTTCTAGAGTTTACATAAGTAAAGAACTCTTTGCTGTTTTTCTTTGCATCCTTTACCAAAGATTTCTCGTAATCTGCCTAACTTCCTTTGTGACTTGATTACAGACCTGCCATAGGCTGTTGTGTCACCTGATACTTTATATGCATCCCATACATTTTCTTGTTTGCCATGAGCCTCAATAATTCATCTGACATCCATTTAGGCCTTGAAAAGTATTTTTTAGTTGGAATGAAAAGCCTAGTAGCATCCAAAATTAAGGCCCTGAAGGCTTCCCATTTAGAATTCAATGTTGGTAACATCATCAGTTGATTCCACTGTACAGAATTTAAAAACTGTCTGAGACCTCTGTAGTCACCTTTGCAAAAGCAAAAGCCCTTTCCTTTAGCCTTGATGGTAGTTACATCTTTAAATAATTCCCACATCAGTACATTGTGATCACTGTCACCCTGTGGTTCCTTTATCTACAAATTCTTAATGCATGAATAATAGGTGGTAGATGACTCTCATCGACCGGTGCAATACCACCACTTTGCGTATTGGAGGCTTGAAGCGGTGAAACCCATGTTTAGTCTCTAGAGCAAAGTTTCCGGCATTCCCCCCATACTTCTCTTTCAACCCATGTACGGTACTAAGTACTATAGGTTTTGATACCTTTCGTGTTTGGGTTTCCATAAAAAAAAAAAAAAAAAAAAAAACACATCTTAAATTTCTAATAAATAAATATTTTGATGTTTCTGTTCACTAACGTTTTCTTTTTTTTTGGAATGTAAAAATCAAGTTTACTACCCATTTATAATTAGATTGCACTAACTGAAAAGCCCAATAAACCAGGAACTGCAAATTGTTTTATGGTACTGATCTCCAGAAATGTGCTCCTCTGCTCACACTATCACACCTCACAATATTTCTGTTCGAACTCCTGAAAACATGAGTCGGCCTACAATATCACGTGTTATCATGTGAATACAGCGAATGACAACAGTGTCTTTGACCAATACAACTACAGTAAACAGGAAATATCTCTCTTACACATTTGACGTTTGACATTTTTTAAGCTTCATAAACTTATATATATCATTGGCATCGGTAGAGGCATACGATGCAAGAAAGCAAACTTATGCAGCATCAGCCAAAAAAAACCCCTCCCATTTCACCCCTCCATTCGTTCCAAATCCCTGTCCAGCTCAGCCTTAAATTTATTTCGGCTATCAACTTCCACAACAAAAGATGGAAGTCTGTTCCACCAATCAACTACTCACTTGCTAAAGGCAAATTTATGCACATCTATTCTACAACTGTCTTTTCTCAATCTGAATCTATGTCCCCTCAGGTTCTTAATCTGAGAAAGAGGAAGAATCTCATCAGTATTCAGCTTGCTCAACCCATTCAAAGCCTTATATACTTCAATCAGATAACCTCACATGTGCCTACTCTCACAAATGTGAACATAGGTGATACGTAGTGCACGTCGCTACTTTCAGCTTGGTGCCGAGTTTTCGCAACGCGACTGATATATTAGGGAACAATGTGAGCATAACTTGATGTTCGTGTTATACTCACATTGTTTCCTAATATATCAGTCGTGTTGTGAAAATGCATGTTATAGCAGAAGTGATTGTATATACACTGAGTGATCACTGAATTATGACCACCCCTACGAAAACTGAAAGCGACCTGTTGACCACGTGAGGTACGAGAGTGCAGAGTTAGTCGACCTATGTAGCATAGATGAGGTGTCAGTGGTTCAGTAGGTAGTAAAATTCCGAGCGTGATGGTAAAAGGAAGGATTTATCGGACTTTGATAAAGGACAGATTGTGGGTGCTCTACGAGCTGGTGCCTCGATTTCCCAAACGGCTGAACTGGTGGGGTGTTTGAGAGCCACCATAGTTAAAGTGTACCAGGACTGGCATCAAAGTGGTCAAACAACGACCCGACAGCAAAACTGCAAAGGTCAGCGAAAGGTTGATGTTAGAGGTGAGTGCAGTGTCAGACGACTTGTACAGGCAAACAGGGTTTTTTTTTTTTTTTTTTTATGAAAACCCCAAACACGAAAGGTATCAAAACCTATAGTACTTAGTACCGTGCATGGGTTGAAGGAGAAGTATGGGGGGGGAGGGGGATGCCGGAAACTTTGCTCTAGAGACTAAACATGGGTTTCACCACTTCAAGCCTCCAATAAGCAAAGTGGTGGTATTTCACCGGTTGATGAAAGTCATCTACCACCTACTGTTGAAGAGTTGACTACCCAATACATGGGCCAACTCTGAACAATTTCTGGCATGACCATGCATCGTACGCTTGCTCATATGGGCTATACCAGCAGACGATCCCTACATCATCCTCTCCTAATGAAGGTTCATCGGCGTAAAAGACTTGCCTGGTGCAAATAGCATGCAAGTTAGATGTTAGAAGATTAGAAGGTGTGCTGGTTGGATGAGTCACGTTATTTACTCCCCATCGTGGATGCTCATGTATGGATTTGCCATCAACAACATGAGGCTCTTCATCCATCATGCATGGTATAAAAAGTGCAGGCCAGGGGAGGCAGTTGTATGGTGTGGAGCGTGCTTCACTGGCAGGAACTTGGACCCCTGGTGCATGTGGAACAACGTATCAGTGGTCTCCACTATTCAACTGCTTGCCAACTGTGTACACCCCGCTATATTACACTTTTTCCCAAATGGCGATGGTGTCTTCCAAGATGACAATGCGCCGAGCCATCAGGCACTCATTGTGCAGGAATGTTTGAGGAACACAGCTCTGACTTCCAGCATATTGACTGGCATCCGAACTCCACTGATATCAATCCCATAGAGCACTTGGGACACTATGGAAAGCCATATCAGGCATTTGGATATGCCAATCACCTCCATACCTGCATCGCTGACTGCATTACACACAGCTTGGTTGGCTATACCTCCCAACATCTTGTTGAATCAATGCCACGTCGAATAGCTGCTGTACTGAGGGAAAAAGGAGGACCTATGAAGTATTAGGTAGGTGGTCATAATTCAGTGATCACTCAGTGTATATTACTAGTGCTGTATACCATATATTGGAAAAAATAAAAATCAATTGGCCGTTTTTCTCTTTACTCTTTGCCAGACCTAAGATTTTGCTTCAGAGCAATAAAATTGTTAAGGCATGCTCAAATCAGTTTTAAATCTTTAAAGTCTAATTAGCAACGATTTTGTTGTTAATTAGTGACAAAATGTATCTCAACCCAGCGGTTCTTCCGTGAAGCATAAAATGACAGTTCTGTAACGATGTAAACAATATCAATACAACTTTTACACCTTTGTGAGTAGCACAGTTGGTATAATCACCATCTTCCTCTCACATTGTGTGGAAAAGACACGACTCTGAATCTGGTCAATGAAGTGAGGAAATTTTGTGGGCTTTTTTTACGTGGCTGAGTTAGTTGGTTTCAAGCGGGGGTAGCATGATTATTTCTCCAGGAACTCTGAAACCGACCACAGAACACACACAATATTCGGACATTATATACAGTGTAAATATGGCCTTAGTTGCTCATGCAGCTAAAACCCTACAACAAGAACAAAAATTTTCCCTCATTTGTATTTGATTAGAAAAAAATCAGACTACTGCAATAAAATATTATATTATGCAACTTATATGTAACTTGGTGAGTGCTCATGTTCCTCTACATAAGGATAAATTTGATGCACTAGGCTTGGTGTAGTTGAACCCATTGCACAAAACTTACTGTTACTGTGGGCCAAGGGTCGGTTAACTGTGGGCCATCTTTTTCATCTGGGCCACACACGCTTTGTTTGTTTAGTGGTTAATTAGGCACAGGCAACAACCAGTGTAGTCCTCAGATTTTTAACAAGCATAACTTGCAGTTACCTATATTAATCTACCTTTGACTCTTGATTTTTAAGGAGTCCTTATGTGCTGTATTGTAATAACTAGATCGTATGTATAGCTTAGCTTAATTTTCTCACGGAGGTGAGTGCTGAAAATTAAGCTAAGCTATACATACGATCTACCTTTGACTCCATGAATGGGTCAGCTCTTCTCAAGTTGCTGCCATGGTACTATTACATTGGAGGTGATGTGCTAAGTTTTCTTGACTCTTTTACAGTACAAAACAATCATACATCAGGTTATTCTGGTGGTGTCCAATCTGCAGTTTGGGCACATTGAATGAGTGAATCCTCTAGTAGGTATCCAGGGGTTGTCAGAAAGAGAGATATGAAGATTCAACCAAGACAAGGCAGGTGTCCAGTATTATCAAGGAAGATCCTGCCCTGCACTATGCAGGGCCAGCAAGGAATGGAAAGTATGTGCTGAGGTAATCTCACCCTAGGTATCCTTTAGATTAGCAAGGGAGGTGAAGATTTCAAAAGACAAGCAGGTGTCCAGTATAATTTAAGAGAATTCCACTATTGAAAATGCGAGGCCAGATAGAATGTAGAGTGAATTCCAATGTACTTTGTCCTATACTCTGTGTAGGATTCCAGGGTCAGCATTACACACCTGTTTTCTAGGATCTGTAAATAATTATTTTGACTGATAGTACAAGTGATGTAGAGGACAGCAGCAATGAGAGTAGTTAGAACTGCATAAAGTAAGATCCATTACTAGGGGTTTCCTGCATGTGAGGACAGCATCTTCAAGATTATAGAAAGCAGTGCTTTGTTATCGATTGCAGAAGAAAGGAAGTGTGATCACTGGCGAGTAAATCTACAGTGACTTCCAGAAGGTCATATGTCTGTACAGTGGACAGTCAAATTGCAGATGTATCCGGTCTTCATCCATGACACATGAACGTGAGGTTTTCTTGCAAATTTTGTTCATCCTGGAATGGCATGCAGGCTGTGTGTGAAAGGAGATATTGATTCAGGAGTTAACATTAACATTAGTAGTAGTATATGATGCAAGAACGCAAAGCTTATACAGCATCAGCCAAAAAAAAACCCTTCCCATTTCACCTATCCATTCACTCCAAAAGTTTGTCTGGTTCTTCCTTGAATTTATTCAAGTTATCAACTTCAAAACAATAGATGGAAGCGTTCCAGCAGTCAACCACCCACTGGCTAAAGGCAAATTTCTGCACATCTATTCTGCAACTGTCTTTCCTCAATTTCAATTTATGCCTCAAGTGCATAATCTGAGAAAGTGGAAGAATCCCATCAGCATTAAGCTCAAACCATTCAAAGCCCTATACACTTCAATCAGATCACCTCACTGGTGCCTAGTCTCCAGACACTGCAATTTGCAGAACTTAAGCCTTTCTTTGTAAGAGCAACCCTTTGTTACCTACCAATCTCATTGCCCTTCTCTGCACTCTTTCCAGCAGCTCTATATCCTTCCTAAAATGAAGCCTCCAGACCTGTATGCAGTACTCAAGGTGTGGCCTGACTATTGCCTTATACAAAGGGATAATCACCTCCTTATCCCTGCTAGCAAAATTCCTGTATATCATTGACAAGACCTCATGAGCTGCCTGGTAGCACTGCTCAGAAAACTCCATATCTGACTGCACAATTACCCCAAGGTCATTTTCCTTCTCCACTATCCGAATGTAGTACCACACAGTTGGTACGTTACTGATTACGTATTGATTCAGGAGTTAACATTAACATTAGTAGTAGTATATGATGCAAGAACGCATCATATACTACTACTAATGTTAACAATGACATTAATGTTAACAATGACAAATGCAAAGTACTGCATAAGTACCCTTATGCAGTACTTTGCATTTGTCATTGTTAAACTTCAATTGCCATATTTTAGCCCATATGCCTAACTTTTCTAGATCCTGTTGCAGTAGCGTACTGCCTTTACTGTCATTAACAACCCCACCAATCTTTGCATCATCTGCAAACTTGGACATTAAGCGTGATGTACCTTCATCAATATCATTGATAAATATAGAAAATAACAATGGGCCCAACAAGGAATCCTGGTGAACTCCACTAATAAAATTAGTCCACAAAGAACAATGTCCATTGATTACCACTCTGTTGTTGCTAATCAATGATGAAGGTTTTTGCATTTTCTCCCACTCAATCATCCCTTTATCCATAGCAGAAATTTTTCCTTAATGCCATACTGCTCTGATTTGTACAGCAGTCTTTTATGTGCGAAATTATCAAAAGCTTTCTTGAAATCCAAGTAAAGGTAGTTCCTGCTTTAAGAGTTTTCACTTTACAAGTTCCCGGGTTTACGAGTTCTTTTTTTCAATTATTAAGTATGGACAAAATCGAAAATATGAACACTAATTTTAATAAATAAATGGTAAACATTCATAAATATGACATTTCAAACCACACGCATAGCTATGCAATACATTACTACTGTGCATGCATTTATTTGTTCAGGAAGGAGGTCCAACTCTTAAAGAATTTTGAAAATTCCATATTTTAGATGCAATCAAAATAATAAAATGAGCCTGGGACAAAATTACAGAGAAAAACATGGTGTTTGGAATAAACTCTGTCATCATTTTATTGATAATTTTGAAGGATTTCAAGAACCAGCAGAGATCATACAAAATGAAATATAAGTGGTTGTTAATATTGCTAACCAATTGCACTTGAGGTTTATACAACTAACGTCACTGATCTGCTTCAAACACACACAATTGAGACCTCACAAATCAAGACCTCCTTGAAATGGCAAAATGTGAAGAAGCTGAGGAAAAAGATTTAACAGATGAAACTCCTGTTTGTTCCTATACTCTTGAGGGGCTTGATGAAGCTTTTCAACACAGAAAAAGCAATTGAGGTTTTCGAGTCACAAGACTCAAATTTCGAGCACACTAGAAAAATTGCTACAGATTTTTAAAAAATGCTTATGCATGCTATGATGAAATTTTGACTGAAAAGAGAAGACTGTCTTGGTAACGCACAACCCTTGAAGCATTTCCAAAGAAGAAAAAGACTTTTTGTGCTTCCAACAAACCAATGAAGAACCATCAACGAGTGCGCATTTAGTCTATGATAATGAAGGATAAACATTCTTTAACATTTTTATGATATAATTTCTTTATTATTACAATTTGCTTGATTTTAAAGGTTATGTTTTCATTTCTTTGGATAAATAAATCATTGTTTAAGCATAAACTATTGTTTTGTTGACCTTTATTTAACATTACTGTGGTCAAATTTCATTGTTGAAAATGTAAACCCTGTTTTTAACATCACATCTATGGGAAAAAAATTCCCACTTTACGAACTTGCACTAGGAACGAATTAACTCATAAAGTCAGGAACTACCTGTATATGATAACAAAATTATTTTTTGCATCCAGTTCCTTTGTGACTACATCGTATTATCCAATCAAATTGGTCAGACAAGGTTTCCCCTTACAAACCCATGTTGTGTCTGAACTATAACTGCAGTCTTATCTAGATGAGCCTGCATTGTTTCTTTAACCAGCAACTCCATAAAATAATGGAATTTACATAAAGGTCAACTTGGGATGAAGATTTTTGTTAATAAGCTTTGAGGAGATTCGTTCCATCATACTTGCTAGAAGTATATAATTTCAGCATGAATCATTTCCTTCTCAGGGTTCATAGTGGCTTTAAAATCCAGTTTAAAATCTCATCCAGTAGGAATGCTATATTCTACTGCACAATGTAGTCCAGCATGCTTTACCTCCAACTCAACATGACATTTGTCTATGACCAGCAGGGAAGTAGTTAACACAGTTAAATAAGTACAATAAAATATATTCACAATCCAGCTACACAGGCTAATTTACGTAAAAAAAAAAAAAGTAAACTGCAGCCATTACCAATCTACTGGAGGATGAAAGCCTCCTCAACAATTCATGTTGAGGGAAAGGGACCATAATCTTCATGCTAGTCCAGTGTGGGTTGGCAGGTTGACCATATTTAGAAATCAGGGGATTGAACCCTGGTATACTCAAAGAGCGTGTGCTACTGCACTCCCGCTGCTCCTGACCACTCAGCTATGGTGGGACAAATATGGCAAAAAAAAGTTCTGGAAATGGCGCACTATGGCCATAGTTGCTGATGTGCCTAATAAATTCCTAAACCAACAACAACTTCTAGAAAAGTTTACAGGCAAATAAAAATGATTACAGAATTAAATCAAACAGAATGAAAAAAGTAATGATTTTTTAAACAGGAACTTTTAGACTAACAAGTTAGTGCAAAGCATCATTTTATTTCATAGTAAATCACCGAAGTAGGTGATTTACTATGGTGGTGAAATGGCATCGTTTTTGTTACATCCTCGTATTGTGGATGCCTTCAGATGTTGCTTGTTAGTGTGCAGCTTTGATTCTGTATAAATTAATTAGAATTTCATCCTTATTTAATAGCTTTTTCTGTATACTTACTGTTGTACTCTGCTTTACTTCATTCCCACTTGAAGTCCAGTTTCAAACGGCACTTTTTATGCTATAATTAGCATTAGCATTAGTAGAGGCATATGATGCAAGAAAGCAAGCTTATTTAGCATCAGCCAAAACAAAAAAAAAAAAAAAAAAAAAAACCACTCCCATTTCACCCCTCTGTTCGTTCGAAATACCTGTCCAGTTGAGCTTTAAATTTGTTTAGGCTATCAACTTCAACAACAAGTGATGGAAGTCGGTTCCACCAGCCAACCACCCGCTGGCCAAAGGCAAATTTCCGCACATCTATCCGACATCCGTCCTTCCTCAATTTGAATTTATTCCCTCTGAGGTGATTATTCTGAGCAAGATGAAGAATCCCATTGGCATTGACCATTCAAAACCTTATACACCTCTATCAGATCACCTCGCCGGTGCCTAGTCTCCAGACTCTGTAATTTGCAAAACTTAAGCCTTTCTTCGTAAGAGCAACCCTTTGTTCCATTCACTAATCTTGTTGCCCTTCTCTGTACCCATTCCAACAGTTCTACATCCTTCTTGAAATGAGGCCTCCAGACCTGTATACAGTACTCAAGATGTGGCCTAACCATTGCCTTATACAAGGGAATAATCACCTCCTTATCCCTGCTAGAAAAATTCCTGTATATCATTGACAAGACACCATGAGCTACTCTTGCAGCTCGTCTGCACTGCTCAGAGAACTTCATATCTGCCTGCACAATTACCCCCAGGTCCTTTTCATTCTCCACCACTGTCAGTGTAGTACCGCAGAGTTGATACGTTGCTCTGGGGTTACTGTTTCCCATATGTAGTACTTTACATTTGTCAATGTTAAACTTCATTTGCCACCTCTCAGCCCATCTGTTCAACCTTTCCAGATCCTGTTGCAGCAGCATAGCGTCAGTAGTGTCCTTAACGACCCTGCCAACCTTTGTATCATCTGCAAACTTGGACATTAAACTTGATATCCCATCATCAATATCATTCATAAACACCGAAAACAACAACGGACCCAACACTGAACCTTGAGGAACTCCACTAATAACATTAGTCCACGTTGAGCAGTGTCCATTGATTACCACTCTCTGTCTTCTGCCACTCAACCAACCCCTTATCCATAGCAGCAATTTGCCTCCAATGCCACACTGCTCCAATTTGTGCAGCAGTCTTCCATGTGCAACAGTATCAAAAGCCTTTCTAAGATCCAAATATATAATATCAAAGTTATTCCCTGCATCCAGTTCTTTTGTGACTACATCATAGTATCCAATCAAGTTGGTCAGGCAAGACTTGCCCTTAACAAAACCATGCTGCGTCTGAGCTATAACTGAATTCTTGTCTAGATGATCCTGCAGTGCTTCTTTAACCAGTGCCTCCATTAATTTACCTGGAACAGAAGTTAAACTAACAGGTCTATAATTACTTGTGTCAGCCTTTGATCCTCCTTTGTGAATTGGGGTTACATTTGCACGTCTCCAGTCTATGGGTACCTCCCCTGAGTCCAAAGAAGCTCTCATAATTATGGCTAGGGGTTTGCATACTTCCTTTGCTGCCTCCTTTAATATAACTGGATAGATCCCATCCACCCCAGGTGCCTTTTTTATGTTTATCCTCAACAATCTCTCCTCCACTTTCCTCTCAGTTATTACAAAATAACTGAGAGGAAAGTCCAGCTCACTGCCAATGTTTACTTTACCTACATCATTCTCCTTCCTGAATAACTCCTCATGCGTGAATGTAGATGCAAAATACTCGTTTAGATTGTTAGCCACCTGAGCAGGATCCTCAACTGTTGAACCATCAATATCCAGTGGACCAATCTGATTCATCCCTTTCCTTCTTGAGTTCAAATATGTAAAGAACTCTTTTCTGTTTTTCTTTGCATCCTTTGCCAAGGATTTTTCATAGTCTGCCTTTGCCTGCCTAATCTCCTTTGTGACTTGGTTACAGACCAACTTATATCTATCATAGGCTTCCATGTCACCCATTAATTTGTATGTATCCCATGCATTTTTCTTCTCTGCCACATGTCTCATTAATTCATCTGACAACCATTTAGGCCTAAACCTTGAACAATATTTCTTAGTTGGTATGTAAAGCCTGGTAGCCTCCAAGATTAGTTCCTTGAATGCTTCCCATTTTGAGTTTGCTGTTGGTGACATCATCAGTTGGTCCCACTGTATAGAATTTAAATACTGTCTCAGACCATCATAGTCGCCTTTACGAAAACAAAAACCCTTCCCTTTACCTCTGATGGTAGTTACCTCCTTGAGTAAATCCCACTTCAACACACTGTGATCACTGCCACCTAGTGGTTCATTTATCTGCAGATTCTTAATGCATGAAGAATCACTACTGATAATCAGATCAAGAGTATTGCTCCCTCTTGTTGCCTCACGAACATGCTGATGTAGAAAACAATCATCCAATAAATCCACAAAAGCCTTGCTAGTGTGCGAGTGACCAACCCACAAATTCCAGTCAATATCTGGGAAATTAAAATCCCCCATTATAAGACTCTCTGATTTACTGGCCCACTCTATTTCCCTGTACAATATCTTATTATACTCATCAGAGTCATTAGGCCTATAGCACACTCCTACTCTCAATTTTGATTTCCCTATGCTTATCTCACACCAAACTGACTCGACACTGCCCTGTCCACCGATGTCGACTGGCTTCACTTCCTTGGACTTTATGTTTCTTAATAAATAGCATAACCCCTCCTCCCCTCCTGTCCTGTCTATCCTTTCTATACACATTGTATTCCCCAAATTCCAGTTCCGCATTACTTATATCTGTGTGACACCACGTCTCTGATATCCCAACAATATCTGCCTTTGATGTTTTGAGCAATATCTCAAATTCATCAAATTTATTTACCAAACTCCTAGCATTGGTGTACACGCAGGTATACATGCACCTGTTTCTATTCTTAGCTACCCTAACACAACCCATGTTTTTACTTGTACCGCAATGACTACCAGCAGTCTCTGAAATATCCTGCATCTTGTTTTCCAGGCTTCTGCTCATTTCAATAGAAGCAGTGCAAGAATCACTTCCACCTCTGCCAGTGGCTACTGTTAATCTATTAGTCCTTGTATCGGCGTCTCCGTAGCCAGGTGGGAAGGAGCAGCAGTGCGTAGCACACGCTTCTTGATTAGACCGGGGTTCGAGCCCGTCACCACCAAATACGGAGGATGCGGAAAGGTCAAGGGAATGACCACCGCATATTCCCGGAGCAATATGGCCTTAGTTGCTAATGCTCCTAAAAACCAAATAACAACAACAACAACAATAGTCCTTGTATCCCCCCCAACTAGCAGTTTTCCGACCCACCTAACACTGCCTCGACAGCATCAGCAAAAATTCTTGCACCCTTTCTATTTAAGTGTATCCCATCCCTGTAGAAGCAATCTCTCCTGTTAACAAGTACAGTCCAGGCTGAAAAAAATTCTACCCCTTGAGCCTTGCACAATCCCTCCAGGGCCGAATTGATCGACAAGGCTCTCATCATATACTCCCTCCTATCGTGTCTGGGCAGAATTGCAGACACTTTCAAGTTCAACCCTAATTCACGGCTTTTTTTCAACAGTGACCTGTACTTGCTAAGTAATTCCGCCGGTCTCCTACTCTTAATATCATTAGTGCCAACGTGTACAACTATATCACCTTTTGTGCCCTTAAAAGATGATATCCGCTCTACAACATCATCAACCTTTGCCTCTAGCAGACATACCCTGGTCCTATTCCACCTATCCTTTTTACAAAGCATGTTCCCCGTTTCCCTGACAATAGAGTCACCAACAACTACTAGTTCCTGTGGGACCAGCGCATTCTGCCTAGGGGGCTGCCTCTGTGTTGCCTGATGACCAAGTGCAAGCTCTGGCGTTGATGTGGGCAGCTGAGAGCTTGATGGGCCCCTCAATTTATTTCCTTCGAGGGCATCCACCCTGTCCTTCAAGCTCTCATAAAGGCCCATAACAACGCTGAGTTGTCGCCTGATTTCCTTGCACTCCTTACATCGTGCCCACACAAAGACATCCCCCTTGGCAGTATCATGTCCCGTACCCGACTGCTCCGCAAACATCAAGCAAACAGTGCATTTTAAAAGACTGTGATTCAGAGGGCAACTGCCCCCCTCAGTTCTCCCCTGAACCACAGCACTCCCATTAGCTTGAGCCTTTTGCTTTGCTGCTCTGGTCAGAGTCATGATTCCGATTTAATTCAGTAAAATTCAAAACAAAAATTAAATCCTTAAGTCATATCCCAAAACAGTTATGTTATATATATATTTTTTTGGTATCTAGTGTTTTCTACGAGTTCCTTTATACAACTTCCGTATCACGTGTACCACTATAGTTATGTATTAATTATTTGTTACGATTAAGTCGTTATATATATATAGAGTTAAAAATACAATTTAATTGACAATAAAGTTTATCAAGATTAATAGATTTACTGATTAATTGACAATATTATATTATGCACTATACTACACTAAGCTTATGCTATCGTGTAAAAATGGCGGGAATTCACGAACGGTATTTCTACGGACTCGTAAGTATTGATTAGCTTCCAAATCTCGCTATCTCAATTTAGAATAAACTAAGGATCCTAACTAGGTCTATAATCTACTTATAGAAGATAATTTGATATAACAATTGGTTAATAAATCGACTAAATTTGGTTAAAAAAAAAAAAAAAGACCTCTCGTTCAATTTGTGACACGTGGATTTGATACCGTTACCGATACTAAGTAATATCTACAAAATCTCTGTCTAAGTTAAACTTTAAACTAAGTATCGTAACTAGGAATATAAAGCTACTCTAGAAAATAAGTTAATATGACAATTTAAACTAATAAAGCAGAAAATAAATCAGGAAAAACTTCTCTGTTTCAAGAGCTTTAAGGAGCAACGCCCGCACAGGCTAATCTCGCACCCAGCAATATTGGCTGCTGTCTTGTCTTCTGCACACTGTCACAATCAAAGAAATAAAATTTTTCAACTTTCTTTCTAGAGAAACATTTACAGCTAAGTATGACTCCCTGATCCACAAATTCTGTAAGGGTAGGTAGGTAACAAAAGGTACTTGATACTGCCATTTATTTCTACATAAAATTCAACAGAAAGACATACAGATGCATTATCTTACAATGCTTTGATGTTTTCATTTGCATTTAATTTTTCTCTTTAAATGTTTAGCCCACACCAGGAGAGAGAAAAATATATATATATAAATAAATAAATAAAATAATATAAAAATAATTACTTCTTTTACAAAGTGCTTGCGAAACCATTATGAAGAAATGTTTCAGAATTGTATCAAATCTGAACTCAGATTCAACTCTACATGTAATCAAACTCAATAACACAGCTGGTATTTATGTCTCAATGACTGGATAATTTGAAATATACATTGAATAATTCATAATAAATTTTCAAAGGTCAGATATTTAAATACTTTTGGGTGTGTCATTCTGATAGTTTAATGAAAGTGTGACTCATTTTGGATCACCCTTTCATTAAATATATCTCTCTATCTTACCAATGATCACTATCATTGCACATACTGTTGGAAGAAACTCCCATCTGGTGTTGTGGAGGTGAGTAATTTTAATTCAAGGAAGAACTAGAGAGGATGTTAGAGAGGATGGACAAGTGAAATGAGAAGTGTTGGGTTTTTTTTTTTTTTTTTTTTACTATTGCATTATAAGCTTGTTTTCTTGCATCATTTGCCACTACTACTAATAATAACTTGAATTAAAATCCCTCAAATTCCATTTCTAGATGAAATGCAACTAGAATACAAAATGTAACTAGTGAATAATTTCCAGTAATGATGGTTTGTCATGGAAATAGGTCATAATAGATCAGTAATACTCAATACATTCAAGTGTGTATTTATCTTTTTTATTACTTTTTCATTAGTACTATACAGGTTTACTTGTCAAGTTCCTTTATTTTTTCCATTAGGGTTTATACAAGTGCTGCAACTTTTCCATAAGGAATAAAGTATGTAAAAATTCTATTGAAAAACTAAAGGCTGGAAGGATTATGCATCATTATACAGATTTCAGACAGGGTCTGTTTGAATTCTTATAAAGTGTTTCATGCACTCCCACAAGATACTCTATATCACCAAGAAAATGTATATCACAAATTGAGAACCACTACTTCACCTGACAATTAAGAATCACTACTCCACATGATAACTGAGAACCACTGCTCCACATGATAATTGTGATGCTAACCACTGTGGTGAAAATTATTATGATGAGTAATGAGTGCTCTTTATAAAAGTGGATTTTTACTGTGGTGATTAGTGTGCAAAATAAATTTTACTAAAAATCTGAGTAGTGGGATGAATAGAATATATTAATATCATATTCAAATATTATAACTAAATTTTGCATCATTATACAGATTTCAGACAGGGTCTGTTTGAATTCTTATAAAGTGTTTCATGCACTCCCACAAGATACTCTATATCACCAAGAAAATGTATATCACAAATTGAGAACCACTACTTCACCTGACAATTAAGAATCACTACTCCACATGATAACTGAGAACCACTGCTCCACATGATAATTGTGATGCTAACCACTGTGGTGAAAATTATTATGATGAGTAATGAGTGCTCTTTATAAAAGTGGATTTTTACTGTGGTGATTAGTGTGCAAAATAAATTTTACTAAAAATCTGAGTAGTGGGATGAATAGAATATATTAATATCATATTCAAATATTATAACTAAATTTTGCATCATTATACAGATTTCAGACAGGGTCTGTTTGAATTCTTATAAAGTGTTTCATGCACTCCCACAAGATACTCTATATCACCAAGAAAATGTATATCACAAATTGAGAACCACTACTTCACCTGACAATTAAGAATCACTACTCCACATGATAACTGAGAACCACTGCTCCACATGATAATTGTGATGCTAACCACTGTGGTGAAAATTATTATGATGAGTAATGAGTGCTCTTTATAAAAGTGGATTTTTACTGTGGTGATTAGTGTGCAAAATAAATTTTACTAAAAATCTGAGTAGTGGGATGAATAGAATATATTAATATCATATTCAAATATTATAACTAAATTTTGCATCATTATACAGATTTCAGACAGGGTCTGTTTGAATTCTTATAAAGTGTTTCATGCACTCCCACAAGATACTCTATATCACCAAGAAAATGTATATCACAAATTGAGAACCACTACTTCACCTGACAATTAAGAATCACTACTCCACATGATAACTGAGAACCACTGCTCCACATGATAATTGTGATGCTAACCACTGTGGTGAAAATTATTATGATGAGTAATGAGTGCTCTTTATAAAAGTGGATTTTTACTGTGGTGATTAGTGTGCAAAATAAATTTTACTAAAAATCTGAGTAGTGGGATGAATAGAATATATTAATATCATATTCAAATATTATAACTAAATTTTGCATCATTATACAGATTTCAGACAGGGTCTGTTTGAATTCTTATAAAGTGTTTCATGCACTCCCACAAGATACTCTATATCACCAAGAAAATGTATATCACAAATTGAGAACCACTACTTCACCTGACAATTAAGAATCACTACTCCACATGATAACTGAGAACCACTGCTCCACATGATAATTGTGATGCTAACCACTGTGGTGAAAATTATTATGATGAGTAATGAGTGCTCTTTATAAAAGTGGATTTTTACTGTGGTGATTAGTGTGCAAAATAAATTTTACTAAAAATCTGAGTAGTGGGATGAATAGAATATATTAATATCATATTGTTTGTTATTTGGTTTTTAGGAGCATTAGCAACTAAGGCCATATTGCTCCGGGATATGCAGTGGTCATTCCCTGAATGACCTTTCCGCATCCTCCGTATTTGGTGGTGACGGGCTCGGACCCCGGTCTAATATCATATTCAAATATTATATTAACAGCTGGAATATTCTAACATCATACTGTAATTTGATATGTTGATTAAATCTAGAAGTGATTTTTTTTTTAATGTAGTACCAGAAAAGTTTAAGTCGTATTCAGTGATAAAAAAAAAATTATATATATATATTTATTATTTTTTTTTCTCACTCTCTCATGAAAACTAAACTTTTTTTGGGGTTCCCTTTTACTGTATGGCTATCTTGAAATTTAAATAAATTTCAGTATTTTTGATGTATTAGTTACCTAATACATGTACACAAATAATATCTAAAACTGCGCACACAAGGGTGCTTTGGTTGACAGGTCATCTTTTAGTTGATTAAAAACTGGCAGGAGGGGGGGGAGGAGAGGGAAAGAAAGATGATGGTATTTGTTGTGCATAATGTTCCTTCACCATTCAGCGCTAGATAGATCTGTTCTGCACAAAGAAAACAGTGAAGGGGATTTCTGTGAAAATGGCTATAATCCAAAATGTGCAATCACAGGCAAAGAAACATTTAAAAGAAATATGTATTACACAATTGTCCCAGGTGTGGTAAGTAAGCCAAAATGTCTTCCATCATTAACTGTTTCATCAACTTAGCATGTACTTCAAGTCACGTTCATAAATAGCAATGAGGAGCATAATAGTTATTCCTGTAGAGATGCCTAGAAGTTGAACTATTATATGATGAGAATTGGGCTTCCCTGGTTCAGATACAACAGATCCCAGCTCTGGTAACTGAAAAGAGATATAAAGAGAAACACTTAAGAAATACATCATTCCAGCAATCCTTGAAATGAAATTCTAATGTACAGAAATGTTTCCAAGAATATATGATATGATATGATATTATTATTATTAGCCGTATGGTGCAAGGAAGTCTGAGGCTTATGCTGCACCAGCCAGTGGCGTAGGAATGCCTTGGCATTGGGGCAGGTGCCAAGAACACCAACAGAAGAAGGGTGCCACATCAGTACAGCGCCAAGCTATCTCGACACCCGAGGCTAGCTGATGAAATGGCGCCGCTCGATGATGTCGAATCAAGATGACAGCACAGGACAGGGTGAAAATTAATTTTCACATGGCGATTCAAGCCTGCATGCATCCTTAGATCTGAGTACATACTGCATAGCATCATAGATCTATTTGCTGTCCAGAATTTAACTTTGAAGGGACCAATCAGGTGATCGTTTTGTCAGCGCATGCTCGAATGCATAGTAGTTCACAATTCACACATTGTGTACAAACTGAATAAGTTATAGGTTATAGTGTTTTTGCGATTGCTATATAAACAGGTAATTGTGAATACTGTGATTTATAATTTAAATAAAATAATAAAGGCCAAATTAATTTTAGACATGCCACCAAAGGAAAAAAGTGGACATTAGTACCGCGTAGAAAGACTGCATAAAGAGGAAATTAGAAAAAAACATTCCGCTACTTTACAAAACTGGCTTATAATAAGCCACTCCAAATCTGAAAGTGACAAAGAAAATGAACATGATTCGAATGAAGATGAAACAAATGATGATGCCACTGAAATGGAAGTCCAAGAAAAAGCTCAAACAGTTGAAGTTATTTTAAAAGAATTAGAAAGTGCGGACAATAACTAACAGAAGTTGGCAGAAGAAAATGATGGCAGCAATAATATTAACATGGAATATGTAAGTCTGAATTTTAATGATCCGAGCACATGCAACTTTAATACCCACAAAAACACATCTCTTATGGTGCAAAACAGTCCTGAATATATAGTCTTAAATACGTATCCTGTCACTAATGGCCGATGTTTCAATAATTTGTGGAAATACAAAAATGAAAGGTATTGAAAAAAAAGAGAGGAAATGGTTATTTTATTGCAAAAACAAAGATGTAATATATTGTTTTCCATGCCTCTTATTTGTATCTGGCACAAATAATGTTCCATTTTGCAGCTCAGATGGATTTAAGGATTGGAAACATTCTTTTTCATGAGAATTTCACAAAATGGAAATTATTAGAAAAGGGTCTTCAAAAAGGTGGACTAATTGACAACGCTGCACAAGCAGCACTAAGAAGTGAAATTTCGAAATGTCATCATATATTGAAAATAATATTGAAATGTATATTGTTCTGTGCTGAAAATAATTTGATACCAAAGAAAAAAATTGTGGCAAATTTTTAAACTTGATAAAATTTGTCAGCCAATTTGATGTTGGTATGAAAAATGCTCTGGAATCACATATTAAACACCACACTAGTTATTTATCTCCAGAAATTCAGAATGAAGTTATTAATTTGTTAGCAACAAAAGTATGAAGCGAAATAATAAAAGAAATCAAAATGGCTAAATATTATAGTATATTATTTGATAGCACTCCAGATGTATCACACAAAGACCAATTTGCAGAAATTATTACGTATGTAAAAATATTCAGACGATAAATATACAATTGAAGAAAGGTTCATTGCTTTCATAAACACAATAGAAAAAACGGGAGAGGAAACTGCATCAGGCCATCTTGAATTAAGATAACTAATTCAAGATAGCCTGTTAATTGAAAATATACATGGTCGAGGCTACGATAATGGTGCCAATATGTCGGGAAAGTACAAAGATGTCCAAGCTATATTTCAAAAGGAGAATTCCCTTGCTCGGTATATTGCATGTTGTGCACATAATCTTAATTTGGTAGGCACACATGCAGCCAACATTAATGCAGATGTCACATTTTTCGGAACTATACAGTCATTGTACAATTTCTTCTCTTCGTCCACTAGCAGATGGGGAAAACTAT
Organism: Mastigoproctus giganteus; assembly: GCF_048544385.1. NCBI lineage: Eukaryota > Metazoa > Arthropoda > Arachnida > Uropygi > Thelyphonidae > Mastigoproctus > Mastigoproctus giganteus. The sequence goes on from NC_143576.1 coordinate 181,813,317, forward strand.
CATCGGTCATAAAAATCAGCCTAAAGAGACATACTGATACAAGATGGTGTTCAAAAGTAAATGCCATATGTGCCATATATGGACAACTCAAAGAAATTATTTTAATATTAGACCAAATGAAAGATGATTATTTACTTGGTGATGCATTATCTCTTGCCAAATCATTGCACTGTCAAATGAGTAATTAGAAGTTTATTGCATTTTTAAGCCTGTGGAATTTGATACTGGAAAGGATAAATAGAGTCAACAGCATATCACTGCAAAAAAAGATCAGGATATTTAGTGATCATCCGCATTAATTAAAGGACTTGTAGATTATTTTAAAGATCTAAGAAATAACAAAATGTATGTTTTTATTGAAATTGAGGAAACTTTCAAAAAAATGAAAATAGTACAAGTTAAAAAGAGGAAGGCAAAATGAAAGAAAATTTCAAATGTGTATGCTGAAGATGAATCATCGAACTTCGATAGAATAAAAATTTCTTGTTTTTCAATAACTGATTCCATTATAATGCAGTTAAATGAAAGATTTCAATCTCTGAAAAAGATAGCAGAAGACTTTCATTTTTTGACTGGTGAAGCATTCCATTCAATGACAAGTGAAGATTTAGAAACTAAAGCTATTTTATTGTCAGAAAAATACCCTGAAATTAACCAAGACCAATTTAAAATTGAAATTAAATGCTTTAAACACCAAATAATTGAAATATTAGAAAACAAAAAATCCCTGTACAATATATCACTTATATATTTTGAATGTATTGACTAAATGGGAGTTGCAAGAAACCTATCCAAATATTTAAAGGGCTCTTAAAATATTCCTTACAGTGCCAACAACAGTAGGCACTGTGGAAAGGAGTTTTAGCAAGTTAAAACTTGTTAAGAATTTGAGATCGACATCAGGACAAGAACGCACATCACATCTATGTCTCCTTTCAATTGAACATGAACTTGCTAGCAAAATAGACTTCAATGAAATTATCACAAATTTTGCTAACACTAAAGCAAGAAAAATTAAGCTTTGATGCAAGTTAATAATTTTATGTTCCTATATAATAACTTTATGTACCTATCCATATAAATCTGTGATTTTATGTATTTCTTCTGTATTATGTTCTTATTAAATAAGAGAAGTTTATTTGTTTTACATTATATATGTATACACATATAACCAATGATATTGTTTACGTTTCAACTCAATAAAACAATGATCAAAATTCAGTCAGACCTCTATATAATTAAATCGATGTTCGCTTGCAAAAATTCATTAAACAGAAATTTCAATATAAAGAAATATGACCTTTTCAACAATTAAAAATAATTCAACATTCAAAAATACGGTACAATCAGAAAAAAGTGGAATAAATAAATTTTCTAACATTTTAAAACAATTAATTTGTTAATACATGCATGCATATTAAGAAATGATTTTTTCATTCATACATGCACTCTCTACTTAGCAATTATTTTGTGAAATATTTGGCTATCTTTTGTTGTACACTGTATTTTATTGTACATCGATCATTAAAAAATATTCATATTTGTTTTATGTTCAGGATCATTTTCTCCACGCTGAAGGCCTTAACAAAATTTCAGAAGTTGCCAACATTTCATGTTTAAGTTGATATTCAACTATTCACTACTGTGACCATGTAAACAGGGGAAATATAGGGCAATGTGTGGATGATTCACTTCCATGAAACAACAGATGACCACTTGTCGGGATAAAGGAAAACCACTCTCTTCTAAATCTCTAACAGGGTGCTTACGATAGAAGGTTGACCAGAGCCTATTGTCCAAATATTTAATACACCTTCGTCTGCCCAATGACTATGGATACACAGAAAGTAGTTAACCAGCTTGACTTCTCGGTATGTGGAACAGGTAGTCGGATAGGTTTTACGGGTCCCACTGAGTTGCAGATGGTAATCTCTTTATCTCTTAATTTGAGCACAACAACAGCACTACTGCTTGCTTGAAGGCCATGAGTGCGAACAATGTGTACCCAGTTAAGTCTCGTAATGCAGTCGTTATGTGGAAAATTGTTTCCATAAAACAAAGAAATAAAAAAATTCTAAAAAAATTTAGTAAAGAATAAAATTCTATTTAGTGAATTCTAAAGAAATTTGGTAAAAAGAAAACATTTATCTCTAAACAGAAAAATTTGCTATAAAGAAGTTTGTTAAACAGAGGTCCGACTGTACTTATTATTTATTATGATTTTTCCAATTATCGAAAAAAGGTGCATAGCCACGAATTTGCCAAAGGCGCCGAAAACCTAACTATGCCTCGGGCACCAGCCAAAAAAAAAAAAAAAAAAAATTCTCACGTTACCCTTAGAGAGAGAGAGAGAGAGAGAGAGAGAGGAGTCAGAAGTAGAAGGGAATCACCAAGAAAGAAAAGAATGATGATATCCAGCTCAGGACCCTGAGTTTGCCAAGCCCATACTCACCAGATGTGAGCCCCTGGGGTCAAAGTGTACAAGGAATGAAGCATTTAATGCTCGGTGCTTAGCACTCCATTAATAGCTATTAATGCTGAATAGGAAGAAATACTTAAGTCACTATAAAGATATCAGTAATATATATTATTTTTCTAATAAAGACTAATGTTGCAAGTGCGAGGTGCAAAGTTTTCTAGCACAAAATGGTTATTACATATCTTAAAAAATTATCACTTCTTTGTAGGCTACAGCAAAATGTGACTGATGAAATCAAGTGCTAATATACAGTTTTCCACGCAGAACACATATATATATCACTTTGATGAACAGCAGGAATGCTATACTCTACTGCACAATGCAGTCCAGCATGCTTTACCTCCAACTCAACAGGACATTTGTCTATGACCAGCAAGGGAAGTAGTCAACATAGTTCAATAAGTACAATAAAATATATTCACAATCCAGCTACATAGGCTTAATTTAGGTAAAAAAAAAAAAAAGAAAAAAGTACACTGCAGCCATTACCAATCCACTGGAGGATGAAAGCCTCCTCAACAATTCATGTTGAGGGAAATGGAACATAATCTTCTATGCTAGTCCAGTGTGGGTTGGCAAGTCGACCATATTTAGCAGTCAGGGGATTGAACCCTGGTCCACTCAAAGAGTGTGTGCTACTGCACTCCTGACCACTCAGCTATGGTATTAGGAGAAATATGGCAAAAAAAAAGTTCTGAAAAACGTTTACTTCCTTCTAGAAATGGTGCATTATGGCCATAGTTGCTAATGTGCCTAATAAATCCCTAAACCAACAATCATAACCCTCTGTCATCAGAGGAAGATAGAGGATTATGATTCTTCAGATTGGACTGTCATAAGAAGCGGGGTTCTGCAAGGATTAGTACTGGGACCACTATCGCTTTTAATTTTCTTAAGCACCAGAGTTGTTAATTACTATTACAATAATCTTTTATAAGTTGCTTTCATGGGTGGTTGAGGCTAATAGCCTGGAGAAATTTGAAGGTCAGATGGATAAATACGACTTAACTAAAAAATAAACTATATATTTGACTCTCTCCTGTAGCAAAAGCCTAAGGCTTCCTTGCACCACATGGCTAATACACTACACTGCACTGCATTATGGTTTCAAAGTAATTTGGAATAAATTAACTGAAATTTCCATGCCAAATGTTTTGGAATTCTATGGTTCTCTCATCACTGACTATAATACTAGATAAACAAACAAACCTTATTTATATTGCACTAGCAAGAATGCCAAAACAATTAAGTCAAAAGTTCCCCTATTCACTTAATTGTGAAAAGGGGAACTTTCCCTATTTTATAAAAAAATTATGAACACCAACATTTGGAATATTATATTCAGGTCTGGAGGCCTTATTCAAAAAAGCAGAGAACTATTAGGAATGATCCAAAGAAAGGCACCTAGCTTATGAGTACTAAGGGTTGTCCCCATGAGAAGCATCTTAGAAAATGTGGACTGCAGTGCCTGGAAACTAGACACTTTAGGAGTGAAATGACCAAGGTATTTAAGGCCCTTAAAGGAATAAGCAAATTAAAATAACCAGGCATGAATAATATAAAATTTGGGAAGTAACAGAAGATTAAATCTCATGAAGTTCACCTTCAGGCAGCCTATTGTTGATCACTGGAATGTACTGATGCTTGGAGTTGAGGGACAGAGGGTGAACTATTTGACATTGTTTAGCCTGATTAATACTTATACTAATAAGATATGAGTTGTGGCAATAAAGTTCCTGGACCAGTGAAATAAAAAGAATGCAAAGAGCTCAAAAATGGATTTATTTCTATTCCAAGTAATCGCCACCTGATTGAATGCAATTATTACGGCATTCTAAAATTTTTTGAAAAGAGTCAGCTAAGGCATCCAAAGAGATGACATTTAGTTCAGTGGTTACATTTTTCTTTATGTCCTCAACATCCTGAAATCTTTCCTTTGAGGGCAGTTTCCACCTTAGAAAAGAGGAAAAAATCCCCTGGTGCTAGATCAGGAGAGTAGGGTGGATGATTGATTTGTATAATTCCATGTTTTATCAGAAAAGTTTTCACAACAAGTACAGAATGGGTAGGAGCATTGTCCTGCAACAAGAAACCAGCTGCCTGTCTGTTGAAATTGCAGCCTCATCTGGGAAATGCACTTCAATAGGCTTTGAAGCAGTATATAGAACAGAGCATTGAATTTCTCCCATTCAGGCAAAATCCTTGTGAATTACACAGTTTGTAAAAAAACATGGTCAGCATCATCTTGATTCTGGCCTTTAATATTTGAAATTGCTGATGCCATGGCCCTTATGGGTAGCACAGTTGGTAGAATCATCCTCCTCCCAATGAGAGGAATTTTGATGGGCCTTTTACACAATGTGGCTGGGTTAGTCGATCTCAGACAAGGGTAATATCATTTTTTCTCCCAGAAACTTTGGTTTTGAATCCAGCAAACAGAAAATTGACCACAGAACAAACACGAAATTTACAGACAGTATACATGGAGCAATATGTCCTTAGCCACTGATGTTCTCAAAATCCGACAACAACTGACCATGCCTGGCATAAATGGAACCATTGTTTCAGCATTAAGCCACATTTTAACAATGGTGAGATGAACTGGTTTTTCATAATCAATAACAATACTTTGAAGCATAAACACTGTAACCTAATATCCTTAAATTAACTGGAAAGCAATTTACACGTCAAATCCATTTACTCATTTTTGTTCGGAAGTAAAGCATTATTGATACAATGTCCAATTTTTTAAACAATGGACTTTAAGAAACTAATAGAACTTGACACAAAACTGAAACATACTATCCATATAAATGCCATCAGCAATTTTAAAAAATAAAAACATTAACAAAGTATTACCTTAGTCTCTTTATTATTAATAAAAAAAAGTCTAACTCTGTTTTTACACATTCCATTTTGGCCAAACACTGAGATAAATCTTGATTTTTAGGAAGAAATGAAAAAAATAGATTGGCAAGCACTATACATATTGTTCCTGGCAGGTTGAATGTTGCACTTTGTGAAATTTGAAGCAAATTCATTACTTATGAGTTCTTGATAAAATAAGTTTTAATGGTCCCTCTGACATATCACCAACAACTTTTTTCGTGAAACTGTTTTAAAACACTGGAGCATTCACTTTTTCTGAATTACATTTATGACTTAAAATAAATGACTTGTAATATGGTTATAATTCAAGTTGTTTTGAAGTTGATTCCATGTATAATTTGTGAGGAAAAATTCCCACAATTAGACTGTAGGATTAAAAACACCTAGGGGCAATGAGAAGGATATTATAATCTAATTCTGACCACGTTTATTTAATTTTTGGAACAGATTATTTTAGCACTGAAGAATTCAAATGAAGTATCAGCATGGCAACAGATTATGCAGAAAGACTGGCTCAATTTGGATGCTCCAATTCTGATGATGTTTATTTTGATGGAATTATTATTTTACATAGGTTTTGACACATTAATATTTCTAAAAATTTCTATCAACAGGAAATAATTCAAAATTGTTCATATTTTAACATTATCCTACATTTCAATCTATTACAATTTCAATTTATTTCAATCAGTGGATTTTCCACAATTGTGAACATACATGTATATATATTTTTTTATATTTAAAGCATATATTTTTAATTAATTTTTTAAAATAACACCATCAAGACATGCATGTTTTCCTTTTATTCAAACTCACCCCCCCCTTCTTTACGCATGGCATAATTTGTCTCTGTGATAAGAAGCCTTGCATTGCTAAGATTAGTTGTGAACAGCACTTGTGAATATAAAACTAACATATTCTTCATAAATTGTGCTGGAGTTGTTTATGCTGGCACTTTTATTATTTTCACAAGTGAACACGAAGCTCTTGTGCTCTTTGGCACTGGTGCTCCTGCTGTTTATGCAGCCCTGAGTGCTTCAACAATTCCAGCTACTCCAAAAGCACGACAATATCATGCAGCCATGGACAGAAAGATCCACTAATTTAAAATTCATATATTTTATGATTGCATATGTCAGGCTTAATTTTATTTGTTTATTTCTTGTATTTGTTTATGTTTTGTTAATGAAAAAGTTTATGCCAAACTTTTTCATTAACAAAACAATTAATGATGCAGATCATTAATTGTAATAACTGAGAAATTACTAAAACTGTTGGCGCACTATGGCCATTGATGCGGATGCACCTAAAAAATTCCCAAATAAACAAAAAAACTAAAACTGTCATTTTCGTGGTTCTGATAAAGTTTGTTTTGTTTTGTTTTCTTTTTTTTTTCTTAATAACAAGCCACATTGCCACCCAATGCAGGCTTCAGCCAGCTGGTGGAGAATGATGGTTGCTTATGAAAGCTCTTCCCAGTCCATTTTTACTACAAAAAACTATAGTGACTTAATATATAGAATTCACTTGTATCACATTAAAAAATAGAATTCCTTCATATCACATTCAAGAAAGAAGCAAAAACATGCTGATGAACTTTTGGTATTGAACATGTTCACCAATTGTGTTCACCTCATGAAAAAACTGCCCCAATGTATTATCAGACCCTCTTGATGAAGATATAAGAGTTCTGGATGTCACTGTAGAGCAGACCTACTTCTCCTTTCAAGGAGAATATTATGCATAAATAAGAGGACCTAGCATGGAGAACCCTCCCTCTCATAGCTACTGTGTCCACCACCACCATGCCCCTCCTCCAAACCACCCCCAGTATGTCAATGAAATTCTAGAGTCAGTGTGATAGTAGTGAAGTAAGTTAAGGAGAATTACATTTCTTTCACAATAACTTAAATAACAACAATCATATTAAATTCTCTTTTAATATTACTCCTTTTAGCCATAAATATCAATTACACAGAAAATAAATTAAATGCTTTTTAAAAAATTCATACTACCCCACCTACAAAAAATCAGCCAATACCTTGTTTGTCATCAGTTATCCCACAAAACACCTGATCTTAGTCAACTCAGGGATTGTGTCTAAAAGGTACGAAACTGAGAGTTATTACGATAGGTACCCTTCTCCCATCAAAACAATCTCCTCCATAAAATTTGCCTTTCAAGCATGAAAGGCAAAGTATCTGGATCGTGAAAAGGCACTCTTGGAATGGCTAATGATGAGGCATGCAAAAAACGTTCCTGTACATGGTATTCATTTAAAGGTAAGGCTGAATCATTTGTGCATCAAATGGATATTAAAGAATTTAAAAGTTCAGAAATTTAAGACTCATCACAGCCTGTTTTTCAAAGAAGTGTGGTGAAACTGCAGCTGTGGACATTGACACCACAAAGAAATGGAAGGAAAATTGTTTAAAAAATGTTTTTCTGACATACAATCACAGCAACATCTTCAATTCTGATGAAACTGGACTCTTTTTAAATAAAACACTTACATTTAAAGGTGAGAAATGTAGTGATGGAAAAAAGGGCAAACAATGGGTTACCATTCTCCTAGCAGCAAATATGTCTAGCACAGAGAAGCTCTCTTTTTTAATCATTAGGAAAGTCCAGAAGCCTTGATGCTTTAAAGGTTTGACGACATGTATCGAGCAAACCAAAAGGCATGGATGACATCGCAAATCTATGAAGAATATATCAGCGACTTAGATCACAGGATGAGTGGGAAGAATAGAAAAAAATTGCTGTTTATGGATAACTGCACCCCTCATTGTCAAGTGAACGGTCTATGTGCAATCACTGTTGAATACCTACCACCAAATATGATGTTGGTTCTTCAGCCACTTGATCAAGGTGTAATCCAGTGTTTTAATAAAAAATATTGAAGAATGCTATTAAACAAAATTGTGTTATCTTGAAAGCAGAATTCAATGTAAAATCGACATTCTACAGGCAATGTATTTATGTGTTTCATCATGGGAAGTATGAAAAAAGTGAACACCAACTACTTCACACATGCTGGATTTACCGCCTTGAATAATGCAATGTGTGAAGTTTTGCATGCCCCTTCCTCTATTAATTGTGAAGAACAGTCTGATAACAACAAAGAAATCTTTGAGCATGTGTGTCATCTTCATCCACTTCTGCAGATTATGCAGAAGTGGATGAAGACATTGAAGACATGCATTTCGGGATATGCATGAATTAAGAGGAATTCATTGCAGACATAATGGAATTTTCTAAAATTTGTAGTGATGAAGATGAGGAACCTACTGTGGTTGAACAAGAAGTTTCAGTGAAAGATGCTCATCAAGGATTAGAACTTGTACATCGATTTTTTCAAGCACAGCTTAACTGTGAAATAACTGCTATCGTGCACCTTCATAATTCTCTTTTAAAACATGCTCTACCATTGAAAGAGCATGTTTTGACAGATTATCTTAAAGTATCAAACAATTCTCTTGATATGTAGCCTATGTAGTGAAATTTACAATTTAATGATAACCTTGCTGCACTCTACAATCAATGCAGAATTTACAATCATAATTTCCATGTTTAATACTGTAGTACATATAAATAAGATTATACCATATTGAATTGGTACAATTACATTAAATATTCAAGCTTTTACTTGTTTTGTTGCTGATTTTATGAATGATCGATATAATGTCTTTCTGATATAATGACTGTTTTTCTCATTCTCGGGGGGTTGTTGTATACAGCTTTGACTGTATTATGATTTATAATTATGCTGTTATGTATAATTATAAAATTTTAAACTTATGTGAAATAATTATCTCCTTACCATATCCACCAGTGCTATGTAAAGAAACATCCCAGCTGTTCCAGCAAAAACCCACATGGTAGCACTACTGAGATTGCCAAGGGCAACTCCTATAGTCATTCCAATAAAACATAATACTGATGACAGTCCATTGTACATCAGAGCCTGCTTTGCTTTCATACCAGTTTTCAAAAGCATGGCAAAGTCACCTGAAATGGATTCATAAATAAATTAGCTTAGTCATTATAATACATTATGTTTCACTCATAAAGCTAAATAGAAGTGATTTTAAGTGATTATCTGTTATGGTAACACTATCAAAACAAGGCCAAAAGGAAAGTTAAGTAAACCAAATTAATTCTAAAATAGAATATAACAAAGATATCTCACAATGTGAATAAACAAACAAACCTGTAACTTGTGAAAAAATAATAATAATAAACAAACAAACCTATGATAAATGACAACATATAACCTGGATATTCGTTCATAATCAACATAACTATAATATTTAGAATTAAAATAGTTTACAGATTGTAAAAAAAAATAACAACAATAAAATAAATGAATAAATGTGTAATAAAAGACTGAAATCTGGATTACAGAACCAGTCTATCTAGAAAATGAAGTAATGCTAAAAATTATTATACAAAAATAAAGTGAGAGAACAATGGCAACAGTAAGGAGAACGTTGAACCAAGAATAGTGCATTTATCCATATCTCTAAAGCTACTATTGTCATTCAGTTGAACAAATCTAAAATCTTACAAATCATTTAGATAAGATACAGATAGTTCCCAACTTTACGAGTTAATTCGTTCCTAGTGCATGCTCATAAAGGAAAAACTTGTAAAGTGAGAATTAATTACTAATAGACAATGGGTAATTAATTAGGGGTTACATTCTCAACAATGAAATTAGTTAGCTAACTAGTTTGTGGTTGAACAATGATTGATTTATCCAAAGAAATGAAAATGTAGCCTGTAAAATCAAGCAAATTATAATAATAAAGAAATTATTTATGACTTACGAATGTTAAAGAATGTTTATTCATCATCATCGACTAAATGCACACTCATTATTGGCTCGGAACTCGCTGGTTTGTTGCATAAGGCATCTTCTTCAGAAATGTTTCAAGACGCGTTTGTTTCCAAGATAATCTTCTCTTTTCTTTATAAATTTCAATAGCATGCATAAGCATTTTTTAACGGAATGCACAAATTGCAACTAACACAATTTGTATGAAGTGACAAGTTTATGAAGCTTAATAAAAAGGAATGAAGAGAAGATTCTGAAAATTTATTGATGTTTTTTATACAATTGAAGATTTCAGTAAAGGAGAAACACATTTCACCATAATAACGTAAAAAACCACACAATTCCAACTATTGGTATTTTCGCAAATGCAGGAAGATCAAGTTTACTACTCATTTATAATAGATTGCACTAACAGAAAAGCCCAATAAACCGGAAAGGGCAAATGGTTTTTATTGTTTTATAGTCATGACCTCCAGAAATGTGCTTTAGAAAAATATCACAAAGCCGTTCAAAATTGGTTCTTATAACAGAACATATGATAACGATGAAAGTGTAGTGCATTTTAATGATTTGAATTGGTAGCTAATACAATTTACACTATAAAAACAACCTTTTAGAGAGTTATATAGCAAAAATTTCAACTTCTGAGTTCGTAGAATGAATTACCAAAAAACGATGTGTTATTGGGCTCACATTATGATATTTTCGCGATATGATGGTCTCTGGAACGGATTAATACCATAAAGTGGGGTACACTTTATTGTATAGCTACCGGCGTGGTTTGAAATGCAGTATTTATGAATGTTTAACATTCATTTTTTGCAATTAATGTTCATATTTTTGATTTTGTTGATATTTGATACTTGAAAAAAAAAAAAAAACTCGTAAACCTGGGAACTCACAAAGCGAAAACTCGTAAAGCGGGAACTGCCTGTATATCCATGTGGTGATTAGGCATTGTTTAATATTTAAAATGTATCACTCTTTTGCCACGTGGATCACAATTTTGGCCAGAAGATGCTTAAATTCAAAATCACATGGGTAATGCAAAATTAGTTAATTAAAGTGCTTTGACCTAATTTCTAAACTTATTACAAAGGTAATAAATTCAGAATTATATAGGTATCCTTTAGTAATATGTATATGCTGAATTCAAAAATGAAGTCAGTATACATTGATCAGTATCGTGTCTAGTATCGTGAATTTATACCCCCACATGTGTATAATCAATATCAAATCTTGTTCAGTGGTAAAATAACATTCTGATTCCACAAAGAATACAGAATGCTCAAACATGTATCCCTCAGTACAAATTATTCTGTAGTTTGACACTACTCATTATTTTCACCATCAGTTCTTCAGAATAAAGCAGAGGTATGAAGATTGAGCATCATATCCACTATATTTGGTGATCAGTTATAAGCCAATCATCATTAAAGCTTTTATCAGTATCATCTGCACTAATTCTAAAAAGATTAATAAATCCGCATGAAATAAGGAATTGAGAAGGTGAAATGTCTGTAACAAGTTCAGGCAAAAATGGCCTAAATTAAAAAAATTTGTTTTGTATTTTTTTTTTTTTTAATGCATCTTTGTTTAAGATGTTTTACAGTTTTTATATAATCTGTTTGTTCAGATTCATCTTTAGTGCTATGCAATTTACAAATTTAAAGTAATCTAATAAAAAAAAAAAAGTAATTATATTATTGGCATATGTGAAGGAAAAAAATTTGATTGAAGGCTTGTTATTATGTTAAAATATTACTACTGAAACAGTGGAGGTGTAGGCTATAGGATAAACTGGATTTAAAGTAATTTTATCAATCGCCATCCAGCTTAGGGAAAGTTTTCTTTAGCTCTCTACTGAGCACATTAATGGTAAACATCCATTCATTAAACTTAAAAATTAAAATATCTGTTAAAGCGACATCAATTTGATGCAAATTATCATCCCATTGCAATCGCCTCTACTCTTTCCAAAGTAATGGAGAAAACAATTAACCACCAACTCTTAAACTATCTACAAACCTTCCATCTGATCAACGATCGCCAGTATTGATTCCGTCAATGACGATCCACTGGTGATATTCTGGCTTATGTTACCCATCTTTGGACAAATTCAATGGGAAAGTTTGATGAAACTCAAGCAGCTGCTCTTGACATTTCAAAGGCTTTTGATTATGTTTGGCATAAAGGTCTTCTAAATAAGCTTCCATCTTATGGTTTGCCAACTGTTTTTTGTAATTTGGTATCCAGTTTTCTCTCTGACCTGGGTGTTACCCAAGGTTCAGTTCTTTCTCCCACTCTTTTCCTCCAGTATATTAATGACCTTCTTCCATTGACCAGAAATCCTATTCATAGTTTTGCTGATGATAGCACATTGCATTCCACTTTCCAGTTTGAGAAATCTTGCTCTGCTCAAACAGCTTCAACTTCTTGAATATCCACTACCAATTCCTTAAATGCCAATCTCCAGGTAATTCTCCAGTGGGGAAATAATAACTTAGTTGATTTCAATCCTCCTCTCAGTCCTGTCTTATATCTCACAAAAAGGATTCTTCTGCTTCTATGCCCATCTTTGATGATACTCCGATTTCTAGGCAATATCATATATCTCTATTGGGGATTACCCTGACTTCTAATCTCTCTTGCCATGAGCACATTGCAAATATTGCTTCCTCTACATCTAAAAAACTGGGTTTTCTCTTTCGCTCTCTGCGTTACTTTTCTTCCAAACAGCTGTTCACTCTGTACAAATCTCAAATCAGCCGTACCATGGAATATTGTTCCCACATCTGGGGCATGTCCTTAAAACCTCTCCCAGGCTTCTAGATTCCATTCAAAAGAGAGCAATTAGATTAATTAATGACTGATCTCTAACAGAGTGTCTCCACTCTCTGTCTCATACACATTCTGTTTCTGCTGCATGCCTTTTCTATAGATACTTTCATGGGCACTGTTCTTCTAAACTGGCTTCTGTAAATCCCGTTCTCTCTTCCATGGCAGTCCGAACATGTGCCGCAACCGGTCAACATTCTTTTACTGTCCAACTTGAAACTCACAGAACCAACTTGAAACTCACAGAACCAACTTTTCATCTTCCTCATTTATTCATTCAACTGCTGTTTTCTGGAACAACCTTCCTTCATACGTATTTCCTGAAAATTACAATTTACAGAAGTTTAATGTCAACAAGTATCTTCTTTCACCTTCAAACCCATGCACAGTACTAAGTATTATAGGTTTTAATACCTCTTGTGTTTGGGGGTTTCATTAAAAAAAAAAAAAAAAAACTTGAACTCTAGTTTTCATTCACTATTGTTTTAACTTTCAATCTACATTATTAATTGTTCTGTAATTGAAGGAGTTTGGCAATATAAAAAAAATAAAACAGCATGTTTTCTTAAGCTAATTAATGCAATTATTGTAAAGTGAGAATTTAAAATTAGCAGCATCTCTGACATACAATTATTGAAGCATGTTTTCCAAGTGTTTAATGATGGTAATGGTTTTGTGTTTAATGATGGTGATGGTTTTGTGTTTTACAGTAGTCTGATTGGTGTCCAATTTATATTCAACTTATATTCACTCTTATATCTCAACTTATATACAAACAAAAAAAATATTCACGGTTAGCAATACATTCTTCTCCACAGTAATACCATCTGTAGCAACTGTGAAGACAATAACTAATACAGGCAAGATAAATAAACGTGGTTAGAGCATATATATCTAAAGCATACCAAAAGAGGATGTATTTTAAAAATTAATTAAAAGTATACATTTTCAATATAAAGAATGGATTTTCACAGTTGCGTTCATAATAGATTGAAAATAAAGGTGTCATCGAAAAGTAAATAATTTTGAATTTTTTCTTGCTGATTTTTAAATTTTATAAAATGGGGTATTTTTTCTGAGTGCAACTGCATTGTGAAAAAATTTACACACCTGCTGCAAGGTTAACAGTAAATAAAAGGATTAACAAAAACAAAGCTCTTACCAAGTTCATGAGGGAGCTCATGGCAAAAGACTGCAACAGTAGTGCTTAAACCTCCTGCTATTCCACTGCCAAATGCAGCACCTACACAAAATTTAAATTGTACATCATTAACAATAATCACTTTGCAGATATGTTATTAAAGCTATTCAATTGTAATGTAGCCCACCCTTGTAAAACCTTAAGATATCCAAAACAAGAGTGCTTAAGGTATGTTGGTTATGCCTTTATGTTGGTCTCAGATACCTTAAATACTTTTTCAACTGAAATTATTTAAAAAAAATAATACAGGTAACCACCGCATAACGCTGATAATTTGTTCTGGAAAAACAGAGCGCTAAGTGAATCCGTGCTAAGCGAGCACCGCATTCCCATAAGGTAATATCATCATCATCATCAGCCATTTTAAATCCACTGCAGGATGAATGCCTCTCTAGCAACTTTCTGGTTCCTTCTGTTTTGAGCACTGGCCATTCATTTACTACCCACAAACTCATGAATTTTATCTATCCATCTCCGCCTTTGTATTCCAGGTTTTCTTCTAGCTCCTCTTGGGTACCATTCTGTTTCTTAGTCCATCTGTCATCATGTCTTTGAGCTATGTGTGCTGCCCAAGACCATTTTAGTTCTTTAGTTTTGATAAGAATGTCCTTTACTTGAGTTTGCTGCCTAATCCATGTGTTTCTCTTCTTATCTAACAGTCTGATTCCTAATATAATTCGTTGCATTCTTCGCTGTGTAGTTCTCAGCTTCTCTTCCATTCTTTTGGTGAGAGCCCAAGTTTCACTTCCATAAGTCATGGTGGGGAGTATACATTGGTTCATTATTTTACGTTTCAGACAAACTGGGATATTGCTCTTCAGTATGTGACTATATTTCCTGAATGCTATCCATCCAAAATTTATTCTTCTCTTGACTTCCAGCCATTTATCATTATTACAGCTAATAACTTGTCCCAGATAAGTATACGACTCCACCTTTTCAATTACTGCTCCTTCAATCGTAATTTCCCTTTCTGTGGCATACTTGTTCATCATTACTTTAAACGTGTGCATAACTGATTAAGATTTTCCTCTAATTCTTTGGGATCGTGGCTTATGACCACAATGTCATCTGCAAATTGTAAATGGTTTAGGTACTCTCCGTTCACATTGACTCCTTTCTGCGACCAGTCTGAAAGTTTTCTCAAGGGCAGCAGTAAACAGCTTCAGAGATATTGTGTCTCCTTGTCGAACTCCTTTCTAGATTTTAAATTTCCTACTGTCTTTGTCTAGTCTAACAAAGGAGGTAGCATTCTTATTCTTATTTTCTTCAAAATCATAATATGTGGGGTATCTATGCCTTGTCTTTCCAGTGCCCGAAACATTGCCTTATGCTGTATGGAGTCAAATGCCTTTTCATAATCCACAAATGCCAGGCATAATGGTGTTTTATATTCATTTGCTTTCTCCATTAGCTGTGATGTTATGTGAAGGTGATCCATAGTTGAGAATCCTGTCCAAAAGCCAGCTTGCTCTTTCGGTTGATTCTCATCAAGTATTCTTTCTAATCTGTTAGTAATGACCCTTGTGAACAACTTGTATATGTGGGATAACAAGCTAATTGGTCTATAATTTCCAATTTCTGATTCATCTCCTTTCTTATGCAGCAAAACTATGATTTCATTATTCCACTGCTTAGGCGTCACACCTTTTCTAATGCACTTTGTGAAGAGCCTTGCCAGTTTTTGTGTTATGTCTCTTCCTCCCAATTTTAACAACTCTACAGTAACTTCATCTTCCCCCGGGGCTTTCTGATTCTTCATTTTCTTCAATGCAAGTTCTACCTCATCAGGAAGAATATCGGGTATGTTGTATGTGTTGCTACTTTGCAATCCATCTTCCCCACTGCTGGCATCATTCCCCTGCTCCTTGTATAATTCTCTATAGTAGTCTTCTGCTATTTGAATTATGCCTTCTCTGCTGTTTATAAGTACACCATCGCTATTCTTCAGTTTCAGTATCATTTGTCTTTCTTTATTACTGCTCATGGCTGCTGATTTAAATCCTTTGTTTTCCCTTAATGCTTGTTCTACTTTTCTTGTGTTAAATCTTCTTATGTCCTCTCTGAGTCTCTTTCTAATGGCTTTGCATAACTCAGTATACTCAATTTTCTCCCTGTCAGTGTTTTTCTTGCTTTTCATTTGTCGTCTTCGGTTCATCATGACAAGTGTTTCTTGACTAATTTTTTCTTCTTTGGATTTCTTTTTCCCTATAGTTTTCTTGGGCTTTATCACTTTCAGAAAGTTGTAATATTCCTAGTCAATATCTTGGTCCTGAGCAGTCTGCAGAAGCTCAAACTTGTTCTTAAGTTCCAGTACATACTGCTTTTTCTTCTCTTCTGTTATCTCAAAGACTTTTGTATTATTTACTCGAGTCAGTTTTTTTCTTTCCTTTCCTACATCTATATCAAGTGTACATCTTACCATTCTGTGATCACTTCCAACATTTACCTTATTCAGGACGGTAACATCATTCACAATATATCTTCTGTTAGTGAAGATGAAGTTGATTTCATTAGTAGTTAATCCATTTGGACTCTTCCATGTCCACTTTCTGTTCACCCTTTTCTTGAAAAAAAAGTGTTCATTACTGACAGTCCTTGAGATTCTGCAAATTCCACAAGTCTTTCACCTCTTTCATTTCTTTCACCAATTCCAAAATTTCCTTCCTAGTGAAGATGAAGTCGATTTCATTAGTAGTTAATCCATTTGGACTCTTCCATGTCCACTTTCTGTTCACCCTTTTCTTGAAAAAAAAGTGTTCATTACTGAAAGTCCTTGAGATTCTGAAAATTCCACAAGTCTTTCACCTCTTTCATTTCTTTCACAAATTCCAAAATTTCCTATAGTTCCCCTTTCTGCACTGTTTTGTCTTTTTTCAACCTTAGCATTGAAGTCCCCCATAATAATAGTGTAGTGGGTTTCTGCTCATCTAGAAGACTCTCAATTTCGGTGTACATTTCTTCAACCTCTTCATCATCATGGCTCGATGTTGGTGCATAAATCATTATAATCTTTAGCTTGTACCTCTTAGAAATCTTGAGTATTAGTCTTGTCACCCTTGGTGATGTACTTTTGAATTCTAAAATGTTGTTTTTAAAATCTTTATGGACCAGAAACCCAACTCCACCTTCACTCCTTTCACTGTTTCCATTGGTGTACAGCAGATTTCCACTTGATAAACTTATAAGTGATTCATTTCTTCTTCTTGTTTCAGCCAAACCGATGATATTCCAATTCACATTTTCTAATTCCTTTTCCAGCTCTAATATCCTGTCTTCACCGATGAGTGATCTTACGTTATAACAGGCCAAGTTCAGTTTCCGTGCATGGCAGCCTGGTCGTACCCAGAGATTCTTAGCACCCTCTGCTTCCACTCTGATCCTTTCGCTGCCGTAAGAGGGAGAGTGAAAGCTGCTGGGGACTGAGGGCCATTTGTATTGTTGTGCTGTCATATGCTGGAGGGTTTGGTCTTTTCCTCTTCACACTGACCAGGCGTCTTGAAGTTGATAGCCTAAATAAATTTAAGCCTGAGCTGGATAGGTGTTTGGTACGAATGGAGGGGTGAAATGGGAGCAGTTTTTTTTTTTTTTTGGCTGATGCTGCATAAGCTTGCTTTCTTGCATCATATGCTTCTACTAATGCTAATGTTAACTGCAATTTTTGCAGTTAGCATTAGCATTAGTATTATTGTTTCTATATATTCGGTTTTTGTAATTGCTTTCGGCATCTCAAAGGCTTTTGATCATGTTTGGCATAAAGGTCTTCTAAACAAGCTTCCGTCTTATGGTTTGCCTACTGTTTTTTGTTATTGGTTATCCAGTTTTCTCTCTGATTGCTCACTGAGGGTGATGGTAGATGGCTCTCTGTCTTCTAACTTCTCCACTAATGCCGGTTTCCCCCAAGGTTCAGTTCTTTCCACCACTCTTTTCCTCATTATATTAATGACCTTCTTCCATTGACTGGAAATCCTATCCATAGTTTTGCCGATGATAGCACATTGCATTCCACCTTCCATTTTGAGAAACCTTGCCCTGCTCAATCAGCTTCAACTTTTCGAAAATCTGCTACCAATTCCTTAAATGCCGATCTCCAGGTAATTCTCCTGTGGGGCAAAGACAACTTAGTTGATTTCAATCCTTCTAAAACTCAGTCTTGTCTTATATCTCGCAAAAAGGATTCTTCTGCTCCTATGCTTATCTTTTGTGACACTCCAATTTCTAGGCAAAATGATATATCTCTTTTGGGAAT
The DNA here is from genome assembly GCF_048544385.1 of Mastigoproctus giganteus. Classification (NCBI taxonomy): domain Eukaryota; kingdom Metazoa; phylum Arthropoda; class Arachnida; order Uropygi; family Thelyphonidae; genus Mastigoproctus; species Mastigoproctus giganteus. Next base: position 181,831,813 of record NC_143576.1, read on the forward strand.
TACCCTGACTTCTAATCTCTCTTGGCACAAGCACATTACAAATATTGCTTCCTCTGCATCTAAAAAACTTGTTTTTCTGTTTTGCTCTCGGCGTTACTTTTTTTCCAAACAGCTGTTCACTCTGTACAAATCGCAAATCCACCCTATCATGGAATATTGTTCCCACATCTGGAGTGGTGCCTCCAAAATCTCTCTCAGGCTTCTTGATTCCATTCAGAAAAGGGCAGTTAGGTTAATTAATGATTCATCTTTAACAGGGTCTCTCTACTCGCTGTCCCATAGACATACTGTTTCTGCTGCATGCCTCTTCTACAGATACTTCCATGGGCACTGTTCTTCTGAATTGGCTTCTACAATTCCCACTCTCTCTTTCAAAACAGTCCAAACACATGCCACCACCAGCCAACATCCATTTACTGTCCAACTTCAAACTCACAGAACCAACTTTTCATCTTCCTCGTTTATTCATTCAACTGCCATTTTCTGGAACAACCTTCCTTCATACGTATTTCCTGAAAATTACAGTCTACAGAAGTTCAAGTCCAATGTCAACAAATATCTTCTTTCATCTTCCCAACCTCCAACCCAAGCAGGGTACTAAGTACTATAGGTTCTAATACCTCTTGTGTTTGGGGTTTACATAAAAAAAAAAAAGAAAAAAAAACTACTTTTCTTTCCAAGGAATTGTAATATTAATATCATTTGGTTAAAAAATACTTTTTTTAAATTCTGAATGTGAAATTTATATATCTTTCAGCTATATGTTTTGCAAATGCAAAAGACAGTTTTCCTCAGTAAAATACACGTCAATTTATGCAGAATCACTTTACTGAAGAGCAATATTTATTTTTTGTATAGTCTTTGTAATGTGTCTGTTAATACCTTGCAATTCTGAATGCATTGTTTTAAAGGTCATTTCCAAATTGCAAAAGTGCTTGTGCAGCTAACATTTCCTTCAGATTTTGAGATTTACAAGCAAATGAAAAATATTGAATACGTCTAATGAGATACTAATACCATGGGAACTCGTGCCTTCTTTCTGCTCCTCATTGTTGAGCATTCCATAGTGCTTTTCCAGCTCATTTTGTTGCTTCAGTAATGCTTTATTCTTTTCCTCTTCTGCTTTATATTTCAATTTGTTCCTTTCTTGTTTCTGTTTTTATCCTCTCTTCTTCTTCCATTCCATTTCTCCAGTTCTAAACTTTCATTTTTATATGCATGATATTCTAGAATTGTTGATGTACAAAAAAATAATAATAATAAAATAAAAGAAACAAATTGTATATTTGTTTACATCCTTAAAATTTCGTTGAAGTTTTAGAGTAACTGGTACATTGGTAGAAGAACTTCCTGACAACGTGTAATGTTTAACAACATTCTGAATAGTTCTTAAGCACTGACTGTTTTTATATTTAATGAACATGTCATTTGAGATAATAATGATTTATTTTTTGAAATTCCTCTTTCTACATCTTCTTGCTCATGTGAGAATGTCAGTACTACAATATAACAAACACGGTAGAGTGTTCACCTACTCAGTTCACTCACACTATAACTGTGGGAAAGTGAAAAAAAATAAAAATTCCACAACTATGCCAAGTAAAAATTTATCTATATATTATGAAAGTACAGAAAAATCAGAGACCTGTCTCTAACTGACAGTTAACACGAAATCATTATTTTTAAGATGTCCCTCACAGTTATAGGTGCCATTGCTACAAGGTTAAAAATGCAAATCTAATATCAAAAAATATATATTTTTTATTGTTTATCAAGTTAAAAAATTACAGATTGTTATATTTACCAATAGCCAATCCATCACAGAAATTGTGAAGACCATCTCCCATAATAACCATCCAAGCAACAGCACTAACTGATTTTGGCACGTCATGACTATGACTATGACTATGATGACCATGGTCGGATACTGTAACCACGTAACTATGCTCATCATCAATATTTTTGTATGTTACAGTTTCTTGTTCTTCAGTGATACTGGGCAGAAAAATAACATCTGATGGAACCTGAGAAGTAGCCAACAGCAACTTGTAATCACCTTTAGTGGAATCCTGAGAAATAATCTTTGTTTTCATTACATCAGATGTGGATAAATGAACTTCGTTTTCTGGAGAAGACACATTTAGTTCTAAAAAAATTAATAATAATTTTTTTATTATTAAATAAAAAAGACACATTTAGTTCTAAAAAAATTAATAATAAAATAAAATAAAATAAAAAAATTTAAATATAAAAGCATAGACATTATACACACATTATTAATACCCTTCCCATTCTCCCTCTTCCTACCAGAGAAATATTTTGGCTACATATTTTTTACACAGGGTCATGTTAATGTGGATGCCTGGAAGCAGTTGCCCACTCTCAGAAGCAGCAAAATGATCACAGACCTTTTTTATTTCTGGGATGGAGGGAGGAAGGGAGGGATACCAAACTGAGCACTGATACTCAGCCATGTTGGGAAGGTGGGGGGGTAGCATTTTGTTGTTTGCATTGAATCACTTAAATTTTAACATGGCCCTGCCTACAAATGTAACAAGCAAAATAAAAACACCTTTTATTAAACTCATTACAGTTATTGACTTTTATTTTTTATTCAGTTCACTTTTTTTTAATAAGCCATTTTCAACCGTGTTCTTGGTTATGTTGTTATTTGGTTTTTTAGGAGCATTAGCAACTAAGGCCATATTGCCTTAGTTGCTAATGCAGAAATGGAGGATGCGGAAAGGTCAGATTCCCTGACCTTTCCGCATCCTCCGTATTTGGTGGTGATGGGTTCGAACCCATGTCTAATCAAGAAGCGTGTGCTACGCACTGCTGCTCCTTCCCACCTGGCTACGGAGGCACCCATGTTCTTGGTAAGGTTCACAAATTAGACACATACACATTCATCATACTCGTATGATGAATGTGTATATGGAAACTTGCCACTAATAAGGAATTAATTAGGAGCAATTATAATTTCAGAACAATATACTGCACATTTTGTGAAGATTGACAAATAATTAGCAGGGATTTTTTTTTAATTATATGAAATTATGAGTTTTCAGTTATTGTTGTTGTTATTGTTATTTGGTTTTTAGGGGCATTAGCAACTAAGGCCATATTGCTCCGTGAATATGCAGTGGTCATTCCCTGACCTTTCCGCATCCTCCGTATTTGGTGGTGACGGGCTCGAACCCCGGTCTAATCAAGAAGCGTGTGCTGCGCACTGCTGCTCCTTCCCACCTGGCTACGGAGGCGCCTATGAGTTTTCAGAGGCTGGAAACTAATAGTTTCCTAAAAAATAAGAGCAAATCCTAAGTATGACTGAAAAGAAATGAGGTGGCTAACAAATAAATAACACCCAAAACTGGAAGAAACAACAAAATGCTGGCATATATACCATTATCTTTTCTTATATAATTAATCTGAATGCTCATCTGAATCATGAAACTTATTGCAATTATTTGAAAATTTTAATAACTATTGAAATTATTAAACCCATTACAATTCTGAGTATAAAATAAAAATAACAATAAGTAAGTAATTTTCCAAAAAATACAACTTCTTTCTTAAGATTACATTACTTATTACTTACTGTTTAAGACATCTTGGCTCTCTTTTCCAAGGACACTTTCATAAGAATTTGCTTTGTAATGAGACAGTTTTTCTCCTACTGTAATCATACTTTTATCTGTGTCCAATGTAACTGACTTTGAGGATTGGCTAACCTAGAGTAATTCCATATTATAAATATAAAAAAGTAGATAACAGTACAGATTTAAAAAAAAAAAAAACTATAAATTATTTATATGTAACATGATATATTACTAAGAGGAAATTTAGAAGTTCTGTAATGTATACAGAATCACACTGTGTATCCTGAAAATGGGTAAGTGGAAAAGAATAGGAGAGACTGTACATATAGGGTGTTATCAAAATAAATGAAACCCCTATCAATATGATTCCTATGTGCATTTACAAATCTATATATAAATTGTAAATGCACATATACAAATATATATACACTATATTGTCAAAAATATTCAAATACTCCTCAGATTTGGGAAAAATACTTACCATTCACATGCGAGGAATAGTATAAAAACAACTGTGTTCACACTAAAGTAAGCAGATGAATGAAATGTAGTAGATTTCATTCATGGGAAATCATCACAGGAGCCACATTAGCAACCAACCTGTTTGTGTCATTACAGCAAAATTGCAATGCCCTAGGATCAGCAATGGCTGACAAGCAATGAATGGAAATGCTGTGGTGCTACTAGAGCTAGGAAATAAATATTAGCCGTATAATGTGGCAAAGCCTGGGGCTTTTGCTGAACTGGCCAAAAAAAAAATTAATAAACAACCTATTTGACTCCCTCCTCATGTAGGCATCTATGCAGCTGAGCTTTGAATTTCCCCAACCTATCAGCCTCAACCACCCATGCAGAAAATTTATTCCAATAATTAACACCTCACTGGCTAAAAGAAAACTTCCTACAATCCAGTTGAGACTGCTTTCCTGTAATTTGAATTTATGGCCCATAGTTCTGAAATCACTTATAACAGTGAAAATTTCACCCTCATTTATTTTACTTTCATCTCTCAAAGCCTCATATACCTCAAACAAAACTCCTCTAAGGTGTCTAGTTTCCAAGCTCTGCAGCCCACATATTTTAAGTCTCAGGGTGCACTTTCACTTATTTTACCAGACATGTCGTATGTCTCTAGACTCTTTGAAGAATCTTGATGTATTTTTTTTAAAGTATAGTCTCCATACCTGGATACAGTATTCCAAATGCGATCTTATACAGGGGTATTATGACCTCCTTATCTCTGAAAGAAATATTCTGCAGAAATTCACAGAAAGGGACTGGAGGGCACTCAGGAGAGTAGTGCATAGATCCTATCACTCCTCATCAGTAGTGTCACCCAGAGGCAGACTGGGTCAAAAATTCTTATCGGGGAAAACAAATAGAATATATCAGCAGTCATAATGTAATATTGAAAATCACACTGATCTCCATCGGCCTCCAACACACTGGGGTTGCCCTGGTAAGCCTTATGGCCAGTCTGCCCCTGCTGTCACCCAATAGTTCAGGGAGTCTACAGGAATTGATAATTGTACAAAGAAGAGAGCTGCATAACATTAGATATTAAAGAAAAGCTTCAGCACACAACTCCAACATCACAGCATGCAATGCACAGTGCTGACATGCCTAGTGCACTACCCATTACAATTGATCCTGGGAACCTCAGAGACCTGTACTGTGGAGTGAAAAATCACAATATACTGTTTTCTGATGTGATGGCTGTATTTGGATCTGGGAGATGCCTAGAAAACATTATTTACCAGTGTATTATTCCACTGTGAAATTTATCAAAAGTGCTCTCATCTTTGTCTGAGGTTGTTCCTTGTAGTTTGGGATTGGGCCACTGGTCACCATTCCTGTAACAATGAATGCCATGTGGTATATTCACATTCTGGATAATTTGCCCAAATTATCTAGCTCCTATTGCAGTAGCACACTGCCATTACTGTCATTAACAACCCCTGCCAACCTTTGTATCATCTGCAAACTTCGACACTAAGCCTGATATACCTTCATCAATATCATTGATAAATATACAAAACAACAGTGGACCCAACACTGAACCCTGTGGGACTCCACTAATAACATTAGTCCACGAAGAGCAGCACCCATTGATTACCACACTCTGTCTTCTCCCTTCTCTGTACATGCTTAAGCAAATCTACATCCTTCCTAAAATGAGGCCTCCAGACCTGTATGCAGTACTCAAGGCATGGCCTGACCATTGCCTTATACAGAGGGACAATCACCTCTTTTTCCCTGCTAGCAAAATTTCTATATATCATTGACAAACAGTGGGAAGCATTCCTTGAATGCTTCCCATTTAGAATTTACTGTTGGTAACATCATCAGTTGATTCCACTGTACAGAATTTAAAAACTGTCTGAGACCACTGTTTTTTTGTAAATCATCCCTTTTTTAATTTTTAAAAAATATATTTTCCAGACTTCTATAATATTATCTTTGGGCTTGACTGTTGGAAAAAAAAAAACAACTTAATGAAAACAGTACTTATTGCTTGTCTCTCTTGCTTTTCTCTTGCCCTTTTGAAGCTTTTATTTGCATTCAGTGTTAAGCTCAGTACAATAATCAACTGTGAGTAAATATTCTTTCCAGTATCGCGTGCACATTTTAAGTAACTGAAATGACACTAAAATGTATTTTAGTATACTGCCTGCTTACTTTTTAAAGGCAAATAGTAAAATTATGACATGTGTTATAATGTTTTTTGCATCAGTGCTTATGCTTTAATCATAGTAATTATGAAATAATAGCTTGAAAAGCTTGTAAACAAACAGGATCATTTCATTTTTGGTAAAAGCACAGTAAGACCACAGTGAAAATACTATCACCATGGTCCTGCCCTCTTGGGTATATGTTTGGGTATTTAGAGGCACAAGGGTGAGTATGGTGAAATTGTGACTTTCCCTGTGCTCCTCATGTAGTGAAAATATAAAATAAAGTGAACTACAAACAAATAAAAGATAAGGATTTATGCAGAATACTGTAAATGTTCTTCTATTCTAATTTTACTATTCTAAACATGTGAAAAAATTTTTTTTTTTCATATGGAGCCATATATCTGTAAATGGCTCCATATGTGGAAACTCATTGAAAACTGTAAGTTGTGTACTTCTGAGAGAAGTAAAAATGTATCTATCTCTTTTGCACATCTAGAATAGTTCCGTAAAACAGTAATGTTTTTGTAACATCATACAATTACATTTTTATAAGCATTATTTCTTACTTCACAAAAACAAATAAATGAATAAAAATGAATGCATTTCTGAAAATTTCACTACATTCACTTTTTGCATTATTTCCTTATGTGAGCCTGATGGCAATAGATCAAATTTTGTAAACATCAGCATAGTGCTATGCTAATATTTCATGCTTGTCAAATGGTTAAAATTTGGTACACCATATTCATCTGATATGGAAGAATTTATTTATAATTGTTTAAATATTTTCACATTTTTATGGTCAGATCAAGTAAGATATTAAAAACTCTTGATTAGAAGCACATAACACTGCACTGTTAAACTTCTTCATAGAAAAACAATTGCAGAATAAATAAAATGATATATTCTTCTTCTTCTTCTTTGGTCCTTAGCTGGCAGCTGGGGGAGGCGGTTGGCCACGCAACCAGTATGCTGCTGTAGGTGACGCAGGGTTTCGGACTTGCTCTGTGATGTTCTTCCATACCTTACGATCCATGGCTTCAGTCCTGGCCTGGTTAAGGTCGAGATGTCGGCTCTTCAAGTCATCTTCCACTTGCTTGGCCCACGTTTTCCTAGGCGCGGTCCGTTGGATGCTCCATTGGGTGGGTCGTTGTCTCCAAAGGAGTGTGGATGGTATTCTGTTCATGCCCATTCTACATACGTGGCCAAACCATCTGAGCCTTCGCTTCTGGATTTGGTCGGCAATGGTTGGTTGCTGTTGGTATCTGGCGCGGATGGTATCATTAGTGATGCGGTCGCGAAGAGAGATGCCCAAGATCTGCCGCAGGCATCGCATTTGGAATACCTCAAGTTTGTTCAAATCTAACTTGAGACAAATCCATGTTTCCGATCCGTAAAGAAGAATGGGCAGGATCAAAGTCCGGAAGAGTCGGATTTTAGTCTTTGTGGAAATGTTGGTCCTCTTCCACAGACACCATTTGAGCGAGGCGAACGCAGTGGCCGCCTGTCCAATTCTGCTGTGGATTTCCATGGTGGATGCAACTTTCTTCTCCTGGACCAGCGACCCAAGGTATTTAAAGTCCTGCACTTGCTCGATCTGGACGCCTTCGAGATAGATGGTGGCTTGCGACCCATCTGTTGTCAGGGCCTTTGTCTTACCAGCATTGATCTTCAAACCGTATGGCCGGGCAATGCGGGCAATGTCGTAGAGGATGTCCGTGGCTTCAGCGTCGTTACCGGCAAGGATAGCACTATCATCAGCAAACATCAGGTCAGTCACATAGTGATCCTTGTCATATTGTATGCCCTGTCTGTTTCTGAATGCTTGCCTCATAATGGCGTCGACCACGATGTTGAAAAGCAACGGGGAGGCTACATCCCCTTGGCGGACTCCAGTTTGGATGGTAAATTCCTCAGATAAATCATTCTGGATGCGCACCTGGCTGGTTAAACCGTTGTATGCAGTTTGGAGGAGTGTGATGACTTTTCGAGGTACATGTTCAACCTCTAGTAGTTTCCATAAGGCAGGCCGGTGGACACAGTCGAAAGCAGACTTAAAGTCAATGAAAACAATGACGGTTCGCTGTCCACACTGGATCCTCTCCTCCATCAGCTGACGAATGGCAAAGATTTGATCACAGCATCCTCGCCCGGGTCTAAATCCTGCCTGTTCTTCTCGACTGGTTTGCTCGCGATGTTTTTGCAGTCTTGACTGGATGATCTTCATAAAGACCTTTCCGATGATGGAAAGGAGGCTGATGCCACGGTAGTTCTTGCAGTCCCGGTTATCACCTTTCTTGTGGATCGGTACAATAATAGCTTTCCTCCATGTTAACGGAATTTGTTCAGTGCACCAGATGGTTTTGAGGAGTGAGTGTAGTCGGCGAAGCAGTACATCTCCCCCGGCTTTGATCGCTTCTGTGGTGACTTGGTCCACTCCTGGTGCCCTGCCATTCTTCAGGGATTGTATGGCTGCTTTCACTTCTTCTACTGTAGGCTCAACATCGACCATGGAGACCTCAGGGGGGTCGATCGAGAGTGCTGTTGCTGGCGGTCCCTGAGGTGGGTCGTGATTATACAGAGCTTTGAAGAATTCACTCCACCGTTGCAGGCGTTCGGATGGTGATCGCACGAAGGTCCCATCAGCATTCTTGATGTTGTCACTAGTCAATTTGGTCTTTCCACTCAGACATCTGAGGGTGCGGTAGAGAGTGCGGTACTCGTTTTTGGATGCCGCCACTTCAAGGTCGTCTGCCACTTGGTTCCAGTATGCTTCTCTTTCTGCTGTCATTCTTTGTCGGACTTCTCGGTTTAGCTGCCGGTACCGTTCAAAGTCGACCAACTTTGCCTGTTTCCGTTTGTCCACGAGGTCGAGGCACTCGTCTGATATCCATGGTTGCGTTCGACGTCGGGCAGGTGGACATAGGGGCTTGGCACATTCGAGGATGGCATCAGAGATCTGCTTTTCTTCTTCATTTATATCCTCGGGCACAGCCAGCATCTCGAAGCGGTTGGATAGGGCGATCTGATATGCCTGTTTGTTGGCAGCATTCATTAGCTGCCTCCAGTCCAGCTTGGCTGACCGAGATGATCTTTTTGCATGCCGTAATTTGAGCTGCACCTTAGCCCGGATGAGGTAGTGATCAGATCCGCAATCAATGATATATTGGCTCTGGTTTATAATGAAATATAAATGAATGCAAACTATATGCCTATGGCATTTATACACAGGCATCAGACAGTCATAAAAAATATAACTATTGTCATTATAACATATTTAATTATTTTTGCATTCAGATTGCTGTTCATCAGCACTATATATGTGCTCTTTTGTACCTAGAGTGCTGTTCATAGCTAAATTATAAGAATTATCCTTTAATTTTTTTATAAAAAATTAAAGGATAATTTTTTTATAAAAAATAAGTACTACAGCTATGAATATGATATCATATTTAATTTTTATAATGATACAGTATTGCTGTCTATGAGAAATGCCTACTCATGGCTTCCATTAAAGTTTCTGAAAGCAGAGTAAAAACTGTCTCACTCAGCTAATAAAAAATACACTTAGGTTAATAAATTGTTTTTAAAAAATAGCTATATATTTCATTTTTAGAAGCCATCTGATACTGTTGATTAATAGGAAAACAAGTAATGAAACTTAATCAAATATATTTATAAACAGCCAAGCTATAAACAACCAAGAAGAAAAATGCATGGGATACATATAAATTAACACGTGACACAGAAGCCTATAATAGATATAAGTTGATCTGTAACCAAGTTACAAAGGAGGTTAGGCAGGCAAAGGCAGATTGCGAGAAATCTTTGGCAAGGGATGCAAAGAAAAACAGCAAAGAGTTCTTTACTTATGTAAACTCTAGAAGGAAGGGGATGAATCAGATTGGTCCACTTGATATCGATGGTTCAATTGTTGATGATCCTGCTCAGGTAGCTAACAAACTAAATGAATATTTTGCATCGACATTCACACATGAGGAGTTATTCAGCGAGGGGAATGCAAGAGGTGTATGTATTCAACTCTATCAGTAAGCTAGATAATTTTGTAATAACTGAGAGTAAAGTGGAGGAGAAATTGTTGAAGATAAACACAAGAAAGGCACCTGGGGTGGATGGGATCTATCAAGTTATATTAAAGGAGGCAGCAAAGGAAGTAAGCAAACCCTTAGCCATAATTATGAGAGCTTCCTTGGACTCAGGAGAGGTACCCATAATGTGCAAATGTGACCCCAATTCACAAAGGAGGATCAAAGGCTGACACAAGTAATTATAGACCTGTGAGTTTAACTTCTGTTCCAGGAAAATTAATGGAGGCACTGGTTAAAGAAGCAATGCAGAATCATCTAGACAAAACTTCAGTTATAGCTCGGGCACAGCATGGTTTTGTTAAGGGGAAGTCTTGCCTGACCAATTTGATTGGATACTATGATGCAGTCACAAAAGAACTGGATGCAGGGAATAACTTTGATATTCTATACTTGGATCTTAGAAAGGCTTTTGATACTGTTGCACATGGAAGACTGCTGCACAAATTGGAGCAGTGTGGCATTGGAGGCAAATTGCTGTTATGGATAAAGGGGTGGTTGAGGGGGAGAAGACAAAGAGTGGACACTGCTCATTCTTTTTTTTTTTTTGGCTGATGCTGCATAAGCTTGCTTTCTTGCATCATATGCCTCTACTAATGCTAATGCTAATTTAAAGAAAAATGGCACAAAGTCAGAGAACAGCATGCCAGGAATTACTATAACTACAGTATTACATGCATATAACAGATATGATGCTTACCTTTTTGCTTTTATACCTTCTCTTGTAGCTAGTAAGTATGTTTAGAGCTCGTTCAGCCAGGAAAAAAAAATAAATACCTCCCAGTGCAGCCATTCCTCTCCATACCATATCAGCTTCATTAGTCTCATGATCTACATTCCCTGCATTTCCTTCTTCATGACTGTGCTCTTTTCCTGATATCATTGCCTAAAAAATATGAGAACTATATAAATACAAATGCCATATTTCTGCTTCATCTTGTAATCATTCATGTTAAGTTTAACTGGAATATCTTAAAAAAGGTATTAGTATAATAATATATAATAATATTAGTATAATAAAAAAGGTATTAGTATACTTTTTTTGGTAAAGGGCATATTTGGTAATACTAATATCTTTTAAAAAAGGTATTAGTATTACCAAAAAAAAAAAGAAAAACATGTACTGAAAAAAAAAAAAAAAAAACATCCAATTCCACCTGTTACTTCACCCTGGCCATATTGGGACATAATTTATTCTAACGTTCTACTGCATAAAGGTAAATGATGAGAGATACAGAATCCAGTTTCTCTTACTTGATAAGATTTTATACGTATTCCCTAGATCTTGTTTCACTCATTAGTGAGAACATATCCCCACTTCCTCAATTTGTTTTATTTATCCCCCTCAGGGCCTTATACACCTCTACCAAGTGTTCCCTATGACAATTAATTTCTAAGCTTTCTAGACTGCATTTTCTAAGTTATTCTTCATATGGACATCGATTAAAACTCCTTGTCAATCAGTGACTTACACTTCTTTGAGTCTTCCTAGAAGTCCTATGTCTCAACATCCAGATCTGAATACATGTTCCAAATGTGATCTCACTAGCATCTCATACAGAGGGACAGTTGACATCCTTCTCCCTAACTGAAAAGGTCCTAAAAATTACAGGTCCTATTTGAAAAGGTCCTACAAATATCTTACACAATGGTAAATTTTATATTTGATTATATCATAACTCCCTAAGTACTTTTTGTCTTTAACTACCTTATTCGACCCCCCTCTCCCCGCTTTAACTTACAAGTAATTCCTGGATTTCTGTACTCCAAGTAATTAAATTCTTCAAAATGTAAGCATTATTTACCATTACTTATCATTAGAAAACTTTTAACAGCTTCCCTTGCACTCCCTCATCAGTGTTATTAAGGAAGTCACAAAAAGGTGAGATATCAGCACTAGTCCTCGAGGGACATCACTTGCTACAATGTTCTATCACGAAGAACATCCATTTATGATTACCCTCTGTCTCTTACGTTTTAGCCAGGCCATGAACCAACAAGGAATTTCACTAGTAATTTTAATTTGTTCTTTATACAGGGTTCTTTATATTTGTTCTTTATAAAGTATGTGTAAAAAATGTATTTGAAAACTATTTTATTTCAATTATTACATTAAAATTTCAAAAGGGCATATAGTCACAATTACTAACATCATCCTTGCACACAAATGCAACGATGATGTCACTGAGTTAGTGACTGCTAAACACACTCAAACATTCCTACAGTGGCACATATTGTTTTACAGTCACATTCTTACAGTGGTACAGATTATTCTACAGCCACATTCTATAAGTTTCTGCAGTTAGGCAATATCTACATGTTGCTTCTTGCTTCGAGAAAAATATCTTCCATAAAGTGTTGGCAAGCTTGGCTGATCAATAATTAACCATGATTAATTAATCATCAACAGAACTACAGCAAATGTTAATAGAGTTGTTCTTGATGGGCCCCTTACCATTATAAGGTAGGGGATTAGGCAAGTGAAGGCAGATTACAAGAAATATTTGGCAAAGGATGCTAAGAAAAACAGCAAGAACTTCTTTACTTATATAAACCGTAAAATGAAGGGGATGAATCGGATTGGTCCACTTGATATCGATGGTTCAACTGTTGATGATCCTGCTCAGATAGCAAACAAACTGAATGAGTATTTTGAATCTACATTCATATGGAGTCATTAAGGGAGGAAAATGCCAGAAGTTTATCAAACTGTAACGGTGCTTAATGATTTTGTAATAACTAAGAGCAAAGTGGAGGAGAAATTGTTGAAGTTAAACATAATAAAAGCTCCTTGTGTGGATGGGATCTATCCAGTTATATTAAAGGAGGTGGCAGAGGAACTAAGCAAACCCTTAGCCATAATTTATGAGAGCATCCTTGGACTCGGGGGAAGTCCCCACTGGCTGGAGATGTGCAAATGTATCCCCAATTCACAAAGAGTGATCGAAGGGTGACACGAGTAATTAAAAATCAGTTAGTTTAACTTCTGTTCTAGGTAAAATAATGGAGTCGCTGGTTAAAGATGCATTGCAGGATCATCTAGACAAGGCTGCAGCAATAATTCACACACAGCATGAGTTTGTTATGGGAAAGTCTTGTCTGACAAATTTGAATGGATATTATGATGTGGTTACAAAGGAACTGGATGCAAAAAATAATTTTGATATCATATACTTGGATTTCAGGAAAGATTTTTACACTGTTGCACATGGACGACTACTGTACAAATTGGAGCAGAATGGTATTAAGGGTAAGTTGCTACAATGGATAAAAGGGTGGTTGAGTGGGAGAAGACAGAGAGTGGTAATCAATGGATGCTGCTCTTCGTGGACTAATGTTATTAGTGGAGTTCCACAGGGTTCGGTATTGAGCCCACTGTTGTTTTGTATATTTATCAATGATATTGATGAAGGTATATCAGGCTTAGTGTCGAAGTTTGCAGATGATACAAAGGTTGGCAGGGTTGTTAATGACAGTAATGGCAGTGTGCTACTGCAACAGGATCTAGAAAATTTGGGCAGATGGGTTGAGAAGTGGCAACTGAAGTTTAACATTGACAAATGCAAAGTACTGCATACGTGTAAAAGTAACCCCAGAGAAACGTACCAACTGTGTGGTACTACACTTAAGGTGGTAGAAAATGAAAAAGTCCTGGGTGCAGTCAGATATGAAGTTTTCTGACCAATGCAGACAGGCTGCCAGAACAGATCATGGGGTTTTGTCAATGATATACAGGAATTTTTCTAGTAGGGAAAAGGAGGTGATTATCCCTTTGTATAAGGCAATGGTCAGGCCATGCCTTGAGTACTGCGTACAGTTCTGGAGGCCTCATTTTAGGAAGGATATAGATTTGCTTGAGCATGTACAGAGAAGGGCAACAAGATTGGTGAGAGGAGCGGAGGGGTCCTCTTACCAAGAGAGGCTAAAGTTCTGCAAATTGCAGAGGCTGGAGACTAGGCACCCACAAGGTGATCTGATTGAGGTGTACAAGTCCTTGAATGGGTTGAACATGCTGAATTCTAATGGGATCCTTCCACTTGCTCAGATTACAAATCTAAGGGGGCATATATTCAAATTGAGAAAAGACAGCTGTAGAATAAATGTGCAGAAATTTGCCTTTAGTCAGCAGGTGGTTAATTGCTGGAACAAACTTCCATCTGTCTTTGTGGAAATTGATAGCTTAAATAAATTCAAGGAGGAACTGGACAAACTTTTAGAAGGAATGGTAAAAGTAACTCTCGGCATTACTTTTCTCTAAACAACTACTCACTCTATACAAATCTCAAATCTGGCCTACCATGGAATATTGTTCCCACATTTGAGGTAGTGCCCACAAAACTTCTCTCAAGCTTCTTGACTGCAATCATAAGAGGATAGTCAGGTTAATTAATGAACCCTCTCTTACAAAATCTCTCCACCCTCTAAACTCATAGATGTTCAGTTTCTACTGCATGCCTTTTCCATAGATAATGTTCTTCTGTGAATTGGCATCTAATTTATCCCACTCTATTCATGCCCAATACACCCAACCAGTCTAAATGTGTGCCACAAATAGTTAGCATCCATTCAATTCCAACTCCAAACTCACAGAACCAACTTTTCCTTTTTCTCATTTATCCCCCTCTACTGCTGTTTTCTGGAACAACCTTCCTTTCCATATATTTCCCAAAAACTACAAGCTACCAAATTCAAGTACAATGTCAACAAATATATTCTGTCTTCTCAGTCATCAGTCTATTCATGGTGCAGATTCTATTATCTTTTGTGTTTGGGGTTTTCATAAAAAATAAATAAATAAACAGAAATAATAATACTAAAAATTGAGACAAGCAACCACTTTATATAATAATTAAACAAAAAACAAAGAGTACCTAATTTATGTAGCAGTAGAGGTAACTGTTTGGCAAAGAATATATTTGTTTGAATTACTATGCAAAAGGTGGACATGCTTGCTAATGGGAAATATACCCAAACTGTGAAGAGCAATTTATAAATTCCTGCTAACTAACTAGCATAAGAGATATATAGCTTTTTACTTTTTGTTCTCTTTACAGTGCAATTCCTTCTCTCCCTCCCTCCCTCCCTCCAGGTCATTGGTCAAATTCTGTGTGATGCTTTTTTGGTTTTGGTTTTTTTTTTTTTTAGGAGCATTAGCAACTAAGGCCATATTGCTCCGGGATATGCGGTGGTCATTCCCTGACCTTTCCGCATCCTCCGTATTTGGTGGTGACGGGCTCGAACCCCGGTCTAATCAAGAAGCGGGTGCTACGCACTGCTGCTCCTTCCCACCTGGCTACGGAGGCACCATTCTATTGATGCATCAGACTGTAATTTCAACTGCAGCTGTATTTTATCCAAAAATCAGTTGTGCTTACCCATCCATGGCTGATATTGCTACATTCTTACACCAGCAAATTTTCACCAACAGTTTCAAGAGGAGCCCTAGCAAAATAAATTTAGTCTTTTCCCTCAAGAATGAGTTTTTTCCTTTTTTAGTGAAATTTCCCAACAAACTCTAAGAAAAAAGTGTTTGCTAAAGTGTTTTGAACAGCATCAACAAAACATTGACCCACAAACCTGATGAACAGGTGGGCAGAACAACAAAAGCAACTGGGTCCAATGAATTCTTGGCAGGAACTGAAGTTGATGTAGTATGCAGAAGCATCACATTTTACCAATCTTTTTTTTCTTATTTTAGAACCTTAAATAAATTCCTAAATTTTTTGCATATACTTTGACACACACACACGCACCGTATGCCTTTCATGTGGAACCATATCAGAAGCTTTACTAAAATCAAGGTAAATAATGTAAAAGTTGTTTCTCACCTCAAAGATGACCACTGTCACCTTTGAGGTAGTCCCCTTGAGAGGGTAAACACTGAATCTAGAGCTTCTCCTGTGATTTGAATGCATCCTGAAAGTCCTTCTTTGTCATAGTGTTAAGCACCGCCTGTGATTCAGTTTGGATATCTTCTATGCCCTGGGTTCCTAACCTGTGGGTCGCGACGCCCAGAGCACAGCAGCAGCAGCAGTGCAAGCATTATATGAAGTTGCATTGGAAATTGCCAAACAAAAAAAAAAACCTTACATTATTGGAGAAACGGCCATCAAACCTTACATTATTGGAGAAACCACCATCTGATGGTTGAAGATGGTGAAGATGCAACAAATATCTCTGTCCAATAACACTATTCAGAGGTACATTCGGATATGTCCTAGACGTGAAAGAGCAGTCACGTAAGTTCAACAGACGTAAGTTCATGTTCTCAGTTGCTTGTCTTCGTGAAATATATTCATTCAGACAACATCAAAGAAGAGTTCTTGTTTTGTAGTGCACTTGAAACTACTACAAAAGGTGAAGATATTATGGAGAAGATAAATACCTTTTTTGAAACTGGAGGACTACAGTGGAAAAACATCTGTGGGGTTTGTACAGATGGAGCACCAGCTATGCTAGGGTCAAAGTCGGGCTTTCAGAGAAAAGTGAAAGAACTTGCTCCCCAAGTAAAGGGCATTCACTGCATGATTCACCGATATGTCTTGCCAATAACACTCTTCCAGCTCCTCTGCAAGAGGTACTTGATTCTCTGATCAAAATTGTGAATTACATCAAATCTGGAGCCCTCAACACCTATCTGTTTAAAAAACTCTGTAAAGACATGAATTCTGATCACGAGGTTTTTCTTTTCTACCCTGCTGTATGCTGGTTGTTGAAAGGAAATGTCAATCGTGTCTTTGAGTTGAAAGATGAAATCAAGTTGTTCCTGGAAGTGCAAGGGAAACATTACCTTGTGGCTTACTTTAATGATGAAGCTTGGAAGAAAAGAGTTGCTTACTTTGCAGACATTTTAGGCCAGCTAAATAAGCTGAACCTGAAATTCAGGGAAAGGAAACACACATTATCCAATTTCAAGACAATCTTCAGGCACTTGTATCCAAGCTGCGAAACTGGCATCAGAAAGTAAATCTTGGAAACATTGCCATGTTTGAAAAACTCTGCAATGTGGTAGAGGAATCTGAAGGTGAACTGGATGAGAATGTGAAGGAGCAGATTACTGGGCACCTTGTATCCCTTGAAAAGGAATTTCAGCAGTACTTCTCTGAGCTTACAGAAGAAGAAGCTGCACTGGTACAAAACCCATTCTCTACTTCCCCTTCCCCGAATGTAGCCAGCAATCCCGATGAAGTACAGGATGAATTCTTGAATCTGCGGAACGATTCCTCAGCATGTAATTTGTTTTATGAAAAATTGCTGACTCAGTTCTGGTGTGTGCTATGTATCAGTCATATCCAAATGTCACCATGCTTGCCTTTCAAGTTTTACTTCCATTTGCCTCTACATATCTCTGCCAGACCGGATTTTCAATGCTTCTTCATATCAAAACAAAGGTAAGAAACAGATTGAATATTGAGGATGACATGAGGTTGGCTTTAACAAACACTCAGCCGCGAATTTTGAAGCTGGTTGCCCAGATGCAAGTGCAACCATTGCATTAAATATTAGGTTAGAATTATATTCTGAAAAATCTATTTGTAATGTGTTTTCTTTACCCTATTAAAAATGCCTTTTTATGCAAATGTGGCAGGGGTTGCAACTCGAAAAAGGTTGGGAAACACTGCTCTATGCTGTCAAATCTTCGACCCTACATCTTGATTTTCATTCTTGGGAAGAGGAAGAAGTTTCAGGTGGCTAAGTATGGTGAATAAGGGGGGGGACGGTTGTCATGTTGTTGGATGCCAAAAACTGCACCACAGAGAGAGATGTGTGGGCTGGCATATTGTCATGATGAAGTACTCAGTTCTTTGTGTGCCACTTCTCTGGATGTTTCTTCCTGATGGCTTCCCTTAACTGCCTCAGGATGTTGCAGTAGAACTTTGTGTTGAAGGTCTGGCCAGGAGGGACGAATTCCTTATGGATAACCCTCTCAATGTCCAAAAAACAGATCAGCATGGACTTCACATTGCTTCTCACTTGTTAAGCTTTCTACGGTCGAGGAGAAGATGGGCTCTTCCACTGCAATGATTGTTGCTTGGTTTCTGGGTCATACCCATATACCCAACTCTTGTCACCAGTGACAACAGTAGAAAGGAAGTTTTGATCACTCCTAGCCAGTTCTTGAAGATCTCTGCTAACTTCCATGTGATGCTGCTATTGGTCTTCACTCAGTAAATGTGGCATGAACTTAGCCACAATCCTTCTCATGTTCAACTCATCTGACAAAATCTGCTGACACATGCCATACAATAGTCATACAATGCCACAAATGTTGTGGATGGGCTGCCTGTGGTCTTCATGGATCACTGCCCAAATGCCCAGAGTGATCGTCGTCATCAACTGACATTCGACCACTTTTAAAACAGTTAAACCAGCAGTAGGTCTGCATCTGGCCTAAAGTATTGTCACCAAAGCTCGTTCCAACTTCTTATGGGTTTCTGCTGCTGTATCGTTAAGAAGGAAACAAAACTTGATGCAAGCACATTACTCTCTAACATCAGTCATCTCAATAATCACAAACTACGCGAAACACACTGCCAAAGAACTGCACATAAATATTCAATGACTCTATCCAGCCACGTGGCACACTGATTCACAAAGGATGCATGCAGTGTTACCTAGCACCACAAGTCCATACTAGATGCAGTTCCCATGCAACATTCAAATTTCAGGAACATTTCAGTAGCACCTTGTACACTTAGACTTCAGTAAAGCTTTTGATACTTCCCCATGAAAGACTGCAGTACAAATTGGAGCAGTGTGGCATTAGGAGCAAGTTACTACTATGTATAAAGGGATAATTGAGTGGCAGAAACAGGTAGTTACAAATGGGCACTGCTTTTCTTGGACTAATGCTTAAATAAATTCCTAAATTTTTTGCATATACTTTGACACACACACAATGTATGCCTTTCAAGTGGAACCATATCAGAAGCCTTACTAAAATCAAGGTAAATAATGTCAAAGTTGTTTCTTGCATCCAACTGTTTTACAACTGTGTCATGGTGATTTACGAGAATTATCAGGAAAGATTTCCCCTTCCATGAACCTATGCTACAACTATTAACTCTTCAGTAGAGTGGAGTCCCTCAGGGTCCCTTACTGTTTTCAATATTAATTAATGATATTGATGAAGGCATATCATGCTTACTGTCAAAGTTTGTATGTGATACAAAGGTTAGTCAGGTGGTTAATAACATACATTAAAATTTACTATTTCAACAAGACCTAGAAAAATTGGAGAAATCAGTTGAGAAGTGGCAATTGAGGCTTAATATTGATAAATGCAACATACTGCATATGGACAGCAGTGATCAGAATAACATACCAATTAGGTTATATCACAGTCAAGGTGGAGAACGAAAGAGGCCTAAGGAAAACTGTACAGTCTGATAAAAAATTCTCTGAGGTGCAGCCTGCTGTTAAAACAGTTCATGGGTTTCTGTCAATGACATAGGAATTTTGCCAACATGGTCAAGGAAGAGATTAACTCATTGTATAAAGCAATGGTTAGGCTGCATAATGAGTGATACATGCAAGTCTGGAAGCCTCAATTTAGGAAAGATGTGAATCTGTTGGAATGAGTGCAGAGAAGAGCAACAACAGTCAAGGCCACAAAATATACTCTTAGATTGAAAGAATTCAGTTCTACAAATTGCAACACATGGAAACTAGGCACCTGCAAGGAGACTTGATTGAAGTGTTTAAGGCTTTAAATGGTTTGAGAAAACTAAATGCTGATGGCATCCTTACTCTTTCTTGAGCAACAAATATAAGAGGACAAACTTGAATTGACCAAGGATAGTTGCAAGAAAGATATACGAAAATTTTCTTTCAGTTATAGAGTGATCAATATTGTTAGAACAAACTTCCATTTGGTGCTGTAGAAGTTGGTAGTTTGAATAAATTTAAGAAAGAATTAGAAAAATTATTAGAGGGAATGAACAAATGAGGTGGGTTTTTTTTGTTGTTATTGCATTATAAGTTTGTTTCCTGAATAATATTCTACTACTAATACTAAATTTTCAGGAGACAGGAAATGATTATCTTATACTGAATATTTTGTTATCTTGGCATCCATTATACTGACATTTTACTGTACTTTATTTTCATAAAAAAATAAAAATCAGTCAGTAATATGTTATAGCATTGTTAATAACTTAATTGGAAAGATATAAAAAAAGTAAGAAGGAATAATTATTATTTGTCTTTCTGTTAACTAATTAAAAATATAGTAGAACATACAATTTATTAATTATTATGAATAGTTAGTAAACGAAAGAGCAACAAGGCTCATATGTCCTACGTTATTGATAAATTTTCAATAATGAGAGGAATTACCTCAATATATGCATGCAGGACATTTCTTCACTAACACGCTCCTTGAATTTAACTGAATATTAAAATAACGAAATGAATTCTACCCTCGGAGGCAAACCATTAGTGATCTAATGTACATCTGTGGTCTGAGAGCTCTAAACCCATCACCAAAATACATCAGAACTCCAACGAATGACAACACTTATCATTGCAGGTACATTGGATTGCTAATGGTTTACCTCCAAGGGTAAAATTCATTTATTATTTTAATATTCATTTAAATTTAAGGAGAGTATTAGCGAAGAAACATCCTACATGCATATATCGAGCTAATTCCTCTCATTATTTTGAAAATTAATTATTATGTTATCTATTATTATTATTATTATTAGCCATATGGTGCAAGGAAGCCTCAGGCTTATACTGCACCATCCAAAAAAAATTCCCAAGTTACCCTGAGAGAGAGAGAGAAGTAGAAAGGATTCACCAAGAAAGAGAAGAATGATGATATCCAGCTCAGAACCCTGGGTGTGCCAAGCCCGTACTCACCAGATATATGAGCCCCTGGGGTTAAATACCACATTATAGTGTAACACAAAGAATAGTAAACATTAATTCTATAGAAAATGCAGCTGTGTGCATAACTTATGTGAATTAACATTAAGGAGATGCATATAACTTGTTGGTCACATGAAATCACACACAAGATACTGCCAACTTTGTGGCACATTTTCACTCTAATCAGTAGAGACATCAAATTTTAATAAAGTACAGAAAACATGCAAAGTACTGCAAATTAAGTAAGAATAAAAAGAAGAATTTAAGTGAAAGGCAGAGCAAAATAGTAAAAACAGAGGTGGCATCAAAATGAACCCACACAACCAACAACAGGTTAAAGCAGGTGGAGAATGGATGAATAGTCACTCAATGAGTTTGCAATCAGTTTTCAAGCCTTTATTAATTTGTTCTGTAAAAATAATAATGATGTTAATAATATAATAATAATCAATTATATGTTACAGCATTTATTAATTAATTTGTACTTTGATAAGTAGGCAATTCATAGTATTTTAATTCTTAGGTGTATAGCTTAAAAACAGTTAGTTTAGTTTCAATGCTGTTTAATTTTAAGAAATGATGATTATAATGGATTTTATCACTATGAATGGTGATGAACTTACATGAGGCAACAAGTGTAAAAGAGCATCTCCAGACAGACTTCCAACAGCAAGTCCAACAAAGTATTGTAAAAGAGTTTGATAAAATACTTTCTGCATGATAGGAATGACTGCAACACTGAACAGACCACACAAGCTAATAAGAAGTACAGCTCCAGAGGCATACAACCACACTACATGGCACAAAGCACAAAACATATAAAAAAAAAAAAAAAAAAAAAATTAAATAACTGGTAGAGTTTGCAATTTCAAAAAAAAAAAAAAATTAAGTAGCACAAAATAATAAGTGCAAATTAACAATTATGACTAATAAATGTTATGCACTTTATAGTATCAATGCAATATTTTTATGCTGATAAATTAGTTGCTAACTTTTGCTCACACACAGGATTTCTGCTCTTATCCACTCTTATCCAAATGTTGACAGAAAACAATACTATCCCTAATTTGGAAGGAGTGTCAGTAGATGATTTCTCTTTATATACTTCAAGCTCCTCTCCTCTCTCTACAGTCTGTTGCCCACAGGCTTAAAAAAGCTAATTTCTTCTAATATCTACAGTCTAGATTTCGAATATTGAAAATTCATTCTCTGACCATGACTACTGAAGAGCTGTCATCTGTCAACAGTCTCCTGATGTATAATCCTCTTTTGATAGTTGTAAGTGTAACAGAAGACAATTTGCTGATGCAGCTAATGTGTTCAGCCAGTTCCAACCTCGAAGCTGTAATCTGACTACCAGCATGTTTTGGTGCTCATCCTCTTTCACATACCCATTACATATTTGTGAATATTAATTGTTTTCTTATTAGTAGTTTCTTTTAGCTTATTTTACTATGTATAGCATATTGTTATCCATCTATATAAAACCCCTGGCACTGCTGTTAAGGGCACTGCAACAGTTATCTGAATTTCTCTTTAACCTATCTGTAACACTCCCTCAGTTATAACAAACACAGTGGCAAACCCAAAGCAAGGCAGGCGAAGAATTTTTTTTTTTTTTTTAGATTCTGCTTACAGTATAACAATACTTGACTTTTTACTAACAAATTACAATATTTATTAAATACAATTTTTAAAACTTTATGAACATAAAATGTAAGCATGAAATTATTAGTCTCTTCCATTCTCAAGTAAAAAAATTCAAAATGAAGCAGCCATTTCTACTTATAGGTTATATATATATAACACACACACACACACAGAGATAGTTTTGTATTAGGAACACTCCCAGCCATGACTTCATGTACCTGCTGCTATTGCTACCATGTGGCACACTGTCTCGATACAAAGGCAAAGCCTGGCACTACAGCATTTAATAGACTGGCACTACAGCATTTAATAGACTGGCATTCTGCATGAAGAACAGGCAGGAGACATGACCTAAGTTCCCACAGGGTATGAACACTGCAACTGTCCAGTGTTTCCATACAGCTGTGCCTCATATGTATCAAAAGTGGACCAAACATAGAAGAACTACCACTAGCCGGAAGTCCCAGGCGGGGTTGCCATTTACTGTTGATCAAAGGAGCAAGGGGGGAGTCAGATTTACAGTGTTTTTCCTGTAGAACAGATCTACAACACTGGAGCAACTGACCAAATTGTAGACCAAAGGAGCAAGGGGGAGGAGTATTTAAAGTGCTGTCCTGTGGAATTGATCTACCACACTGCAGCAACTGACCATATTACACAATGACCATATTATGACCCATTTTAACTAGTGATGAATATAATCAAATGATTTCCACAATCAAATAATCAATAATCAATTATTTCAAAAATCAAAATAACTGATTATGGACATCATTCATTAATAGCTAATGAGTTTTTGATATGAGCAGAAAGATTCAAGATGTTCTAAAATTATACCAAAATCACTAAAACTATCAGCCCTACTGATGGAAAAAGGCTCAAGTTGATAAAAGGACCAACATCCTGCTCTGATTGTCAGAAAAAGAGTAATTTATGTAGGTTGAGTCGTAGTCTCCACTAATTACACGAGACAAGGTTTGGTTTGGTTTTTTTTTTAGGAGCATTAGCAACTAAGGCCATATTGCTCCGGGATATGCGGTGGTCATTCCCTGACCTTTCCGCATCCTCCGCATTTGGTGGTGACGGGCTCGAACCCCGGTCTAATCAAGAAACGTGTGCTATGCACTGCTGCTCCTTCCCACCTGGCTACGGAGTCACCACACGAGACAAGGAGTTTCTTTGGAGACTCATTACAATCACCATTTGTAATGAGTCTTGTAATGTGAGTGCTGAAAATTAAGCTAAGCTATATCTACGATCTAGTCATTATATCACAGCACATAAGGACTCCTTAATATATCATCAGTCAATCACCATTTGTAAATCATGGCAAAGAACTTTAGTTCATCAGCCAGATAAAGACACTACTGATGGACAAAGAGGAGGAGAAAGAGATGTAAACAATAAAAAATAAAAATAAAAGGAGACCTAGTTTAAGGAACTGGGAGAATTCTAAGTAAAGAGATATAGTTTAAAATTGTGGCCTTTCAGGATGTTAACGTTAAACTGAGAGGTGAATTCAAATTTCATAAAAGTGAATACGTTGAAAGGATATGAATAAGTCTATAAGACCATAATTCAAAGCATAGCTATGTGGAAATGGTATAAATATAAATTTTATTCTTCCTCTCTAATATTTATAAAGATTTTACATAAATATTTCAGCTCTCTTTACAGCAGTATTTATACAGATTTACGCAATAAGAAATAACTATAAATGATGTATTTATATATAAAATTCAAAAGTAAATAAAAGAAGAAAAAAGTAATATTTCCACATATGAGTAAGTGAAAAAATGCAGCTAAAGGTTTAACTACATTTTATAACATACTTCATAGCCTTACAAATCTGTATGTAAAGCCATATTAAAATTAATCATAAAAATTATATTTTACTTAATAAAGACATACCATCAGATGTTAACACATTATCTTCCTGTTTAGAAAGTTCTTTATGCACTGAGGTATCTAGACAGTTTTCCTGATCTAATTCATAAATAATAGCAGGACAAAGATGCAAAAATCCTACAGGAGATATCGGCTTGGAAATGGGATTAATGTCAAACGTATGAAGTATCTCAGTAGCAGTCATGCACTACAAGAAAAGATAATTACTATTATCAGAAATGTATCCTAAATAATCTGATATTCAACTTTTAATATTCTTAAATAATAAAAAATGGATACATTCTACTACATTTTCTAATTCATGAATGCTTTGAAAAAAAAGTATTCCATTTTTAAATACTTTTACCATCTCTGAAGTTAGCATAAAAGATATCATAACGATACTACTGCAGATCAACTCAAGTAAGGCGCAGTACAGATAAATTTATCATGTATGGCTCGGGCTAGAGAAGTTTATATCATTGTTTTATTGAATATACATGCCACCACTGTGCATGTATATATTTTCAAGAAAGAAAAACACTTTATTGGTTGCAATAATAATAGGTTTATTGAATTCTGAGATCTAAAAACATTAAGACTTAATATAAAATTTGGATTTAAGTTAAGACTAAATGCTATAATCTCTTTTATGAGACTTTTCTGTGGTATAAAAGAAAAAAAAACATGAAAAAATTAAACTTAAATTTTGTATCTTAGTGTTAAGTATTTAGACCTCAAAAATTTAATAAACAAATTTTTATTGCACAGAGTGAAGGGTTTCTTTCTCAATTCAGTCAACCTGTATGATTGATAGTAATGCTGTTTAAATTTCTCTCTTAATGGCTATTGGATTCCAAAATTATGATGCTGCTAGTCTCAGAAATGACAGGTATACCTCACTTAATGATAATTTAAAATTATCACCAGTAAATGGCTTGCAAGTTTCACAAATGCTGCTTTAGATCAGCAAAATCTCAAACAATAGTATTCCTACCACTGCTAGAATTAGTATAATTACAAAGTGATATATAGAGGTGAAAATTATATAGTACAGTACTGACCCTATTAGAAAAGTTTTATTGTGGTGCAAGAATATTATATTTTTTAAAAAATGGAATTCCTGCTCTATACTAGATGAAAATAAATTCTCTTTCCCTTTTTGAATAACGCCAGTTATGAAATCAAGTCATTATAAAATGTGAAAGTAATCTTTCTCAAAAGTTTCATTCAATACATATACATGCATGAGAGTGAGTAAAGAACAGTTAATTTAAAAACAAAGTTAAATAAACAAACAGAACAACAGCTCTTTTTGCACTTTATCACTTTTCTATGAAATTACCAGAATAGCTCACATAATGCTGCCACCACAACACAAACTTTTGATTAGTTCACTTCGGCCAAGGATAAAGCTGACCTGCAAGCATCCCATTTTTCTCCCAACTCATGTATTAATGATCTTGGTAAAACACCTCCCACCATTCCTAGCACGCTCCATTCAATGCCTCCTGTGGTCATCCGTCAAAAGGATGTTAGAAGGATTTTGACGAATCTTGATGCTAAGAAAGCTCCAGGTCCCTGATGGTATTTCTACACTTGTTCTCAAAACCTGTGCTCCTGAACTTACTCCTGTTCTTTGCCGCCTTTTTTCACTTTCTTATTCCAAAGGTGTTTTTCCTTCTGCTTGGAAATTTGGTCATATCCAGCCAGTTCCTAAAAAGGGTGACAAATCCCTCCCATCCAATTATCATCCCATTGCAATTACTTCTACTCTTTCTAAAGTAATGGAGAAATCAATTAACCGCCAACTCTTAAACTACCTAGAAACCTTCCGTCTGATCAACGATTGCCAGTATGGATTCCATCAGTGTCGATCCACCGGTGATATTCTGGCTTATGTTACTCATTTATTGACAAATTCAATGGAAAAGTTTGGTGAAACACAAGCAGTTGCTCTTGATATCTCAAAGGCTTTTGATCATGTTTGGCATAAAGGTCTTCTATACAAGCTTCCATCTTATGGTTTGCCAACTGTGTTTTGTAATTGGTTATCCAGTTTTCTCTCATCGCTCACTGAGGGTGATGGTAGATGGCTCTCTGTCTTCTAACTTTTCCACTAATGCTGGTGTCCCCCAAGGTTTAGTTCTTTCCCCCACTCTTTTCCTCTTTTATATTAATGACCTTCTCTCACTGACTGGAAATCCTATCCATAGTTTTGCCGATGATAGCACATTGCATTCCACTTTCCATTTTGAGAAACCTTGCCCTGCCCAATCAGCTTCAACTTCTTGAATATCCACTGCCAATTCCTTAAATGCCGATCTCCAGGTAATTCTCCAGTGGGGCAAAGACAACTTAGTTGATTTCAATCCTTCTAAAACTCAGTCTTGTCTTATATCTCGCAAAAAGAATCTTCTGCTCCTATGCTTATCTTTGGTGACACTCCAATTTCTTGGCAAAATGATATATCTCTTTTGGGGATTACCCTGACTTCTAATCTCTCTTGGCACAAGCACATTACAAATATTGCTTCCTCGGCATCTAAAAAACTTGGTTTCTCTTGTGCTCTCGGCGTTACTTTTCTTCCAAACAGCTGTTCACTCTGTACAAATCGCAAATCCGCCCTACTGTGGAATATTGTTCCCACATCTGGAGCAGTGCCCCCAAAACCTCTCTCAGGCTTCTAGATTCCATTCAGAAGAGGGCAGTTAGGTTAATTAATGACTCCTCTCTAACAGAGTCTCTCCACTCGTTGTCTCATAGATGTACTGTTTCTGCTGCATGCCTTTTCTACAGATACTTCCATGGGAACTGTTCTTCTGAATTGGCTTCTATAATTCCCACTCTCTTTTTCAAAACAGTCCGAACACATGCAGCGACTAGCCAACATCCATTTACTGTCCAACTTCAAACTCACAGAACCAACAGACGCCTCCATAGCCAGGTGGGTAGGAGCAGCAGTGCGTAGCACACACACTTCTTGATTAGACCGGGGTTTGGGCCCATGACCACCAAATACGGAGGATGCGGAAAGGTAGGGAATGGCCACCGCATATCCCCAGAGCAATATGGCTTTAGTTGCTAATGCTTCTAAAACCAAATAACAACAACAGAACCAACTTTTCATCTTCCTCGTTTATTCATTCAACTGCCGTTTTCTGGAACAACCTTCCTTCGTACGTATTTCCTGAAAATTACAGTCTACAGAAGTTAAGTCTACAACAAATATCTTCTTTCGTCTTCTCAAACTCCAACCCAAGCACGGTACTAAGTACTATAGGTTCTAATACCTCTCGTGTTTTGGGTTTTCATAAAAAAAAAAAAAAAAAAAACATTAACCAAATGAAAATGATTTTTACCATTAATAATTCCATAGTTTTTTTTTCTGAAAACATTACTATCTCTTCTTGCCACCCTTAATGTAATTTCATTCAAAAAAAAAAAAGTTTTTTCTCAATGCACTCTGGGGAAATGCCCTCATTTGAAGATGCATCTTCAAATACTGGGATGTTATTATTAGCCGTATAGTGCAAGGAAGCCTGAGGCTTATGCTGCACCAGCCAAAAAAAATTCCCAAGTTACCCTGAGAGACAGAGAGAGTCAGAAGTAGAAAGGAATCACCAAGAAAGAGAAGAATGATGATGATATCCAGCTCAGCACCCTGGGTTTGTGCCAAGCCAATACTCACCAGATGCAAGCCTCTGGGAGAAATGCTTGGGAACAAATATAAACAGGTTGTACAATTTGATTATGGAAAAAGAACTCAAATACACACATGCACAAATACATATACAGCAGGGCCATTACTGGTTCCTTGGCTGCCTGATTGCAGCAGCAGCAAGTATTTGGCACCCCTTTACATCATATTTTTAAAAGGAAAGAACTTTTCTGAAAAACTTTTAGTTTTTACTAGTAATATGAATACAATGACACAAATTTAAATTAAATTTTTACTGAAACTGATACACAAAACTACATAATAATTCTATCCTATCCCTAGGGGCTCACATCTGGTGAGTATGAGCTTGGCACACCCAGGGTCCTGAGCTGGATATCATCATCTTTCTCTTTCCTGGTGATTTCTCTTCTACTTCTGACTCTTGTTTTCTCTCTCTCTCTCTCTCTCTCTCTCTCAGGGGTAACTCAGAATTTTTTTTTTTTTTTTTGGCTGGTGCCTGCAAAAACCTCAGGCTTCCTTGCACCATATGGCTAATAATGATAATTCTTCAAGTGTCCTTCTGCCGTCTGTACCCCGGTTCCATTTTTAAAATCGTTTGACTTGGAGAAATATGGTAAACCTTGTTTCTATTCACTAGGAGGTCCCAGAAAAACTATTCTCATTTTTTAACCCCAGAAGAAAATTATGTTTCCAAAATAATAAACATAAAACTCAATTTTTCAACCTGCAGCATCATTTTATTTTGCAGAATTAAATTACTATTTATTAACTAACTACAACGGGACATGCATCATTTTAAAGAAAATTCCATAAATATTTTTATTTTTGTCATGACATTTTTAGTTTTGGCTCCAATTCCTTCACATTATGCAAAAGAAGTTGAAAGTTAGTAGAAAAAATAAGATTTTGGGTTAGCATTGCCTTGTCTACCAATACCGTACTGAAGTGCGCTCGAGATCTTCGCTACTGCTTATGAAAAAGACCGTAAAAACTGGCTTGAAGATTAGTAATTGAATAAAGTTTTTGGAATTTTGAGATGTTTATTCAGATTAGAACAACTTTTACAGTTAGAAATCTATTTAATAGTAACTCTAAACAATGCCATTCGTATTGACACTCTTACAAAAATTTTTCATTTTCATTCATTTTGGATATATAATAGTTGTTTTTTTTTTTTTTTTTTTGGTAGTTGTTGGCGCATAGGCTTCTGTGGCCATAATGCACCTCCCAAGGTTTTTTTGCAGTACATTGATCCAAGCCCGAGGCGGGAATCGAACCCGCAACCTTTGGGTTGCCAGGCAGGCACTTTACCCACCCGGCTAGCCCGGTCGGCAATAATAGTTGTAATTTTTAGATTTCTTTCCATATTTATGACTGAGAATCATGAGATACCGTATAAGAAATCATCAGATGAAGGTATTACGTAATACATTTTCATGCTGCTTAATGGACATTTTCGTAATTGCCCTCAGAAAATTAATTTTGATTAAAACTAATTAATTTTAGTAATTTCCATGCAATTAACTTTGAATACGCTCTTAATTTTCTTGGCTTTATTTAACAAGTAAACTTATGGAATTAAACGCCAGTAACCCAAGGGGCTCACATCTGGTGAGTATGGGCTTGGCACACCCAGGGTTCTGAGCTGGATTTCATCATTCTTCTCTACCTTGGTGATTCCCTTCTACTTCTGACTCTTGTTCTCTCTCTCTCTATTTCTCAGGGTAACTCGGAATTTTTTTTTTTTTTTTTTTGGTTGGTGCAGCAAAAGCCTCAGGCTTCCTTGCACTATATGGCTAATAATAATAATAATAATAATAATAATAATAATAAAACGATTATGGAGCTTCAGGATTCTGTTCTCACTGCATAAATTGTTTGATACAATCACAAGAGTTCAATACATTTTCCTACTAATTATGTTTTGTCATAACTAATTTTCTAATTGTAAGGCGTAATATGACTCTGAGAGAATAAAAAATTATATAATAAATATAGTTTACCATTTGTGATTCCTAGGAGTATGTGCACCTGCATTTTAATTTTAAAAATATGCCTTTTAAAGTAGAAAACAATAAACAATTAGCTTAGAATTTTTTAATTTCAATTTCAATAATTTTATAGTGTGGTATACATTTACAGTATTATTAACAATTTAAATATAAAACTAAAAGACACTAAACTACAAAAAAAATAATGAAACAATGTTCAAAATTACTTATGCATTCAGCTTACAACTTTTAATTTTACATAAATTTTCGTACTTTAATTGTAGCAAATTCTTTCATTAAATTTAATATCCATGTCAATGCTCTGTGAAATATCATTTTCTGCAGTAATTATTGCAAGGTCAATTAGTCTTTCTTGAAGCATTGTAAATCTTAAATAATTTTTAATGA
Organism: Mastigoproctus giganteus; assembly: GCF_048544385.1. Lineage (NCBI taxonomy): Eukaryota > Metazoa > Arthropoda > Arachnida > Uropygi > Thelyphonidae > Mastigoproctus > Mastigoproctus giganteus. The sequence continues at coordinate 181,862,689 of NC_143576.1, forward strand.
TCTTTAATTTAGAAAAAGATCTGTCACCAGTAGAAACAGTTGTTGTTATTTAGTTTTTAGGAGCATTAGCAACTAAGACCATATTGCTCCGGGGATATGCGGTGGTCATTCCCTGACCTTTCCGCATCCTCCGTATTTGGTGGTCACGGGCTCGAACCCTGGTCTAATCAAAAAGCGTGTGCTACGCACTGCTGCACCTGCCCAGTAGAAACAGAAACTGGAAGAGTCAATATAAATTCTCAGTGCTTTGCAACATTTGGAACTGCATATATTATATTACTGTTACATACCATTTTAAGAAACTGTTTTTGGATCGTCACTACTAATATTTAATGCTTTCATGATTTCAGCCCTTTAAAAAGTTCTTTGTCGCGTTTATATCACTTTCACATGTAGAAGGTTCTGCACGATTTTATATGTAAATTACCGTAATGCATTTTAAGCATTGCAATAATTTACATTTAAATCAGAAAAATTTAGTAAGAAGTTGAAACATTCATCTGTATCTATTAACGTGTCAAATCTAGTTCGGATTGAATTTATTGCAGGGTGGTATAGTCACCTTATATTTTAATTTTCTGTCTGTGATTTGGTTGTCTGGCGGCTCATAGTCAAATTGATTTTTTATCGCTCACGGATTTAATTAATTTTTCCCATCTGTATTAGGAAGAAGAACAGAAAGTGTTTAACTCTTGCACAATATCGAAAAATTGAACAATACTTCGATATTTCTCTAGTTCATGAATAAGCGACATTGTTCTTGTTTATAGAAGGCACGACCACCAGGTCAGTGGAATTTACAATAAATCAATCAGTACAAATGATAATCATATTTAGCAGTCACGAGCTTGAACCCCGGTCCACTCAAAGAGCGTGTGCTACTGCACTCGCGCTCCTCACCACTCGGCTACGTCAGGGCGGTTCTTTATCTCCAGTTTTTCGTTTTGTTAATATGAACTTCATTGTAATTATAAATATGAGAAGAAGATATTTCACGTCGTTGCAAATCTAGCATGCTTCCAATGGGAAAAAGCCAGTTGAACATAACTGGATAGTATATTTGCAGTTCCAAATATTTTACAACAAAAACAACATATACTATTTGTTGAAAGTGAATATATTAACCAGTCACGATTTGCCTTTCCGTTGTTTGCTAATATCCTTGTATGATATACACTTGAAAATCGTCCTTTTTCATTGAGAGGAAATTAAACATTATTCATTTGTTTAGGTACAATTTCCACCAACATGTCTATTAATATCTTGATAAAATTTCCACCAACATGTCTATCCACTTACTTGATAAAATTTTGAGCCAACGACCAGGATCCTTGATGGTTTATATGGGAATGTTTTCTTCCAATGCTTCTGATTTTTTACCTCCAATACAAGCATAATTTTCTTGCTCCACTATAGGCTAATATGTTCTATTACTTTATCATCATCAGAAATTGCTCCGATCCTTGCATCAAAAATTCCTGTATGGGCAATAGTTGTAGTACTTTTGCAATACTTTAACAATACTTCCTTCTTGTTTTTTTTTTTTTTTGTTTCTTCTTGTTTTTCTGTTCTTTTTTTTTTAATATTCTGCTCCACTTCATTTTTTTGCTGGGAAACATCTTACCTGGCTAATTAATCCAATATTTTTTAATGATTTTAATAATTAATATTTGCTGTATTTTGCTCTAAGATATTTGAATAATTTTAACTCTCTTTTACTTAATGAGTTAATTACCTTTATTATATGCGCTAATCAGAAAATTTTATTACTGTTAAATTAATAAAAAGGTTAGCGATAGAAACGCTTATCTAAATGATAATATTCTGTCTTCTCATACGCTGTGTCCACGCTTCTGGTCACGATTGAATCCTCCTCTTGCACAAACACACGAGTACGTTGTCTGCGACATGGAGTCACAATCATTTGATAAAAATTTCGCACAAAGTATACACAGTGTTGCCAACTCTTAATAATATTTCCCGCTAGCCGCATACTCAAAATCCGCTATTTTTAGCACTTGACCCGCCAAATTTTTAAAATTTTCATTTGTTTTGAGCTTTGAGCGTTGAGCGAAATGAAAGACCACGTGATATTGCACGTGCTACAGGCCTAAATGAGGCAACGCCGAGAATTACAAAGAATGCGGAGAAAATAAAAACAACTTTCATAGCGGGAACGACTAAAAGTGTAATTAAAATCCATTAGATTAAGACACAAAGAATTGGAAGAGATGGAACTGCTGTCATCTGTTTGGATATAAAATCAAACAAAAAACAAGTTTGCTTACGATAGAAGCAAAAGCATTAGCAATATTTTATTACGACCTTTACGTAATAAAAAAATACGTAATAATCGTAATAAAATACTTACGTATTTTATTACGATTATTTATTGTGTTTGGTAATGTTTTGGTTACAAATGTGTGTTCAATCTTGGGTGGTCGGCACCTAACCCTATTTTTCCCATACGGCCTGTTGTTTATATTGCATGATTTTTGCATTGCACGAGAGTTTCTAGGAATACAACTATCGCGCTATACGAGGACTGACTATACTAAGATATTATTACACTGTGGTTATTAGAAATAATTATTACTTATTGCTCTGTGGTTATTAGAAATAATTATTACTTATTGCTCTGTGGTTATTAGAAACGTTGAAAGAGATGTCGGTAATTCGGATCGCATTTCTTGGAAGCCAAACAAATACGACGAAGAAAAATTATCCAATGCCATTCCTTCGCGGTTTCAAAAAAAAGGCGTCATTAGAATTTTTTCCACATTTTTAGATTTGATCCAACAATTTAAAGCTATGACCCAATGATCAGGTCGTTTGACCGCGAGCGTAACTACGTAAAATTGTTGGGGTTCTCCTCAGGGAAATCCAGAATAATATAAAACCGATTCTTCACTTTATAAAAAAAAAAAACTATGAAATATGATATTCTTCTATTTCAATTATCAATTATTTTTAGTGTTAATTAAATAATTGATTGAACAATTAATTTAATATTTCTTAAATTAATATTTCTAAATTTAAATGTTACATTGCCAAAATACATAAAATGCTAAACATTTATACTCTTCCCGCTAAAAAATCCGCTATCCGCTATTTCATATTTTTATCCGCTAAACCTGAAGCAATTCCGCTAAATCTAGCGGGAAAACCGCTAAAATGGCAACACTGAGTATACACGTAACAATCGACAGTCATACACAACATGAAAAACAAAGTAGTTAGGACTCCTACAGTGGCGTAGCTAAGTTTTTTTTGGGCCCCTTAGGCAAGAAATCATTTTGGGCCCTTTATTTTTATTAAAATAAATTTTAATTAGGTATACTATAAAAAAAATGTTGAATTATTTTAATAATATAAAAAGGAAATTAATTTGAGATTTCTTTATAATTTTACAAACATCAAAACCATGAAATTAATATTACAGTACGATACTAATAAATAAATAAATAAATTCTTTATTGCTAATAAGTACAGGACATGTACTAGAGACAATAATACTCAACACGGCGACATGGCCAGGAGTTTTACATTATAAATGAAATTATAAATGAAATTAATTGGCAAAAAGGGAAAAAAAAAACATACCGTTACATGGAAATTATGAGTTACAAACATGTAAATTATAATAATGAAAAATGAGGACTAAACGTCATATGGAGGAAATTATCCTAGTTCCACAGATGGAATCCACTCGAGGAGCATGTTACTTATGACATGCTCAATTTTACAAACATAAAAAATTATACTATAACTAATAAATTTACTAAAAAAGTTAAAATGTTACTTTTCACGCTTTTACATTTGCGAAATTATTAATAATATCTTTTAAATCCATTTTAATGGCATATTTATGCTCAATAGCCAACATTGCAAGATTGCACAGTCTACTTTGACCAATAGCATTTCTTTTATAATCTTTTACTATTCATAATTTACTAAATGATCTTTCGGCAGAGGCAGCTGACATGAGCAGGGTAAAAAATAACATAAATAAAGTAAAAATTTCTGAAAAGTCACTTTCTAGGGCACTATATTTTGAATTAACGAATAAAAAAATTGTCTGATAGACATGTCTGCTGATAAATCTTGTTTAATAAGAGCAGTTGGGGAGAGAGTACAGATGAATACGTTTTATGAGATTTTACCCACTCACTTAATATATCAGCATTTCAGCATTTAACATATTAATTATTTTTTTCGGTTCTAGTATTGCAAAATATTTTTTTACTAACTTCATACTTTTGAAACGTTTTTTAATTTGTATCATAATTTTGTAAAACAGCAAAAAACAGTGATTTTAAAAAGCTGATCTCTATTATCAAACAAAAAATCTGAAGCTAATTCATCATACTGTCTTTTAGTTCTATGTTGTCGTTTGTCTTCAAATTTGGGCTCTATCTCGAACTCCTTGGCAATTTGCTCAGAGTCATATTTAATTTGTTGGTATGAATTTCGAATGTACTGTAAATTTTTACTGACTCGATCCAATACAGAAGTACATTCGTCAAGGTCTATATCATGCTTCTGTACAGTTTTTGAAGCATAATTAATTTCTCACATCACGTTATTCAAAAATATACAAATGAAAATGAAATCAAATGCCATCATTTGCTTCATTATTCTAAGCGCTTCGTCTCAGTCTGCTTTTTTAGTTGATTTAAGATTAATTTCTGTCAAAGCTTTTATAATATCCGCAAAACGAACTTTCACAGCTGTTATAGACTATAATCTACCAGTCCATTACTAGGGTTGAGTTTTTTAATGTAACTTCAGATTCCCAATAAATTTAGAAAGAAGATTCAATCTTTTTGTATTATTTCCAAAAGAATTATACAAATTTTTAAGAATTTTTTTCCCGGGACTCGAACAAAATACAATTTAGCATCTATCGAAAACCCACAAACACCGGTATGCTTCTACATTATAATAGCTACCACCCGTTCACCTACAAAAGATCGATTATCTTTAATCAATTTCTAAATGCCTATAAATATTCAACGACGGATTCTGCTTTAGACTCAGAAATACAAATATTAACTAGCAGATTCTTGAACAGGGGTTATCCCATTAACACAATAAATCGAATTAGGGTACAAGCTAAGGATAAGATACAAAATACTGCACCAATCAACAATAGTAATATCAAAAAATACTTTATTTCTGTCCCATATGTTGAACAGTGGCACAAACAGCTTAACAGATTCTTTAAAGATACCGAATTTAAAATTATAGCTAGGCCTATACGGAAGTTACACACTATACTGAACAATCGCTCGGTTCTTTCGGCGTTCGCAACACAAATTAATGATCTAGTATACAACATTTCTTGCGGTGATTGCGACTCGTCTTATCAGGGTTCGACGCGGTTTTCTCTTAATATCCGTGTAAATCAACACGAAGCCTCAGTTCGTGCTTCTCGTTCAGCAGCGTCAGAATTAGCCTTTCATGCCATTAACGAAAAACATACTTTTTTATTTAACGAGGCCAAAATACTTAACGTTCAACGTAATTATACGCGACTATTAATTGCAGAAACCGTTGAAATTAAATTACACGAGAATTCTGTTAATGTTCGGCGGCCATATTTGATCTCCGATGCGTGGACCTTTACGCGCATGCGCGAAGACACATAATCACTATTTAAGTTGCAGGTTTAGCGGGATTCGGTAATTTTCATTCCTGTGATCACGACAGTCGGTCGAAAAGCATTGTCAGCTTCAGGAAGGAAAATCGTTTTGAATATTTTCGTTAGATTCTTTTAATTGCGTTAATTTGAATTTTAATTGTTTTGAATTGATTTTGAATTGTGTTAAATTGATTATTTAATTATTTATAATTTACTTTAATTATTTATATTTTACTTTAATGTACCGGTAAGTTGTCGATTTTTTCGTTTTTTCCGTTTTAATTTCTGGAGGGTATCATACGGAAGTGTTCCACGTACTATATTGAGGTAAACCCCTCTTATTAATTTACTAATATTATTATCAACGTAGAACATATTGAGTATTTCAGCTCTGATTCATACTATCTAATTTAAATTTAAATTGTACATTTAAAACATTTAAATTTAAATGAATGTACTCTGCATTTGATTGGATCCTTTTAATGCGTGACTGCACATCATTATACACCTCACTCATGACATTATCCCCATCATATCCCTGACCATAACATTTTTCAATGGGAATATTTAGTTTGTGTAATATTTTCATTATATTATCCGTCATCATTTCTGCCGAATGATCATTCATGTCATAGAATCCTAAAAACATTTCAAAAATTTCAAAATCTTTGATTTTTCGTTTTCGTTGCGAATTATGTGAAGATGTACAATAACACTTAATTGATCTTTTTTTGTGAGATCTTGAGTAGTATCTAAAATTAGTGAATAGAATGGTGCTCAATTAATCTTGAGTATTAATTCTTTTGTTAATTTGATACCTAAACATCTATTAACTCATTTTGGACAGTGGGGCTTAAATAAGTTACTGAACCAGATGGCTTATTAATAGTTTGTTTCATTACGTCATCATAGTAGGATTTGCAATACAAAATTTCCGTTGTAATCTTCCGAAAATCCGTCCCGATGACCACGAAATTGCTAAAGAAATTTTAGCCAACATACGTGTGTTCCGAAATAACCGTTCTAGTACCATTTTCCAAAATGGTGATCTGTACCTTACTTTATCAATCGTTGCGTTCTTTTTGCCACATTTCATGTATAGTACATGTCTCGATATGATGTTGAGAAACACTGAGTTTTTATCCGAAAAGATAGATTTTTTCAATCTCTTAGTCCGAAACGCCACTGACTTTTAATATTTGAAAACAGCCAGCATGGTTGGCAATGTGCAACATCTAAAATTCGTGAGTAGCACAGCCACAAACGAAGAGCTGAACCACACGTTGAATTGACTATTAGTAGTACGTGTCATTAAAACTTTTATTTTGTTGTTCAGGATTCCCTGGAAATGGTTCTTTAGGTCTCTGAGGTGACAAACTCATAATGTTTATTTTTGTTTCATCGGAAATGTTGATATTCACGTATTCTACAAGATCGCTTGAGGGAATAAACGGTGCAGTGCGTTCAACACTAATTTCCGACGAAGGAATATCTATTATGATCGTTGAATTATTTTCGTTTGATAACCCTGCTTTATTTAAATGATCCGCAGATATATTTACACCAGCAGCATTCTTTTCCACATATTCCGATTCAATACCGGTCTTTTCTTTACCTTCTTCTGGACATAATTCATTACTGTGTTTTGTAAAGAAATTTAGGCAATTTATTGACTGCTTGTTCTTTTGCTTTCTTCATTGTTCTTTTTTGGGCTCCCCTCTTTCCCTTTTTTCTTTTCATCCATTTTTAACTAAAAATTTTATTAATTTAATTTTAAACGTTTATATTTTAAATACAAATAGCAATAATAAACAAATACTTTCAGTGTAGTAAAAACAAATACTTGTTTTAATTTTGATAATGACTTGAATTTGAACAAACTTGAATTGAAATTAATCAACTAACAACTTTTGACCACCGTATATGGCTAAATGTTCGTATACGTGGGGCATATCCCCCCACCCTGTCCTCCTGTGAAGTTGGGAAATCTCTAACACTATACGATATGATGCAGCCACATACAGTAACGGAACGATTGTCTGATCACTATACAAAGTTGTATTTGTAAAAGCAAAATAAAGACTGCCGCAGCCTGGGTTTGTTATGGTTTGGCGATAAGATATAAAAAGAATTCCTTCCTTATTCTAGACGTATCATATTGTTAAAAAGCTCAGTGAGAAATATATTTTCATTACTTGTTGCGTCTGTCTATAGGCCTTAGCGTAGTAGGGCGGCCACTACTTGCATCTGTTTATGGGCTCTTGTGAAGTAGGGCCCTAATTCACTAGGGCCCCCCCCTAGTCTTTGCCTACTTTTGCTATACAGTAGCTACGCCCCTGGCTCCTATTGATATAAAATGTATTCACATACGGTAGTGCTGGTTTTCAATTTTTACTGTATTTGCCGCCTGCGCGTTGATCACGCATTCCCCGCGCTTTTGAGCTGCCCTGATATAAAGTGAACACAGTCATCTCTTGTTTTAGAATAGAGTAATTATGTACCATCAGTAAAGAACACAAATACAAAAAAAAAAGTACACTTAAAATAAAAATTAATTAAATGGAGCACTGATAAGTGCTCCATTTAATTATAAATACCTTTCAGCAGTATCTAATGTACTGATGAAAGTTGGTCACTTTTGATGTCCCAATACAGTACAGTCTTTTTATTTTCTTTTAAACTTTATTTATTAAAATTATGCACGTTCAAGAATGCAATAATGCATGATATAACTTGATTGTTCAAGTTATGCATAATGCGCGAATATCATGTCTTCTCATATTCATTGAATATCGTGTAAATACAGTATGTGCAAATGATAAAAACTTATTTTGTTTGAGACAATACAGGCAGTTCTCGCTTTACGAGTTCCCGAGTTTACGAGTTTTTTTTCCCCAAAGTATCAACAAAATCGAAAATATGAACATTAATTGCAAAAAATGAATGTTAAACATTCATAAATACCGCTTCCAAACTGCGTGCGTAGCTATACAATACAGTGTACCCCGCTTTAAGATATTAATCAGTTCCAGAGACCATTGTATCGTTAAAATATCGTAATGTGAAACCAATAACACATTGTTTTTTGGTAATTCGTTTCAAGATCTCGGAAGTTGAAAATTTCACTGTATAACTCTAAAATGTCATTTTTAATGTCACGAGCGTGACCATAAGGCCACATAAAAGGTCGTGAGCGTGGTTTGTAATTGTATTAGTTACCAATTCAAATAATTAAAATGATTACACTTTCATCGTTATCATATATTCCGTTATAAGAACTAATTTTAAACGCTTTTGTGATATTTTTCTAAAGCACATTTCGGGAGGTCACGACCATAAAACAATAAAAACAATTTTCACTTTCCGGTTTATTGGGCTTTTCTGTTACTGCAAGTAATTATAAACGGGTAATAAAATCTTCTTGCATTTTCAGAAATAACGATAGCGGGAATTGTGTGGTTTTTTTTTAATTTCGTTATTATGTGAAATGTGTTTCCCCTTTACTGGAATCTTCAATCGTATAAAAAACATAAATAAATTTTGAGAATCTTCTCTTCATTCCTTTTTTTTTTAAGCTTCGTAAACTTGTTACTCCACCCGAATCGTCTTAGTTGCAATTTGTGTGCCATTAAAAAATGCTTATGCATGCAATCGTAAAATTTATAATTAAAATAGAAAATTATCTTGGAAACAAACGCCTCTTGAAACATTTCTGAAGAAGACTACTCCTTGTGCAACAAACCAACGAGTGCCGAGCCAATAATGAGTGATCAACGAGTGTGCATTTATGTTGAGGAAGAGTAAACATTCTTTAACATTTGTAAGTCGTAAATAATTTCTCTATTATTATAATTTGCTTGATTTTACAGGCTACATTTTCATTGCTTTGGATAAATCAATCATTGTTTAAACATATTAGCTAACTAATTTCATTGTTGAGAACGTAACCCTATTTTTAACCTTATGTCTATGGGAAATAAATTCGCGCTTTACGAGCGCGCGCTAGGAACGAATTAACTCTTAAGTCGAGAACTACCTGTATTTTAAGAAGATAAAACCTGAACTGTGAGTTTTCATTTGATTTTTAAATAGCTTTAGGGAACAATGTGCATTTGGTTAAAAAATAATTTTGAGTTAGTTTTTGTAGTATTAGTGTTAACAGTGGCAAATAATGCTAGAAAGCAAGATAAAGCAAGCATCAGCCAAAAAAAAAAAAAAAAAAAATCCAATTTTTTTAGTCCTTCCTTGAATTTGTTAAAACTATCCACCTTCCAAAACAACAGATGGAAGTTTGCTCCAACAATCAACCACCTGTTGGCTGAAGGCAAATTTCCACACATCTATTCTGCAACCATCCTTCCTCAATTTGAATTTATGCCCACCTCATGTGCATAGTCTGAGTAATTGGAAGAGTCCCATCAGCACTGAGTTTGCTCAAGTCATTCAAAGCTTTAAACATCTCAATCAGATTACGTCCCAGGTGCCTGTCTCCCGATGCTGCAATTTTGCAGAACTGAAGCATTTATTGGTAAGAGCACCCCTCTATTCCCCTTCTCCGTCCTGTTGCAGCAGCTCTACCTTTCCTAAAATTAGGCCTCCAGACTCGTATACAGTATTCAAGGTGTGGTCGGACCACTGCCCATACAATGGGATAATCACATCCTTATTCCTGCTAGCAAAATTCCTGTATAACGGTGACAAACCCCCATGAATTGTCCTGGCAACCTATCTGCACTGCTCACAGAACTTCCTTTCAGACTGCACAATTATCCCCAAGTCCTTTTCATTTTCCACTACCCTAAATGCAGTACCACACATTTCATGAAAAAATGCATGTACAGCGATCACAATCATCTCTTGTTTTAGAATAATTATGTACCATCAGTAAAGAACACAAAATACAACAAAACAATAAAAAATTTGTCTTTTCATTGAAAAGTACATTTAAAATAGAAAATAATTAAATGGAGTCCTAATAATTAATTAAATGGAGTACTATAACATTTAATTATAACTAATTTTCAGCAGTATTTAATGTACTGCTGAAAGTTAGTTACTTTGTGTCCCAATACAGCATTTTTCTTTTCTTTTAAACATGATTTATTAAAATTATACTTGTTCAATAATGCACGACACTATAACTTAATTGTTCAAGTCATGCATAATGCATAAATATCAAACCTCATATTCACCGAATATTTAAAATATTTTGTAAATATGTGCAAATGATCAAAACATTTTATTAGAGCCAATTAATATTTTCAGAAGATAAACCTAAACTCTGAATTTTCATTTGAATGACTTTTGGGAAAAATGTGCTTTTGGATAAAAAAAATAATAATTTTGAGTTACGTCAAAATTAAATATACTGTATTAAAAACACGCACTTTATGAAAACTTCACCGACAAAATCTGTTCAGTTTAATACATTAATTTACTGTCCTTAAATGTTAAGATTAAGGTATCCTTTACTTTTGCCCTTTCTCGTAAACATTATAGTCATATCAAGTAAGACTTCAAGGTGTGGAAAGATTAACAGTTAGTCAAAGATAACAGATTTATCTGCAGTTAAAACGGTAGTCCACAAAAAAAAAAAAAAAAAAAAGATCGAAAGAAAAATACTGAAAGGTCAAGTACTAGAATAAACCTAAACTAATAAAATATGCCATTAAAACTGAAGACGTGAACTTCACTTGAAAAATGAATTCTTATAGACTCATACAAAGACTTAAATTGAGCTGGAAGACACGAGGGTTGTTCAATAAAGAATAGTCATAATTTTTCTCCCACAACATGCCTAATTAATCATCCATATTTTGATGGTCCCTTTGAAAGTACTGTAGACCCTAATTGATGCAATACCCTTACTCAGTTTTTGCCATTCTACAAAAACGTGGCGAAAGCCATTATTTTACATGCGTTTGAGTATCGCCTCCGATAACTTTTGCAACTTCTGTAATCGTGAGAGAAAATAGTCGCATAACAGTAAGGTTTCACACGAGAAATAGAGAATATGCGTATCCTCATATGAAACCAGCTGTATATAGGTGGCTGATGTATCTATAGCACCATTCACAAGGAGGATTCTTCCCGAGCTCCTTCTAAAGTTTTCTATTCTTGTTTTGCTTTTTTATATTGTTTTACTATTTTCCTATATCCGAACTTGTGATAGAAGGAGTCTTTGACAACGATAAATTCATCAATATTGCACAGGGTGTCACTGCTTTGTGGGATAGATCCCACAGTGATTAGGCAAGCTAATGATTAGATGAATTCAATGTTTCCTTTCCTTTTTTTTTTTTTTTTTTTTTTTTGTACAAAATCCAAAAGAGAGCTGAGTCGACACCGTAAAACAAACAAAACTATCGGTGGTAAAGAGTGATCGACTGCGGAAGGGAGTAGTTGGTCGTGCTCCACTCTTCGGCCGAAGTTGCCCGAAATAGTATCATCCATGTGAAAGAAACGTGAATTCCGTAATCTCGGTATCCAAGATAAGCATTTCTTCATGTGAAGCCAGCCTAAGGCAACTGGGTACGAGATTACGAAGTGTGCAGACAAAGAATTTTTGAGCTTCTGGGATAAGACCAATTGTTTTTGAAATTTTTACCATTTTTGATTAACTTATGAAATTGTGCTTAACAACTAGTTTAATAGCCTTAGTCACGTTCGTTAGCTTATTATTATTTTTTAATTTAGCTAGAGATTTTTGTAAGTTACGACTTATTATTCGTAGAACTTTTGTATGGGGGATTTGGCGCAAATATCGTAGCATGTAACTAGCAGTGTAACGGAACTATAGAGTTTTAATTGTGATAAATAAGTAGCTCGAACGTCCTAATCACGTAGTTTGGCATATTTTATTATTATTTTTATTATTTATTTTTTGTTTTTACTAAGATATCATCATTCTCATTCTTTTCTTTCTTGGTGATTCCCTTGTACACTGATGTGCAAAACTTAAGGACCAATCAGGTTTTCACCTACAGCTTCTTATAGGAGTGACCTGGGTACGGGAAAAGCAATTTCTGTACCTCGCTAGGTACAGAAATTATGAAGGAAACACACAACAACGGAAACAAAACGGTACAGAGGGACTTTATTCAAAAATGGCAACATAGCACTGGCTGCCATGATACAGATGCATCACTGCCAAAGATAGAACAAAAGGGAAGAGGTGGTCCTCAGTAGGAGATATGGATACACCTAATGTCGATGCAGGCTTTGCACCGCCTGTCCATACTTAGAACAATGTTGTTGCTAAGTTCTTCCGGTAACATCGTTCATTCTTCTTTCAGCGCCATCTTCAGCTGGTAAACATTTTCTAGTGGGTGTGGACATGCCACTAGAGCGTCCCCAGAGCGTCCCATATGTGTTCGTTGGGATTTAGATCGTCGGAACAGGCAGGCCAATCCATACGAACAATGTCCTCACTTTCCAAAAGCATATCAACAGCTGCAGTGCGATGGAGGTGTGGCGTTATCATCCATAAACACGAACTCGGGGCCAATGGCATCTCGGAACAGACACACATGGGGAAGGATTACCTCAGTACAGTAGCGTGCACCGGTTGCAGTACCGTCTTCCAGTATTTGGAGTTGTGTACGTCCATCTAAGATAACGCCTCCTCAGACGAGAACACCTTGACCGCCATATCGATTTCTTTCAGTGATGTTTGCGGGGTGATACCGCGTGCCAACCTCTCGCCAGATTAGCTGACGTCTAGAATCGCTGCTGAGATTGAATCTACTCTCATCAGAAAATAGTACCTTACCCCATTGCGCTGCTGTCCAGTCCTTGTGTTCGATGCACCACTGTAAACGGTGTGTCCCTTTACGACGGCCAGTACCCTGTGTCCCTTTAACACCTGCCGATGGGCAAGAGTTAAAGGGACACAGCTTACTGGCCGTCGGGCAAAAAGTCCACCATTGTAGAGTCGCCTGGCCACAGTAAACTGCGATATCCTGCGTTCTGTGCAGCTGGTTTGCAATGACGGTCCATCACCGCTGTCTGGTGACGGTCCATCTTGGCCTGTAGGAGTATATAGCGGTCATCATTGGACGTTGTTTTTTATGGACGACCACCACTGGTCCTTCGAACAGCTGTAGCTGTCGTTCTGGCCGACCACGCACGTGATACGATGCTATGGGCGATACCGAACTCTGCATCCACACTTCTCGCACTTCGACATTCCTCGAGCTTCCCAATTATTCGACCACGGGTAAAGTCATCCAGATATTGTCTACTGGCCATTTCGTTGTCTGTAGCACTGTATGAAACCTATCAAACGCCTGTAACAATCGTGCTCACCATTCGGTAATTTGCACATAACTGCTGAACTTCTTCTTTTATCTGTTTATGTGAGTCCTCTCATCACGATAAAAATTTTTGCATATGCACGAGCTTTCTACTGAACGGGCACAGTTATGCAAATCGCCACAGGCTGTTTCATTTGGTTTTGTGGTTGTAACCTTTAGAAATAGTGTTGGTTCTTAAGTTTTGCACACCAGTGTACTGTTCTCATTTGCACACCAGTGTACTTCTCTCTTTTGCACACCAGTGTACTTATCTCTTTTGCACACCAGTGTACTTATCTCTTTTGCACACCAGTGTACTTATCTCTTTTGCACACTAGTGTTTACACTCTTTCTCTCTCTCTCTCTCAGAAAGTTTTTTTAGCTGGTGCAGCATAAGCCTCAGGCTTCCTTGCACCATATGGCTAATAATAATAAATGTTACGGAAAGTAAGGATATAACTACTTATAAAATTCTACCCCGGGGGCTCACATCTAGTGAGGATGGGCTTGGTACACCCAGGGACTCACATCAGGTGAGTATGGGCTTGGCACACCCAGGGACTCACATCAGGTGAGTATGGGCTTGGCATACCCAGAGTCCTCAGCTGGATATCATCATTCTTGGTGATTCCTCTCTCTCTCTCTCTCTCTCTCTCTCTCTCTCTCTCTCTCTCTCAGGGTAACTCGGAAACTTTTTTTTGGCAGGTGCAGCATAAGCCCCAGGCTTCCTTGCACTATATGATTAATAATAATAATAATAATATAGTATGATGTATAACTTGAGCTTGATAGCGTAAACTAGAATTAATTAAATAGTATTTAAACGGAAATCATGCCCATAATCGAGCAACACAGTAGCAGGTCACAAAGTAACGGGAGTGTTGTGGCATGGGGGACAAACCAAAGGGGGCGTTTCTCCTCCGAATAACGCCCTAATGAAATGTGCAACTCGTGCGATGTTTGTGGATATTCTAGAACAGGACATGATACCGTTAAGGTGGGTGTCTTTAGTGTATGTGAAAAAATTAGGCGCAAACTCTACGTTCTGATGGGTGTTTATGAGAGCTTGAAAAGTAAGGTGGATGCCCTTGAAGGAAGGAATTAAAATGAGGCCCATCAAGCTCTCAGCTGCCCAACTCAATGCCACAGCCCACACTTGTGCATCAGGCAACACAGAGGCAATCACTAAGGCAGTTGCGCTGGTCCCACAGGAGGTAGTTATTGGCAGGGAAATGGGAAGTATATTATGTAAGGAGGATAAGTGGAACAGAACCAGGATATGTCTGCAATGGGCAAAAGTAGATGACGTTGTATAGCAGATATCAACCTTTAAGGTACAAAAGGTGATACTGTTTTACACATTTGTTACTAATGATATTAAGAATAGGATATCTGAAGACTACTTAACAAGTACAGGGCAGTGACGGAAAAAAAGTTGCGCGTTAGAATTGAATTAGAAAGTGTCTGCAATTCTACCAAGACACGATAGGATGGAATACATGTTGAGAGCCTTGTCAATCCATTCTGCCCTGGAGAGAATGTGCAAGGCTCATGGGTAGAACTTTTCTCATCATGGTCTGTGCGTATTAACAAGAGAGATTGTTTTTATATAAATAGAATACACTTATATAGAAGGGATGCAAGAATATTTGCTGATGATACCGAGCAATGATAAATAGGTCAGAAAACTGCTAGATTGGGGATACACAGAAATGATGTATCCCAATGATACATATTAAATCTGATGAATTTGAAGTACTGATTAAGTCATCAAATGGTGACATTGTAGGGATAACGGAGACGTGTTACTCTGACATAAGAAATGCTGAGTTTGAATATGGGGAATATATTGTAAACAGGAAGGCCAGGAGGGGGGTTGTGCTCTTAGTTAAGAAGCATATTAAATCGGAGGCAGTGCATCCAGTTGACATGCGTGACCACTGCAATCTTGAGTCAGTTTGGTGTGACATAAGCGCTGGGAAAACAAAAATGAGAGTAGGAGCATGCTATAGGCCTAACATACTAGCAAGACTTGTAGATTTATTATGATTGAATCACATCCATCTTTAAACATTCTAAGCCACCTGCGAGCTGTGCTATGTGAAAGAGTAGATTCAACATAAGCATCTTTTAACAGTTCAATGCTTCAGCTGATGTTTTCTTGAGATGGAAACAAAATTTGTGAGCAGCGTACTGTTCCTCATGTGTTACGTCCATTGTTACAAAGTTAAACCTGAACCCGCATAAACTTGACTGACCGCTAAGGTCACACTATGCACACGAGTCAACGGCACAGTTCCTATATGATGCAACTTGGTTTGATCTGAAATTTCAGAGCTCGTCTAGAAATAGCCGCAGAATGTTGTTCATGAAAAATTAATGATCATTCTTAATTGTACATCCTGCGTATAATATTTTAACTAAATTTAGTATATAATCAAGTAGCATAAATAAGCATTATTAATTTTAATTGTGAATCTTTGGCAAGGTGTTGTCACTATTCACAAACATAAGCCAGTCCAACTGATATGAATAAACACATTAAAATCTAAGTACGCAAAAACTAAAATTTGAAATATGCAAACTAAGGGTACTAGAAAAAAATGGGCTGCACACTCAAAATCAGTATTAAAAATACTGTAGGCTCTGTCCATCATATTTCTATTTAAAATTTTTTTCACTGTTGTTCAGTGTAATCTAAAATAATCACTTTACTGGATATGGAAAATATGATTATCATTTAACACATACTTCAACAGTTTTAGAGAAAATCAAGATAATAACACAGTACAAAATGTTAAATTTTTATTAATTACCTGCTTTCTGACAGCAAGGATTAATTTCTTTCCTTCAATTTCTTGATGTGCTTCTACCAGTGTTGTTAAATTATCTAAAAGCTCTGGTAATGAAGAGGATTCAGCAGAGGTATCATTATGGTGATCTTCTTCTTCTTCTTTATGATTATGTTCATTATTCTGGTCCAATTGGTGTTTATGTTCATGCGTATGTATATACTGATGAGCTGTAAGTGCAAGTATAATGCATAAATATGTATATTTGTAAAATAATAAGAGAAATTTACCTCAATATAGTACGTATGATACTCTCCAGAAATTAAAACGAACAAAGCGAAAAAACTTACATTACAGTAACAAATAATATAAAAAATAATTAAAATCAATTTAACACAATAGAACTCAATTTAACACAATTAAAAACACAATTAACACAATAAAACTCAATTTAACGCAATTAAAAACACAATAAAACTCAATTTAACGCAATTAAAAACACAATTAACACAATTTAACGCAATTAACGAAAAAATTGTAAAAACGATTTTCCTTCCTGAAGCTGACAACGCTATTTTAAACATATATCTATTATGTATAATAGTTATATGTTTAAAATATCCAACAAAATATAATATTTTTTTCTGTATATTTCTTATATAATTATATTTACAAAT
Source organism: Mastigoproctus giganteus (assembly GCF_048544385.1). NCBI lineage: Eukaryota > Metazoa > Arthropoda > Arachnida > Uropygi > Thelyphonidae > Mastigoproctus > Mastigoproctus giganteus. Next base: position 181,880,096 of record NC_143576.1, read on the forward strand.
AAGATTTGAAAGTTATTCACTTTGGTTCAAAAGTTATTCGTTAATTAAGATTTCAATATTAGTAAGCACTAGTAGAATATTTATAACCATGAATCAAGAAAAAAGCTTGTTAACTATATACTCACAGTGAACCAATTCTGCAAAGCTTTGCTGACTCCATCATGATAAGATAAGGGTATTGTTTAAATAACATGCCCGCCGGTCCGCGAATTAAATGATCAGCCCTCATACATAAAAATTGTAATACTTGTTTATTTTGCAACAAAGGTATCGAAGGTTTCATTGCTATATTCAGGTGTTCAAAATGGGTTGACGTTTCACTTTAAAATAAAGTTGAAGGTCTTAAACTCGAAAAACATTTTCAAAAGGTTAAGGTGGTCATTTCTGGTTATAAGTTCGAGCATATTCATTCATAATCATTAAAGCCATATCGAAATGCCACAGCTAAACCGTCCTCGTGGATAGCACAGTTGTAGAAGTGCTGTCCACCCCACACCGGGTGAAAAAGACCTGAGTTCGAGTCCAGTCGATGAAGTGAGGAATTTTTATGGGCCTTTTTCACAATGTGGCTGAGTTAGTTGGTCTCAGGCGAGGGTAGCATGGTTTTTTCTCCCGGAAACTCGAGTTTCATCCAGCAAACAGAAAAATCTATCTCAGAACACACACAATTTACAGACAGTATACATGAAGCAACATGGCCTTAGTCGCAGATGCTCCTAAAACCCTACAAAAGCGGCAACAACAGCCAGAGCTAATTCCAAAATATATAATTGTATACATGATAGGAATGAAATATTTACGTGTGTGTATAAACATTTATTAAGTATTTTATTATTGTTCCTACTTTTGGACTAGGACTAGGATTTTGGACTAAAGATGAATATGGCTAAAACAATAGTAATGATGAACAAGTATGCCACAGAAAGGGACATAATGATTAAAGAAGCAGTAATTGAAAAGGTGGAATCATATACTTATCTGGGACAGGTTATTAGCTGTAATAATGATAAATGGCTGGAAGTCAAGAGAAGAATAAATTTTTGGATGGATAGCATTCAGGAAATATAGTCACATACTGAGAAGCAATGTCCCATTTTGTCTGAAACGTAAAATAATGAACCACTGTATACTCCCACAACACGATTTATGGAAATGAACCTTGGGCACTAACCAAAAGAATGGAAGAGAAGTTGAGAACTACACATCGAAGAATGGAACGAATCATATTGGGAGTATGACTCGAACTAGATAGCGTTAGCTTAGTATAGTATAGTATAGTATATAATATATTGTCAATTAATCAGTAAAATCTATTAATCTTGTTAAACTTCGTTGTCAATTAAATTGTACTTTTTAACTAAATACATATAACGACTTAGCTTACAAACGTAACATAATTAATTAAATACATAACTTGATACGGAAGTTATATAAATGGAACTCGTAGATAATACTCGATACTGAAAAATATATATAGCGTTATAATTGTGTTGGGATACAAGTTTAGGGTTATAATTTTGTACTGAAATTGAAATTTTATTGAAATTAAATCGAAATCATGACTCAGACCAGAGTAGCAAAGCAAAAGGCTCAAGATAATGGGAGTGCTGTGGCTCAGGGGAGAACTGAGGGGGGCAGTTGCCATCTGAATCACAGCCTTTTAAAATACATTGCTTGCTTGATGTTTGTGGAGCAATCGGGTACGGGACATGATATTGATATGCGGGATGTCTTTGTGTGTGCGCGATGTAAGGAATGTAAGGAAATCAGGCAACAACTCAGCGTTGTTATGGGCCTATATGAGAGCTTGAAGGACAGGGTGGATGCTCTCGAAGGATCTAAATTGAGGGACCCATCAAGCTCTCAGCTGCCCACATCAACGCCAGAGCTTTCATTTGGCCATCATGCAACACAGCGGCAACCCCCAAGGCATAATGCGCTAGTCCCACAGGAACTAGTAGTTGTTGGTGACTCTATTGTCAGGGAAACGGGGAACATGCTTTGTAAAAAGGATGTCTGCGTGGGTAGCACAGTGGTATCGTCACCGTCCTCCCCACACCGGGTGGAAAAGGCCCGGGTTCGAATCCCGTCGATGACGCGAGGAACTTTATTGGCTTTTTTCACTCCGTGGCTGAGTTAGTCGGTCTCAGACGTAAATAGCAAGGTTTTTTTCCCTCAGAAACTGAGGTTTTTTCGTCCAGCAAAACAGGCAAATCGACCAGAGAACACACGCAATTTACAGACACGAATACGGGTTAATGTAATCATTTAAGGGTAACCCTAATATAGTAATTTGATTTTTTTTTTTTTTTTTTTGTAAAAAGGATAGGTGGAACAGGACCAGGGTATGTCTGCCAGGAGCAAAGGTTGATGACGTTGTAGAGCGGATATCATCCTCTAAGGGCACAAAATGTGATATAGTTGTACACGTTGGCACCAATGATATTAGGAGTAGGAAACCGGCAGAATTACTTAACAAGTACAGGTCACTGTTGAACAAAAGCCGAGAATTAGGGTTGAATTTGAAAGTGTCTGCAATTCTGCCCAGACACGATAGGAGGAAGTATATGATGAGAGCTTTGTCGATCAATTCGGCCCCGGAAAGATTGTGCAAGGCCCTAGGGGTAGAATTTTTTTCAGCCTGGTCTGTACTTGTTAACAGGAGAGACTGCTTCTACACGGATGGGATACACTTAAACAGAAAGGGTGCAAGAATATTTGCTGATGCTATCGAGGCAGTGTTAGGTGGATCGAAAACTGCTAGCTTTGGGGGATACAAGGACTAATAGATTAACAGTAGCCCTTGGCAGAGGTGAAAGTGATTCTAGCACTGCTTCTATTGGAATGAGCAGCAGAAGCCTGGAAAACAAGATGCAGGGTTTTTCAGAGACTGCTGGGAGTCATTGCGGTACAAGTAAACACATGGGTTGTGTTAGGGTAGCTAAGAGTAGGAACAGGTGCATTTATACTTGCCTGTACACCAATGCTAGGAGTTTGGTAAATAATTTGATGAATTCGTGGTATTGCTGAAAACATCAAAGGCAGCTATTGTTGGGATATCGGAGACGTATTGTCACACAGATATAAGGAATGCAGAACTGGAATTTGGGGAGTACAATGTCTACAGAAAGGATAGACAGGATGGGAAGGGAGGAAGGGTTATGCTATTAGTTAAGAAATGCATAAAATCCAAGGAAGTGAAGCCAGTCGACATCGCTGAACAGTGCAGTGTCGAGTCAGTTTGGTGTGACATAAGCATTGGGAGATCAAAATTGAGAGTAGGAGTGTGCTATAGGCCTAATGACTCTGATGAGTATAATAAGAAACTGTACAGGGAAATAGAGTGGGCCAGTAAATCAGAGTTTTATAATGGGGAATTTTAATTTCCCAGATATTGACTGGAACTTGTAGTGTTGGTCACTAACACTAGCAAGGTTTTGTGGATTTATTGGATGATTGTTTTCTACATCAGCATGTTCGGGAGGCAACTAGAGGGAGTAATACTCTTGATCTGATTACAGTAGTGATTCTTCATGCATTAAGAATCTGCAGATAAATGAACCACTAGGTGGCAGTTATCACAGTGTGCTGAAGTGGGATTTACTCAAAGAGATAACTACCATCAGAGATAAAAGGATGGGTTTTTGCTTTCGTAAAAGCGACTACGATGGTCTGAGACAGTATTTAAATTCTATACAGTGGGACCAACAGCAAATTCAAAATGGGAAGCATTCAAAGAACGTACCTTGGAAGCTACTAGGCTTTACATACCAACTAAGAAATATTGTTCAAGGTTTAGGCGTAAATGGATGTCAGATGAACTAATGAGAGAAGAAAAATGCATGGGATACATATAAATTAATGGGTGACATGGAAGCCTATGATAGATATAAACTGGTCTCTAACCAAGTCACAAAGGAGATTAGGCAGGAAAAGGCAGATTATGAGAAATCCTTGGTAAAGGATGCAAAGAAAAACAGAAAACAGTTCTTTACCTATGTAAACTCTAGAAGGAAAAGGGATGAATCAGATTGGTCCACTGGATATTAATGGTTCAACAGTTGAGGATTCTGCTCAGGTGGCTAACAAATTAACGAGTATTTTGCATCTACATTCACACATGAGAAGTTATTCAGGAAGGGAAATGCCAGAGGTGAAGCAAACTCTGTCAGTGAGTTAGATGCTTTTGTAATAACTGAGAGGAAAGTGGAGGAGAAATTGTTCAGGATAAAAAAAAAAGGCACCCGGGGTGGATGGGATCTATCCAGTTATATTAAAGGAGGCAGAAAAGGAAGTAAGCAAACCCTTAGCCATAATTATGGGAGCTTCTTTAGACTCAGGGGAGGCACCCATAGACTGGAGATGTGCAAATGTGACCCCAACTCACAAAGGAGGATCAAAGGCTGACACAAGTAATTATAGACCTGTGAATTTAACTTCTGTTCCAGTAAAATTAATGGAGGCACTGATTAAAGAAGCACTGCAGGATCATCTAGACAAGCCTTCAGTTATAGCTCGGACACAGCATGGTTTTGTTAAGGGGAAGTCTTGTCTGACCAATTTGATTGGATAGTATGATGCAGTCACAAAAGAACTGGATGCAGGGAATTACTTTGATATTATATATTTGGACCTTAGAAAGGCTTTTGATGCTGTTGCACATGGAAGACTGCTGCACAAATTGGAGCAGTGTGGCACTGGAGGCAAATTGCTGCTATAGATAAGGGGATGGTTGAGTGGCAGAAGACAGAGAGTGGTAATCAATGGACACTGCTCATCGTGGACTAATGTTATTAGCGGAGTCCCTCAGGGTTCAGTGTTGAGTATTGTTTTCTCTATTTATAACTGATACTGATGATGGTATATCAAGCTTAATGTCCAAGTTTGCAGACGATACAAAGGTTGGCAGGGTTGTTAAGGACTTACTGACGCTATGCTGCTGCAACAGAACCTGGAAAGGTTGAGCAGATGGGGTGAGAGGTGGCAAATGAAGTTTAACATTGACAAATGTAAAGTACTACATATGGGTAACAGTAACCCCAGAGCAACGTATTAACTCTGTGGTACTACACTGACAGTGGTAGAGAATGAAAAGGACCTGTGGGTGATTGTGTAGGCAGATATGAAGTTCTCTGAGCAGTGCAGACGGCCTGCAAGAGTAGTTCATGGTGTCTTGTCAATGATATACAGGAATTTTTCTAGCAGTGATAAGGAGGTGATTATTCCATTGTATAAGGCAATGGTTAGGCCACACCTTGAGTACTGTATACAGGTCTGGAGGCCTCATTTCAAGAAGGATGAAATGCTGCTGGATCGAGTACAGAGAAGGGCAACAAGATTAGTGAATGGAACAAAGGGTTGCTCTTACGAAGAAAGGCCTATGTTTTGCAAATTACAGTGTCTGGGGACTAGGCACCGGCGAGGTGATCTGATTGAGGTGTATAAAGCCTTGAATGGTTTGAGCATGCTCAATGCCAACGGGATTCTTCCTCTTGCTTAGAATAATCACGTGAGAGGGCATAAATTCAAATTGAGGAAAGACGGATGTAGGATAGATGTGCGGAAATTTGCCTTTAGCCAGCGGATAGTTGGTTGGTGGAAGTTGATAGCCTAAATAAATTTAAGGCTCAGCTGGGCAGGTATTTCGAACGAACGGAGGGGTGAAATGGGAGTGTTTTTTTTTTTTTTTTTTTTTTTTAATTTTCTTGGCTGATGTTGCTTGCTTTCTTGCATCATATGCCTCTACTAATTCTAGTGCTAAGAAATCATGGAACAGAAGTTGAGAACTACACAGCGAAGAATGGAACGAATCATATTGGGAATCAGATTGTTAGATAAGAAGAGAAACATATGGATTATGCAGCAAACTCAAGTAAAGGACATTCTTGCGAAAACTAAAATGGTCTTGGGCAGGACACATAGCTCGAAGACATGGTGACAGATGGACTAAGAAAATAATAGAATGGTACCCAAGAGGAGCTAGAAGAAAACCTGGATGACAACAGCGGAGATTGATAGATGAAATTCATGAGTTTGTGGGTAGTAAATGGATGGCCATTGCACAAAACAGAAGTAACTGGAAAGTTGCTGGAGAGGCCTTCATCCTGCAGTGGATTGAAATGGCTGATGATGATGATGATGATGTTGTCCTTACTTAAGTACCACTGAAACAACATAGACAGCATAATAAATAAAATTAAAAATATATATATATATCGGCATATTCGTTGCAATGTACAGTATTGCTAATACATTGGTGTGCAAAACTTAAGAAGCAACACTATTTCTAAAGGTTACAACCACAAAAATCTTTACTTAAGGTACTCTTTATTGATGAGAGTAGATTCAGTCTCAGCAGCGATTCTGGACGTCAGCTAATCTGGCAAGTGGTTGGCACACGGCATCACTCCGCAAACATCGCTGAAAGGGATCGATATGGTGGTCGAGATGTTCTCGTCTGGGGAGGCGTTATCTTGGATGGACGTACACAACTCCAGATACTGGAAGGCGGTACTGTAACCAGTGCACGCTACTGTACTGAAGTAATTCTTCCCCGTTTGCGTCTGTTCCGAGATGCCATTTGCCCCGAGTTCGTGTTTATGGATGATAACGCCACACCCCAATCGCACGCAGCTGTTGATATGCTTTTGGAAAGTGAGGACATTGTTCGTATGGATTGGCCTGCCCGTTCTCACGATCTAAATCCAATCGAACACATATGGAACGCTCTAGGGAGACTCCTAGCGGCACGTCCACACCCACCAGAAAATGTTCACCGGCTGAAGATGGCGCTGAGAGAGGAATGAACGATGTTACCGCAAGAACTTAGCAACAATATTGTTCTAAGTATCGACAAGCGCTGCAAAGCCTGCATCGGCATTAGGGGTGTCCATATCTCCTACTGAGGACCATCTCTTCCCTTTGTTCGATCTTTGGCAGTGATGCATCTGTATCATGGCAGCCAGTGCTATGTTGCCATTTTTGAATAAAGTCCCTCTGTACCGTTTTATTTCCGTTGTTGTGTGTTTCCTTCATAATTTCTGTACCTAGCGAGGTTCCTTTGGTATGCTTTTCCCATATCCAGGCCATTCCTATCAGAAGCTCCAGGTGAAAACTGACTGGTCCTTAAATTTTGCACACCAGTGTTTTCAATTTTCACATGATTGATATATGAACTTATTTACTTTTTTTCCATCCATCCCTTTCTTTGAAACACTGCAAAATTCTGCAACCTGTGATATCTTTAGCATGGCAGGATTACCTCCCCCCCCTTCCCACAAAGGTTTCAATCAGGTGGTGGGCCTGTGAAAGCGATCACCGAGGGGGATAAACACCACAGATCACACCTGCACTTTAAGCAAAAAGTAATAAAATCTGACTGCAAGTGCAAAATATCAACGTGCGAAAGTTTCCGCCATGGCTGCAAGCCACTTGTGCCAAAGAAACTTCAGCGCAAGTGCCTTACAGTACAAAATATTAGCCTATTGCAGTGCATCTCTTTGAAAGTTGGAAATATATTGTTTCAGCGTGTGCTCCCTGACCAGCATGACCATAGTAATTATCCAACTTGACGTCTGCAGAATTGGCAACTCTGAAGTCATCTGTTTGGGGTATTTAAGGCTTATTTTATTGGGCCATACATGCTCAAACCAGTGGTCAAATTTGATAATTAACATGATCATGCCAGTCAGGGAGCACACATTGAAACAATATATTTGCAACTTTCAAGGACTTGAAAGTCTGGAGATCTTCTTAGTAAGAACAACCTTTTCTTCCTCACCAATCTCATTGCCCTTCTCTATACTCGTTCAGCAGCTCTACATCCTTCTTAAAATGAGGCTTCCAGACTTGTATGCAGTACTCAATATGTGGCCTAACCACAACCTTATACATTTGGCAAAAACCTCTTTATCCCTGCTAACAAAATTCCTGTATATCATTGACAAAATCCCATGAGCTCTGGCAGCTTGTCTGTATTGCTCAGAGAACTTCATATCTACAGCACAAACAGAAAATCGACCTCAGAACACAAAAACCTTCCCTTCACTAAACTCTAAGTATAGTACCACACAGTTGGTACGTTACTCTGGAGTACCAGCTATCGATATGCAGTATTTTGCATTTGTCAATGTTAAACTTCAATTGCAATTTCTCAGCCCATCTGCCTAACTTTTCTAGATCCCGTTGCAGTAGCATACCGTCATTCCTGTCATTGACCACCCTGCCCAACTTTGTATCATTTTCAAACTGGGACAATAAGCCTGCAATGCATTCATCAATATCATTCATTAATATAGAAAATAACAACGGGCTCAACACAGAACCCTGGGAGACTCGACTAATAACATTAGTACACGAAGAGCAGTATCCATTGGTTATCACTCAACCTTCCGTTTATCTATAGCAGCAACTTGCTCCTAATGTTACATTGGTCCAATTTGTACAGTAGTCTCTTTTATGTGCAACATTATCAAAAGCTTTTTTGATACTGAAGTTTCTTATGCTGAATATATTTTGGAACCTATTCTATTGTTCAAAATTGTATAAACAAGTTTCGATTCTTTACGGTTACGGAATTGTTTGAATTTTAAAAAACCACTATAAAGTTGGTATTAGTGCGGTGCTCTACAAGATTAACAGAATACTTGAGAAAACGGGGTATAACTCACTCAGCTTGCGATGAAGCGGGACAAAATATGTGGTCACATGGCATCAGTATGGCGTATGATTCTTCCAACGGCTAAACAGGTCTTACAGCGGTGAACCATGCTCAATAAGGGTATCTATGTGATTCTGTGGCAACAAATCCCATTCTTCCATCAGCGCAGACCTTAGCTTACCAAATAACTGAGCAGTCGGCTGTTGGTGTGAAATGCGACGCCCAAGGGCGGCCCACACACTTGTTCAATATCAGATTTAAGTCTAGTGATCGTGCTGGCCACGGCTGTCATTAGATAACTTTAGTTTATTCAAAATATTCCTCCACCACTTGAGCTCTATGTGGAGGGGCGTTGTCATGCACGAAATGAAAATCTGGGCCAACCGCACCCCTAGAAATCTCGCATAGGATTCGAGGATCTATTCTCGGTACCTCTGCGCAGTTACGCAGAGGTACCTATCAAAACTATGTACAAGGGTGTGGCCATTGATCGTTATTCTGTCTCATACAAATACGCTGTCTCCACCCTAAGTGTCCCTTTCTCTGATGTTGGAGAGATGGTACCACATTACTGGAAATCCCCATTGTCTTGCTTTCCAGGCTGCTGCTCAATTGCATTTCAATAGAAGCAGTGCAAGAATCACTTTCACCTCTGTCAGTGGCTACTGTTAATCTATTAGTCCTTGTATCCCCCCAAGCTAGCAGTTTTCCGACTCACCTAACACTGCCTCGATAGCATCAGCAAATATTCTTGCACCCTTTCTATTTAAGTGTATCCCATCCCTGTAGAAGCAGTCTCTCCTGTTAACAAGTACAAACCAGGCTGAAAAAAATTCTATCCCTTGAGCCTTGCACAATCTTTCCGGGGCAAAATTGATTGGTCTCAGTTGACAATTCATAATAATTCAAAACAACTAAATTTGGACTGTCAAAAAGAAGTAAAAGAATACAATACATATTTATTTTATTATATTATAAAAAAAAATATATATATATAATAAGTTACTCATTATAATGGCAGCAGGAGTATACGTACCTTGATATTCTTTAACAGGTAGTGAAGTAGTTCTTCGTTTTCGATCAAAATTGTAATCATGTCCATGATGTGGATGATGGTGGTGATGGTGGTGGTGGTGAGAGTTCTTATTTTTGCTAACTTTATGTGGGGTACTCTTCGAATCAAAGATTTCTCTTTTGTTAACTTTGTTAACTTTTAGGATATCACTATGATTGTGATGCGAATGATAATCCTCAAACTTGTCTTCCTTCTTGTGAGCAGAAAGATCGTGGTCTTTAATAATAATGCCTCCAAGACCCAAGTTTTCAAGAAGATGTTCAAATCCTTCAAAGGTCATCATACCTTCATGACCATATTTGTTGAAAATTTCGTTAAGAAAGAATCGATGGTCCACAATTTCAGAAGAATATTGGGAATGTCCTCGATACGGATGAGAATCGCCTGGGTCGTGATGATTATGGTGCCCTTTTGTAGAGCAGCAACAACCCATCATAAGAGAGCACATAAGAAAACATGCTAAATTATTCTTTGTGGGTTCCATTATTATGAGTTGCGATATGAAAGTGGGTAGGTGCCAGAGCTTCAACAGAAGAAATTACAATGATTCATCTCAGTTTACAGAATGCTGATGCACTGAAAAATATGAAAATAATTGATGATAAAGTAAGTTATTAAGAGAAACTGATATAGAATTTTTGTAAATAATTGTATAAAATTTTGCTGGGGTTCTATCTAGTATTAACAATACAAAATTTGTTCTCAATTTTTAAACATGGAATGTTTAAAAATGTTTATGGCTAAGGAATTCTCAATGGCATCTCCAAGTAAGGTTATCTTTTTTGTTTTACAATATCATAAACACTGTTATTCATTCTCCATCTCTTCTCGAAAAAATACCTTTCACTATACCTCGCTTTAATTTTTATCATGAAACTTATTTCTCACTGCCTGCCTCAGTCCCTCGTACTCAACGTTTACTTGCCAGCCCCTGTTCCGTTTTCTTCAGGAATAAAAAATAATAACCATATTGATTATACGCCTAACCCATCTATGTATAAAAAAAATATATTTTACTCTGCTTCGCTAATTTTGTATGTATTTTAATAAGAACGATTGCTTTGTATTGATACCCTGTAATGCTTAGCTTTCCCACCAGAGCCTAAGATCTGCGTGTTAATTTGAAAAAATGCTAACAAACCATATATTAGTGCTAAACAATTCCTCACTAAAAGAGCGTATACAATTTCTACCACAACACCAGTGTAAAAACATCAGTTACGGTATTCAATCAATGTTAATGTTAATCCCAAGGGAACAGGGGCATCTGAAGAAACTATATGAAACCTTCATTTTTAGGATGTGGATCGGTTGTGCCACACAGATTTAAGCAGTGCAGAATTGGAATTTTGGGATTACAATGTGCACAGAAAGGATAGACAGGGTAAGAAGGAAAGAGGGATTATGCTATTAGTTGAGAAACATAAAATCAAAAGAAGTGCATCCAGTTGACATGAGTGGAAAGTGCAATGTTGAGTCAGTTTGGTGTGGCATAAGCACTGGGAATGGGAAAATGAGAGTAGGAGTGTGTTATTGGCCTAATGACTCAGTACAAAGAACAGCTGTGCAGAGAAATAGTGGGCCAGTAAATTAGAATGTCTTGTATTGGGGGATTTTAACTTTCCAGATATTGACTGAAACTTGTGGATTGATCACTCACACTCTAGCAAGATCTTTGTGGATTTATTGGAGGATTGTTTTCTACAACAACATGTTCGAGCAACCAGAGGTTGTAATACTCCTGATCTCATTATCAGCAGTGATTATTCATGCATTAAGAATTCATAGATAAAGGAACCACTAGGTGACAGTCATCACAGTGTACTGATGTGGGATTTTCTTAAAGATGTAACTAATATCAAGGGTAAAGGGAAGGGTTTTTTCTTTTCCTAAAGATGACTACAGTGGCTTCAGCCAGTTTTTAAATTCTGTTCAGTGGGATCAACTGATGATGTTTAAAATAGTGAATTCCAAATGGGAAGCCTTCAAGGAATTAATTTTGGAAGCTACTAGGCTTTTCATACCAACTAAGAAATAGTGTTCAAGATTTAGACCTAAATGGGTGTCAGATGAACTAATGAGACTCATGGCAGAGAAAAAAATGTATTTATATACTACTACAGTATAATTTATATACTTTAGCAGTATATAAATTATCAGGTGACTCAGAAGCTTATGGCAGTATAAGCTAGTCTGTAATCAAGTCACAAAGGAGGTTAGGCAAGCGAAGCTGATTACGAGAAATCCTTGGCTAAGGATGCAAAGAAAAACAAAGGCTTTTTCACTTATGTAAACTCTAGAATGAAGGGGATGAATCAGATTGGTCCACTTGATGTTGGTGGTTCGACTGTTGATGATCCTGCTCAGATAACTGACAAACTGAATGAGTATTTTGCCTCTACATTCACACATGAGGAATTCTGTAAGGAAGGGGAGGACAAGAAGTTTGCTAAACACTAACAGGGACCCAAATAATTTTGTAATAACGGAGAGCAAAGCGGAGGAGAAATTGTTGAATTTAACTATAAAAAAAAAGCACCTGGGGCAGATGGATTCTATCCAGTTATATTGAAGGAGGCAGAGAGGGAAGTTAGCAAACCATTAGCCATAATTATGAGAGCATCCTTAGATTCAGGGGAGGTCATCGTGGACTGGAGATGTGCAAATGTATCCCCAATTCACGAAGGGGGGTTCATGTAAAGTAAAAAAAAAAAAAAAAGTAAACTGCAGCCATTATCAACCCACTGCAGGATGGAAGCCTCCTCATCAATTCATGTTGAGGGAAATGGACCATAATCTGCCATGCAGGTCCAGTGCGGGTTGACAGATTGACCATATTTAGAAGTCAGGGGCTTGAATCCCAGTCTACTCAAGGAGCGTGTGCTACTGCATTCCCGCTCTTGACCACTCGGCTACGGAGGGTGACGCAAATAATAATAGACCTGTTAATTTAACTTCTATTCCGTGTAAAATAATGGGGTCACTGGTTAAAGAAGTGATGCAGGATCACTTAGACAAGACTGCAGTAATAGTTCAGGTACAGCATGGGTTCGTTAAGGGGAAGTCTTGTCTGACCAATTTGATTGGATACTACCATGTGGTCACAAAGGACCCGGATGAAAAAAACATTTTTTGATATTACATATGCTTGGATGTCAGGAAAGCTATTGATACTGTTGCAAATGGAAGACTGCTTTACAAATTGTAGTAGTATGGCATCTGGGGGACATTGACAAGTTGCTGCAATGGCTAAAGGGATGGTTGATTGGGAGACAGCAGAGAGTGGTAATAAATGGACACTGCTCTGTGGACTAATGTTATTAATGGAACCTCCCAGGGATCGATGCTGGGCCCATTGTTTTTTTTTTTTTTTTTTTATATTTATCAATGCTATCGATGAAATATATCAGGCGTAATGTCCAAATTTGCAGATGATACAAGGGTTGGCAGGGTTGTTGATGACAGTGGAGATGGTGTGCTGCTGCAACGGGACATAGAGAAGTTTGGGCGGATGGGCTGAGAGGTGGCAACTGAAGTTTAACATTGACAAATGCAAAGTACTACATATGGGTAGCAGTAACCCCAGAGAAATGTACCAACTATGTGGTGTTACACAGGGAGATAGGGAATGAAAAATATCTGGGGGTGGTTGCGTGGTTTTCTGAGCGGTGCAGGGGGCTGGGGGAGTGGCTCATGGTGTCTTGTCGGTGATGTATAGTAGTTTTGCTGGCGGGAATGGGGGTCGTTGTCCCCTTTTGTGGGGCGGTGGTCGGGACACGCCTTGGGTGCTGTGTATGGGTCTGGGGGCCTCATTTTGGGAGGGCAGTGGGCTGCTGGGGCGAGTGCAGGGGGTGTCGGCGGGATTGGTGGGTGGAACGGGGGTTACCGTTGCCGGGAAGGGCTTGTGTTCTGCGGGTTGCATCGTCTGAGGACTGGGCGCCTGTGGGGTGGTCTGGTTGAGGTGTGTGGGGTCTTGAATGGTTTCAGCGTGATGGGTTCTGGGGGGATGCTTCCGCTTGCTCGGGTTGGGAGCCAAAGGGGGCGTGGATTCGGATTGGGGGGGATAGTTGTGGGGTGGATGTGCGGAGGTTTGCCTTTGGCCGGCAGGTGGTTGATTGCTCGCGCTGACTTCCATCTGTTGTCGTACTGGGCAGACATTTGGCGTGACCAGATGAGTCAAATGGGAAGGGTTTTTTTTTTTCTTTTTTTTTGGCTGATGCTGTATAAGCTTGCTTTCTTGCATCATGTGCCTCTGGTAATGCTAATACTAATGCTAATATCAAAACACGTTCGGCGACATCAGTGGCATTTCCAGTTAGGAGTTAAAGGTGCTATAGCCACATCATGGCGACATTAGTGTGGGTTTTTAGGGTCCGTAGTCTAAGGAAGGACCTTTATAATGTCACTCGGTTGTCTGTCTGTCCGTCCGTCTGTCACAGCATTGTACCGCTGGAACCACTCAACCTATTGACTTGAAATTTTGCATGGGTTTGTACATCATGTGGGCCAACATAATGCCATATTGATCATTGTTGGCAAAAATTTGTCTGATAAATGGGGCGACAAAATGTTGTAGACAACCTATAGCTTATTATACACCGTTGAAAAGAGCTCAACGAGTAGGTTCAAAATATAATTTTAAAATGGCGGCGCCAGACAGGAAAATGTGGGTAATTTTCGTGTCCCCACCTATATTTCCGTCGTTAATGGAGCTAAAAATTTAAAAATCACATTAGCTATGCGTTATTCGATACTTATCAATGGAAAACTATTCCGATCGAAATCTATCATTTACTTTTTGTGTTAAAATTAAAAAAAAAACAATTTTTTATTGCACTTCAATAGCGTGCTTCTTTGTACTAAGTAACTCTCCTTTTGGTGAATAATGTTATAATGTTAAATTACAACAACATTATATAACGTTGTAATTTAACAGCCAGAGCTTTATTTATTATTAGTCTGGCAGATCTTGCAGAGTCTAAAACTTTGATCTGAATAGGAGTATTAAATTCTGATATTCACGAATTCGGGTTTAAGAGAGAAGAAAGAAGGATATTAGGACAGCATCGGTTGGTTACTGAATAGCGGGTTAGAATGAAAAATACTAAAGAGAACTGGTTGGGGAGATTTAAAAATTAGATACAAGTTTGAGTGATATTTTCTAAATTACGAAAAGCAGCAATGACATTTACTTTAAAGAGGAGTTCTTTGCTACATTAGGGATTTCATTACTATAACGCATTAATCATGAAATGGTAAAAATTTTTGAATTGTGATCTACTGTCAGAAATTTTCTTCGAATAGTGAGTATGCAAGTATAACAGTGGTAAATATTCATCCATAAAGTGCCGATCCAATGGACCAATAATTTTTGTTGTTATATGTTATACTTTTAACGCTTGTTGTGTGTGTGTGTGTTTTTTTTTTTTTTTTTTTCATTTTAATTTCACGATTATATAAAGATTTAGACCATATTTGTGGTGTATTGCTGCAAAAACTAGCACAGCGTGCGAATGACTTACTGCAAACTACAAAGTGACTACTACTGTAATTACTTCCAATAGATACTTCCGACTACTATCGATAGTTACTGTAGAAACTGCAGAAAAGAGAAGTTCATGTTCAGAACAGTGCCAAGTCTTTTAAGCACCTGAGTATAAATAAAGACTGTCTCCACTAAAAAATAAATAAAATGAAATGCACTATTCCATGCTTTGCAATTTGAGTTTAGTTTGTTGACAGTGAATTCATTAACTACAAGAACTACAGAGGCCAAAGAGTGGATTAAAAAAAAAAGGTTGAAGAATGCCTATTTCATGCAAAGGTAAGTAAGGCTGGTAATATTAATAATAAAGACCAGTATCGATACTAATGTATCAATATTAATACTGCTATCAGTAATAATTGTATTAGTATTAAATAATATGATAGATTAATTTCTAAATTGATAAGACGTTAGGATTCGACAAAATCGTAGTCAGTCCTTGCTTAAACATGTAGAAAGCTAGTATCTTTTAATAGTTTTTTTTTTAATAACGGACCACAAATCATTGGTACGTGTTATGTGTATTTAGTAAATATACAGTTATGCTATGTGGAATTATCAAAAACAAAAATACTTAACTAATTAAATTTAGAGAAAAATAATGGGAAGTTGGATAATGGATTTACACATTTTGTCTTCTGAACCAACTTTATGTGGATCTTAAGAATGAATAATGTCTATCAGCTATTTGTACAAATAAAACCCTTCGTTACATTGTTCATCTGGTATAATGGAGCTTCTCTTAATACAGTGCGGTGCTTTTTTAAAAGTAGCCGGCGTGGATTTTCTGACTGCTCACGCCATTTACTAATTTCCAAATTTAATTTAATTTAACTTACCATTCAAATCTAGCGGAAATTTTCATTTTTCGGCGACTTTAAGAAGTACTTGATATCATTCATGTAACATGGTATTAATGGTAAAACTTTATTTCTCTTGCGCTTTCTTACAGATGATATGCTAATTAAGTTTCAGTTCATCCGCGGGAAGCACTGTCGATTCCTAGGCGTACGAACTACTAATAAAACAACGAATAAGGTTCCAAATACTAGCGGACGAAATGAGAACGTCATAAAAGTTCAAAGTTTTCAGTGAATTGACCTTGTGACCATTGAACTTATTGGTTTACGTATTTCACAGTCGTTGCACCTCGGTATTCTGTGGTCTCTTTCTTCTGAAGTTATCTGGCCGGATAAAGTACATCCATATTTTGGGATATTATTATTTGTCACACTATATAAGACGATGAGGGCAGATATATCGTATATTCAAGAGGGCGTACTAACGATTAATAATGAAGGATGGGGAGTAACTTTAAGAGGAGAATATTTATTTCGTCTACGCTTTAATTACGAGAAAGTATTGATTATGACTCATATGTATTCAGTAACTATTCAACCTGGGAATTAACGATTAACGATAAAACAGAAAATATAACAAGAAAATGGCTTAAATCTTTGAAGATTAGATAAAAACTGAAACACTAAATTTTTGTATACCGTACATTTTGGCGTATAGTGTAAAATGTAATGTGTTCATTGTCAGATAGTTCCCTGCCCCCATCTCCGCACTCTGTTTTGTGTAACAGAACTGTGTGTAGGCCAGAGATTTAAAAAAGTTAAGTCGTTTTTGCCTTCAGAATTGGTGCTTAACCATATATTCGCCGTATAGGTTGACATCCTTCTTTTACAGTCGCTAGCATCTCGCGAATTATATGTATTATATCTACGCACAATAAAACCTCTATGCAATAAAATCTCTATATGCAAAATAACTTGTATAAATAAACTCTTCTAGGACTCACACTTGTAATCGAATTTTAAAAGCTTCAGAAATAAATCTTAAAAACCCAATAAACTTCAAAAAGCCTCTGCAGATCAACAGCAGTAAAAAATTCAACTTTGCTGAAGAACTCTGTTCTGTGACCATCGTACAATTCTCAACTAAATAAGCTCGATTTATATGCCAATACTGGCTTATAAGTCGACCATAACATTTTAGACGATTTTTCACTGCTTGAAAGTTTACGCGCAGGAATATACGGTTCTAAAATATCTGTTATGTTATTTTCTGTGTCGGGGATAAGATCTGTAAACTGTAATTAGAATAAAATACAGTAGTTAATTCTACACATTACAGTTTACAGAATAGGCATAATGTTAAGAAATCTTGCTGTTCCTTGATTATATACAAAGCTTACAAAAAATCAACGAACTTTTTAAAAGCTCTCTTTTGTAAATTCCTTCGTGCTATGAAGGAACTGACAGAAGTTCCGAATGACAGCGGATAATTCAATAGCTGACAAGCACCAGAAAAATTTTCTCATTCATTACAGGATTCGACTCCCAAACTTTTCACTCGGCTGAGACGAACATCCTACAGATGAAGATAAAAAATGCAAAGAAATTTATTTAAATGACTTGTTTTTTTTATTGTATTTAACAGCACATTATACTGCTCGAAGGACTGAACGGTTCAGGGTTTTGCAATTTTGAAATTGACCAAAGTATAGCAGCTGGCCAGTGGCATTTCCCCCACCCTTCCACGCCTATCAAATCCGCATTAACAGGAAACAATCGATGCCTGCAACGCTCTAATCTTGTCAGATTTGCTTGGCATACTGCCCAACAAAACAGCATGTCAAGCGCATCTCATTAGTTGCCCTGAAATATCGACAAAAGAAGCGTGATAGAGGAACACACATGCAGTTCATTTTACACACAATTCTGACAAAGCCTTCTTGTAAACTTTTTAAATTCATTTAATATAATTAATTTAATCTCACATAATACGTATTGGGTAATTCTCAAAGGCATCCTTTTAATACGCAGTAAACTCGTGAAGAAAGTAAAGAAGTTTGCAATACGGCATCATTACTATAATATTCATATTGAGATATCCTTTACAACGAGTTGCCTAGCACTTTCGAATAAGTAAATTATATAATTAATTTAGTATATTGTAGTATATTTATATTTAGCATATTAATTAATTTATTATTTATTAATTTATTTATTTATGTATTTGGTATATTTATTAATTCAGTTAACTGTTATTAATATAGTTAATTATTATAAATAATTAGTATAGTTAATTAATTAGTATAGTTAATTAATTAGAATTATTACTAACTTAGTAAATTCCCGCGGTCAGAGGCATGATAAGGCCATAAATGCACCACTATATATTAAAATAAAATATTAGATTAAAATCCATATTTTTATTAGCCTAGCCGTGAGCTGTATTAGATTAATCTGTTATCTGAGATGGCTAACGTTTAAAATTAGAAAAAGTTGCAGATGTACCCCCGATAATCGAATCCCCAATTAATATGAAATGATTAAAAAAGAAAAAAAAAAAAAAAAAAACCAACGGTTTCGCGTGTTTATTGACACCTGATATTGTCGATGTTAAACCTAATATCTCGATTAGGTGCATTTTTAATTTGCCATTTATATTTTCGAATTCCTAGCCACACTGCCGCGATTATTGGCATGGAATGAAAGGTATTTTAATGAGATAAAGTATAAATTGATTTCTAAAGATCAGTGGGTACATATGGGGATAAAACGATCACGTGAAAATGGTGATGTGCAACATTCTCTCCTCTAGTTTGTGAACGGTGTATTCATTTTTTTCTACAGTCAAAATATAAGTCAAAATATAATAGGCCCAGAGACTTTTTGCACACACTATCTGGGTGTGCGAAGGATCTCTTGTGCAAGAAATGGCGGGCTAACAACTCATATAATGTACTTATTGATAAATGCTTTGTTCTTGTTAAATAGCTTGCTTTACTAAGTTTCGGCACATTCGTTGTCTGATTTTTAGGTGCATCATCCATTTAGACCACATCACGCCATTGTGTATTATGTCTGTATAACAGTGTGAACCGAAATGCATTTTGCTTCTGCTAAAAAAAATAAACAGGAATAACTCACGAGGGAACCCTATTCTCTCTGCCTGAGATCGGCTAACTGTAGCCCCGATTGAAGATATTTTTAGAAATTCCTCTAATTTATGACAGTACTCGAACTCAGGTCTCTCCGAGGAAGTATCAACTGGAGAAACCACTATACTGTCACGGAGGATCAAGACATTCGAAATGAGTATTTGAAGGAATTTGTAGAGTTAAAATATGTATGTATATATAAAATATTTATTAAATATTTTCTAATTCGAGGGAATTGGAATTCAGTGATCATCATAAATGACAACGATAATTCAATCAACATAAGAAAGCAGATACCATGTTTATTTCAACAATAAGGGAAATATTACCTGCGCATGAGCAAGAGAATACCAGAACAAGGTGAAAGACAATTGCGAAATGTTTAACTCATTTCATCTTTTTTTTTTTTGTCTCCTGTTTAATTTGGAGTTATTATAATTCAAGTTACACCCTCTTTCTTATGCAGCCAAGGTCAGTACTTTGACGCCTTATGCTAAATCGCCCTATATTTCGTGTTTCCTACGCCTTGAAAGCAGTTCAATGCGAGTTGTGAAGCGCTGATGTTTATCAACTAATTGTCAAACTGTCTTGTAATGGAAATAGATGAAACAGCACTTCTCAACCCATGAAGGTAAGAATACTACTGGTGGTATGTGCGCTATTGCAAAAAACGAAGTAGCTTTTTTCCCTATTAGAACGCCTGATAGCCTTAGTTTCCTTGCTAACTGAAAACAAGTACAAGAAAACCGTTTTTTCGACCTTGGTACTTAAGTGAACAAACGTTGGAAATCCCCAAGGGGAAAAATTCAAGACCGTTTTTCAGGAGAAAGTAAAAACATTGATTAAGTGTTCACTTCGCCAATTTATTTCAAAAATATCTGAATATTTTATTTATTATTATAATTTTTTTAAAAAACTGAGTAATTACTAGGCTCATCTTATTTAGTGCTAATATGCTTTACAGCAATTTCTTCTGATTGAAGGTCCTGAAGACGTTGATGACATAAGGATTCCAATTACGATACTAGTATTATGCCAGTTGAAAGCGCAAAAATATTCTTAGTTACTTATTAATTAATTTATATATTTTTATTATTATTCGAGTATCACAGGGAGTTTCAACTGCAATCAACTCATCAACGTGGTATAAAAGTTTTTTTTTATTTCAAAAAAATCGATATTGCTCTTTATTTAAAATATATGCGAGTAAGCATATATTTAAAATAAATTTCTCGTAAGGCGGTTTTAATTAAGGAATAATAATAAAAAAAGACTCAAAATAGAGCTTTGTTTGGTAGATAGCAGAAAACAACAGTTTTCATAAGAGAGAGAGAGAGAGAGAGAGAGAGAGAGAGAGAGAGAGAGAGAGAGAGAGAGAGAGAGAGTCAAAGGTGACCCTCGGAGTAGACGACCTGCCGCGATCACCAATCCCCGAATTACAGCAGGCTATAGGTATCTCACATGAATAGTGCAAAACATTCTAAAGGGAAATTAGGTTTATCAAATGTTTTCTCAAAGTGAGGCCTATGGCTTTCTCAGAATTGCTGGCAAGTTAAAAAGCAGACGCGCAAAGAAAATTTGGCAGATTTTGTAATCATGGGCGAGACATGGATCCGCAAACTAACAGGCTGAGTAAAAGCTGCAGTGCAACAATGGGAGTTTGATGGACCAACAAACTAAACAGTGTTGCGGTTAGTGAATCACTCTGAGATAACAGGCAGTGTTTTAGACAAAAGGAAAGTTCATACAGGCTGACCGTTGTTAAGAACGGCAGAGAGGTTGATGAAGCCCTGGAAATCTTGCTGCGAAGCCCAAGAAATAGTTTGCGCAAAAAGATGAGAACACCTTACAACAAAATATGGGAGATTCGTCGAAGTGATGTCTGCATATCCTACAAAATTCAACTCAACCAGCCACTAGTACCCAATGGAAAAGAACGGTGTGTTCAGTTTGTCACGAAATTCAGTGTACTCGTAGAGCGAAACCTGACATTATAAACAAATTTTGGTTTATTGACGAAGCACATATTCATTTAAGTGAATATTTTCACGATTTTGGGCTCTGAAGAATCTGGAGAAGTCCACACGTTATTGTTGACAGTCCATTATATGCACAGAGGGTGACAGTGCAGTGTGCATTCTCTGCGTTTGACATTTCTGGATAATATTTTGGAGACCTCATCTGAAAAAAGACATTGAGCTTCTTGAAAGGGTCCAAAGACGGGCAACTCAAATGGTGAAATCAACAAAAGGACGACCATACGAGGAAAGACTCCGGTTACGTCAGCTACAGAGCTTGGCCACTCAACCAGGCACCTCAAAGGTGACCTGACTGAGGTTTATATGGCTCTGAGAGGGATTAGTAAAATGAATGAAGATGGAATTCTCATTATTATAAAGACTTCCAGAACGACGGGCCATAAGTTCAAATTACAGTGATTGAGGTTTAGATTAGATTGTAGAAAATTTTCTTTTAGCCAGCAAGTTGATTGCTATAACAAGTTGCCCTTGCAGGTAGTTGAGGCTGACAGTAAGGATAAATTCAAAGATCAACTGGATAGTCACCTGTGTGAGGAGAGAAGCATATAAATGAATTGTAATTTCTTATCTACTTGTTGGAGTTTTTTTTTTTTTTTTTTTGTCAACAAAAGCCTGTGGCTTCCTTACACTATATGGCGAATACTATTACTATTATTATTTTTGATACCGAAGTAGACATCACAAGTTATGCATTTTTAGAAGCGCTGGCATATATGCATAATGCGCGCCTATTGTCTTCATCATGTCCGTGCGCCCGCCCACATGTACTAACTTATACCCTAGCGGCTGGGTTTTCATGAAATTTTATATTTGAACCATTTAGAAATGTTTATCAAGCCATCCCAAATTTCATTGATATTTGGGGGGAACTCGATTTCATTAAAATTAGACCAATAGAAATTCATTAAAACCAATAGAAATCCCACAATTATTATTTCTTTGTCCGTCCGTCCACATGTAATAACTCGACTCCCAATGGATGGATTTTCATATTTTATGTTTGGCTTGGCGCGATTTATTGAGCCTTCTGAAATTTCTTTAAAATGGACGAATATAAATCGGACAATTATTATTTATTTATTTTTATGTATATCACATATGATATGCACATACCGTATATTGTAGCTAAAGCACTGTTTTTATCCCCCTTTTTTTTTATAAATCATGAATCATTTCTATTTGTTAAAGCGCCTAAAATGTAACGCCCAGCGTAACTAACTAACTTGTTTTCCTAAAGAGTGGGAAAGAATAATGTTAAAAGCGATTACTAGAATGGACAATGAAACCTTGATTATTCTAAAAAGGGTGTCGTGCTGTTTTATTCTGTAAATTTCACAAAAACAAGTTAACAAAACGCATCTCAAAAAAAAAGCGAATAATGCAACTGATGCTTCAGTTTATAAAAAAACAATGCAGAGCAAAATCTGGATGAAATGAAAGAGAGCGTTACTAAGCATTGTGACATACGTGTTCTTAAAGAACTCTGCAAACAAGGTTGTAGTCCGATCGCAGGAGAAGCGAGTACCGTTTTTCAGCCAGCAAATCGGATTTACAATGTTAAACTTGTGAAACGGGCTATTCGTTTATCGCCTACATATTTTATGAAAATAATGATAAATGATGATACTTAAAGGCAAAACAATAATATAAAATTTAAATAAATTTCATAACTTATACTAACCTTCACAAATGTTGATGGTCACAAGATCACTTATTTTTATTCAAAGGGGAAAATATATAAAAATACTAAACATATTTCTCTCAGTAATGCCAATGTCTGCATACTATTGTGCACACAGTATGGTATATTGTGTATACACTAGTATGGAGCACCCCCCTGCCCCCGATAACCGTTTGTATGTCCCATGTGCACTTCTGAGTTTGATACCCCTTACTCTAGAGAACAGAGGTCTGCATGGGCCCAGTCTTGGGCCTTGGGCCGATTCGGGCCTGGTAGCACAAATCATAATTGGGATTGGGTTGGACCGAGTAGCACATTTTAATTGTGATTTATCTTTCGATGTATCGGCGGCTGCATCCCCGCTGTTTCATGTCCAGCATACAAGAAGCACGTGAAAAGGGAGGAGGGGACTCCTGTGTGAACTGCACCCTTCTAGAGGTCATTTACAATTGTTAATATTTATCACCTATATCAAATCGAAAAACTTATGACATGATACACTCGTAAAAATAACTCTAACCCTTGCCAAAATATTAATGAATTTTAGATTAAAAATAAAAAAGATGTTATTGCATTTAATATCAATTAATTTAAATCTCACTTTTAAATTCCTATTAAAATTAGACTATTATCAGATAAATAAATTTTTTATCAAAAATGTTCTCAAGACTTAATTCAGCGAACTTTTTATGTGGAACTTTTGTCCTTGGGTGAAAAGAAAACTTTTTATTAAAATTTTGATCGTCAGAGAGACATAACAAGTACCAACCAACGAATGGTGTAGCTTTCCCTATCCAAAATCCCAGTAATGAATTTATTGCGCGTTCTTCATAAAAGTCATTTTTCAATCGGTCACCAGTTATTCAAGTTGCAAATGGGATCGTTTACAAGATAGTAGTATGGACAACTTTGAGAAATAATGATATATTCTTCACATCGGTGATTCTTAACTATTTTAATTATTTCAGAAGCATTTATGGCTCTTTATGGATTACATCCTATAATTAACTGAATCCAATCGAAAGAGCAGTGATCTCTGGTTTTTAAACCACTGAAATATTAGATGTCGCGATTTCTATTATCGGTTCAGTGAACCATAAATTTACTCTCTACCACTTTGTTAGTAAAGCAAAGGCGTATGTCACTTACCTTGGGCTATTGCTCTGTTTCTCCTCTGCCGTTGGTATTTGGCAATCATTACAGGATGAACAGCATCATAAAAAAGTAGTGTCCCACATCTGCACCAAGGTCGCAGACAGAAACATGGCATTAGTGACAGAGATGTCCTTTAAAAGTCAGTTTCTTTGTCTTTTCACTGTTTATGAGTCTATCTTAAGGCCTTATATCTGTAGACTTGGAGAAGATGGGACAATGGAGAGGAGGAGGATAAAGAAAGAAATGTAAAAGGAAATCTATTCAAGGAACACCCGTAACGTTACATTCCCCAGGGTTGCCACTTTACTGAAATAATAAGAAATCAAATGATGCTAACTACGATCACCTAATGTTGAACGTAGAAAATAAGAAGGAAGCTTTTGTTGTTAGCTAACCTGACATCAGCAGGATAATGACATGGGGATTGCTTGGTTCCATAAAATGTCCTTGTTTTTACATAAGGCACGGCAACGCACCGTTTCTTGTGTGTGACCTGTTTTCCGCACGTAGACAAGTCAGGGGCTGTCGCCACTCTACGGAAGAGAAATGAGTAAACATTGTCAGTGTCGACTTTCCCTAATAAAGGATCCCCTGCCTACTGTTGATGACGAAGTTAACTCGTGGTTGGAATGCCTAATTTTTGTACCGGAACATTGGGCGAGGCATCTTAATTTCAAGGTCCAGGAGCTTCCTTGGGACTTCCGCCATCCTGATGTTTATTATCAGGATGATGTAATAGATATGGCAAATGCATATCAGGGTTTATATGAATATTCAAGTAAGTAATCTTTCAGCTATCTTGGAGGAAGGAATGTTAATAATTAAGCTGTGCAGTTAGGAAAGCCAGGGATTTATACTGTAATTGTATCTAAATAAGGATGCGGATATTTTGTATCACAATTTTCGAAATGATAACATAATAATTTTAAGCACATGCATCAAATTTTATTTACAGGACTAATGGCTGGAAATTTATATGTTCAGACCAGTTATGGTTTTTGTGATTAAGTTCAGCCTTAGGTTATAGCTGATTAAATTCCGAATCACGCCATACTACTGCTGTGGTAGCAGTAAGTGTAGTACAGTACTTCAAAAAACTGGCATTTAGCCAGTGGATGCAATATATAACGGCAACTGCCAAACCCTGCTGTTTGGACAACAAAGTGCTTGATTAACGAAGGTTGACCATTGTAGTTATTCAATATGGCACTGAATAACTACTGTGTTTCTGGTCACTGAACAAAATTAAAGAATGCAGAAATGAGCCATCATTTCTGCATTCTTTAATTACATTCTTATATTCATCTAACAGACCGAGATGAATACAAATGAATCAATCAACATGACTGATACGGTCTCTGAGTGGTAAAACGCAAGGGCATGTTAATACACGCGTTCCAGTTTTCCTCGGTTCAAGTTTGAGGTTCTTGCATAACCTCGCGTTACTGCTGAATACGATAATGTTTGTTGCTGTACTCTCTCTCCGGAACAGAAAATTATTTTTTATTTATTTTAATCTGAAGTGATAAGGTTTGATGATTGGTTCTGAAATTGGTCTTCATATAATAGATATAATAGCTTGAGATTGTTCTTGAAAAGAGACCGTTTTTGACTGAGCTGACATATATCGTTAATAAACTCAGCTGATCAGTTTTTTTTTTCTTTTAACTTCGTGTTTGGAATACTTATAGATAGCTAGTTTACAGTAGATACTGCAAAGAAATCGAAATCAAACCACTGTAGTCAGGTCGTCATCTTCTGTAAGTCCTCATCAGTTGAAAATTTATTGGTCGACGGAGGAAGGCCTTTGGACCATCGTTTCAAAGGTCGAAATAGACGATACTCCCATGGGAGGCTGGATTTGATGGTACTAGTGGCACTGTTTGAACCATTGCTAGGTCTGTATGACTGCCTTGTAGGTGGTGTTGTCATGGAGCATAACCACAAAAGTCTCTTGCCACGAAACACGACTTTACAAATTTATGAAGTGTGAGGCAATAACGGACGGATGATGGGTTAGTATTTTTCTTATCACCGTGACATATTAAATACGAAATAGAATATTTTAAGAAACTGAACAGAAGAATAGTTATGAATGACATTGCCAATGCGTATCAAGAACTGGGACGGTATTTCGGTGCGTTCACTTCCACTTCCAGCCTTAAATATGTGGAACGGTTTGCCAGCTGTTATTATTATTATTGTTATGCTCCCTTACCATGTCAGGAAAAGCTTTCTATTGTATGTATTTGTTTTTCTCGACAATCGTTTGTAAACATACTTTCCGGATATCCTTCAAAAATTTAAACAACAGCAATCATATAACGGATAGGAAAATCATAGGGAACAAATTATCAGTTTGAATTTGAATTATCCATAATTGCCAAAATCTACTGTAAGCACGAGTAATTCCTGAGCACTGTCAGAAATCCTGATCAGCGTGTTTGAGTCTTGGATAAGCAGTCTCTCATGAATAGAGTAGAACGCAATCGTAATAACAGAACGACAGTTTTCAGTGATTATTTTTTTTAAAATTCCAACAGCTACAGCTCCATAACCATTCAGAATCGAATACATTTTTATATGAACTTTGTTACTTGTTTCTCTACGTAAAACTCTCCTTAAAATTTTGTTGGCGTAATTAAAAAAAAACATGTAGTATTTATTATTTAAATATTGGAATCAATTAATAAACATATACAGTATATCTCACAAAATCAGAGTGCTTTATTACTATTAGACAGTTATTCAGCATCTTAAATACTAAAATTTGTAATAAACTTAATATAAATCGAGTTTATTTGCATTAACAACACCCAGTTGTGTAGGAATGAAATGGTCTGTGACGTGGTGAAGGCTCAAAGTCGGGAACGGCAGATAAAGAATGGGTCGGCGTAAAGATCTTTCTGACTTCGAACATAGAATGATGGCGGGGGAAAGACGCTGTACTATTCCTTTCGCTTCAAAGGTGATACTTGTGCGTATGTCCGCTCTGATATTTCCTGCCAGAGACTTAGTAATTTGGAATAACTTCTTTTCGATCTTCTCTGGCTTAAAATCTCTTTACCCCATTCTATCAAATTCACCTGTGGCCTCTACCGTTCTTCCAATTCTGTTAACCACTTGGAACTCTTTGACTTCCTTTCTTTGATGATTATCTCCAGCCCAACTTTCCTAACAGTGAGGTAAGTTTCTTTGGCGATTTTAACGTTCACAACTCCAGCTGACTTCAATTTTCTAGTCATACTGACCCAGCTGGTCAAGATGCTGAAGCTTTTGCAATTACTAATGACCTCACATAGATTGTTCATTTACCTAACAGAATTCCAGACAGTTCTAACAACACAGCTAACCCTCTTGATCGTTTTCTCACCAACAACGCTTCCAAGTACACGATCGAGATGAGCGGTCCTCTAAGCACCTTAGATCACAACTTGGTGATGGTTTCTTTTCCACTGGGGCTTTTCTCTCGTGGCCGTTCTCAGCCTCATATTGTTTACATTACAAGTATGCAAAATGGCATGGCGTGTGAGATTTCTATTCTTTTTTTTCCTTAGTTGGATTACTG
This sequence comes from Mastigoproctus giganteus, assembly GCF_048544385.1. NCBI lineage: Eukaryota > Metazoa > Arthropoda > Arachnida > Uropygi > Thelyphonidae > Mastigoproctus > Mastigoproctus giganteus. The sequence continues at coordinate 181,907,770 of NC_143576.1, forward strand.
TTTAAATGTTTTGATGTCAATGTTTGCTTATATCGTGTCAGTGAAATTATTCTTGTAGGGAATGAAATCCTTTATTCCACACGCCACTTTAAAATCTTCTCCTTTATTTTACCCTTGTTTTTTCAATAAATATGTTAAGGGGGTTCAAGATAATAATGTTGTATATCGCAATTGGCTTGCATCCAAATCTCCGGGTTAGTTTTCTGCCAACGCCAAAGCTCGCAACAATTGTAAAGCAGTTATTAATCAGTCCAAACTAGATTTTGAACAAGCTAAGAGTAGAAAATTTGCTTCTTGTCCAAATGGTAGTCGAGCATTCTGGTCTCTTGCCAAAGATATTGGCCGCAACTTTTGCACATCTCTGTTACCACTTCTGTCAAAACCAGATGATTCAATCACGGATAAAGCCGACCTACTAGCATCCTACTTTTCTTCCAACCCGTGTATTGATGATCTTGGTAAACTACCATTCCCAGTACACTACATTCAATGTGGTCTTCCGTCAAAAGGATGTCAGAAATATTTTGAACAATGTTGATGCTAAGAAAGCTCCAGGTAGGTCCTGATGGCATTTCTCCACTTGTTCTCAAAACTTGTGCTCCTGAGCATCCTTCTATTCCTTGTCGCCCTTTTACACTTTTTTATTCCACTGGTGTTTTCCCTTCTGCTTGGAAATTTTCTGATATCTCGCCAGTTCCTGAAAAGGGCGTCAAATTCCTCCCATTCAATTATCGTTCCATTGCACTTACTTCTACTTTTACTAAACTAATGAAGAAATCCATTAACCGCCAACTCCTATCCAAAAATCGTCCATCTGATCAATGACGGCGAATATGGATTCCGTTAGTGTCGATTCACCATTAATAGTGTACCCATCTATGCACAAATTCAATGGAAAAGTTTGGTGAAACTCACAAACAGTTACTCTTGACAGTAAAGGCTTTTGATCGTGTTTGGCATAAAGGTTTTCTAAATAAGCTGCCATCTTATGGATTGCCGTGCTGTGTTTTGTAATTGGGTATCCAGTTTTTTATCTGACTGCTCACTGCAGGTGCAGGTGATTGTAGATGGCTCTGTTTCATAGACGCCAGTTTCTACCGAATTGGCTTCTCTCTCTCTCTCTCTCTCTCTCTCTCTCTCTCTCTCTCTCTCTCTCTCTCTCTCTCTCTCTCTCTCTCCACAGTACTAAGTAATATAGGTTTTAATATCTTTCGTGTTTGAGGTTTTCATTAAAAAAAAAAAAAGAAGAAAAAGACCGGCAGGTGCCAATATTCCGACAACAGCCAATATGGTTAAGCGCTCACGTTCTGTGGTATTATGAGTCTATCGTGACTGACGGAACCAGCAGCGGTCGAATAACCAACCAAAGGTCATACGTGGCTGTCCCATGTGTGATCGACGCAGGTAGTGAGCGTAGTGTGTCTCGTGTCACAACACAGCACAGTTGCCCAACTAATCACCCAGTACAACGGAGGAACAGCAGGGGCAATATCTTCATAAACTATGTGCCAGACAGCGTGTAAAGTCTATGCCAGTTGATAGCCGTCGGCCCGTCAAAGCTGCCCAAGCTCAATTGCCAGACACAGGAAACTGCACGTTGTATGGGCACTTCAGCACCAACACTGGACCACTGACTTGTGTGGATCTGTCGCCTGGTCTGAGTAATCCTGTTTCCAACTCTTCGTGCTGAGAAAGCAACATGAGGTTATGGCATCTGGATGCATCATAGGTATTATTTGGCAGGCTGGAAGCGGTGGTGTTATGGTTTCGGGACTGTTTTCGTGATGTGCCCTGGGTCCTCTGATCGCCATTAATCAACTGATCGATGGGAATGCCTACCTTTCTATCATTACCGACCGAGTACACCCCTTCCTGATGACAGAAGGAAGGGGTGTACTCTATCAAGAAGAAGAGGCCCAGCAGGTTGCTAACAGGTTTCAGGAACATGACAATGAATTCTCTGTCTTTCCATGGCCGCCCAACTCAACCGATTTCAACCCAATTGGGCACGTTTGGGTCTATAGAAAAGGATATTCGATGCTACGACAATGTGCAGGCATTAATGGACACGGTGGACAACGCATGGGTAGCACTACCGCAAGACATCCTGCACTTTGTGAAATCTATGCCCAGTTTCCGAGCTGTATTACAGACAAAAAGTGGCCCCACAGAGAAGTGGGTAGGTGTAGCTAATGCAAATCCAACTTAGTGTACATTGGCCTTTCACCCGTTTATCTTCTCATTTGATTTATTCATCTTGAGCTAAAGAAATTAACTACAGAATCTTGAAATAACTGGGAGTAAAGTGGAGGAGAAACTGTTGAAGATAAACACAAGAAAGGCACCCGGGGTGGATGGGATCTATCCAGTTATATTAAAGGAGGCAGCAAAGGAAGTAAGCAAACCCTTAGCCATAATTATGAGAGCTTCCTTGGACTCAGGGGAGGTACCCATAGACTGGAAATGTGCAAATGTGACCCCAATTCACAAAGGAGCATCAAAGGCTGACACAAGTAATTATAGACCTGTGAGCTTAACTTTCCAGGAAAATTAATGGAGGCACTGGTTAAAGAAGCACTGCAGGATCATCTAGACAAACCTTTAGTTATAGCTCGGACACAGCATGGTTTTGTTAAGGGGAAGTCTTGCCTGACCAACTTGATTGGATACTATGATGCAGTCACAAAAGAACTGGATGCAGGGAATAACTTTGATATTATATACTTGGATCTTAGAAAGGCTTTTGATACTGTTGCACATGGAAGACTGCTACACAAATTGGAGCAGTGTGACATTGGAGGCAAATTGCTGCTATGGATAAAGGGGTGGTGAGGGGGAGAAGACAGAGAGTGGTAATCAATGGACACTGCTCATCGTGGACTGATGTTATTAGTGGAGTCCCTCAGGGCTCAGTGTTGGGTCCATTATTGTTTTCTGTATTTATAAATGATATTGATGATGGTATATCGGGCTTAATGTCCAAGTTTGCAGACGATACAAAGGTTGGCAGGGTTGTCAAGGACACTACTGACACTATGCTGCTGCAACAGGATCTGGACAGGTTGAGCAGATGGGCTGAGAGGTGGCAAATGAAGTTTAACATTGACAAATGTAAAGTACTACACATGGGAAAAAGCAACCCCAGAGCAAAGTATCAACTCCAAGAGTAGCTCATGGAGTATTGTCAATGATATACAGGAATTTTTCCAGCAGGGATAAGGAGGTGATTATTCCATTGTATAAGGCGATGGTCAGGCCACACCTAGAGTACTGTATACAGGTCTGGAGGCCTCATTTCAAGAAGGATGTAGAGCTGCTGGAATGAGTACAGAGAAGGGCAACAAGATTAGTGAATGGAACAAAGGGGTGCTCTTACGAAGAAAGGCTTAAGTTTTGCAAATTACAGTGTCTGGAGACTAGGCACCAGCGAGGTGATCTGATAGAGGTGTATAAAGCCTTGAATGGTTTAAGCATGCTCAATGCTGATGGGATTCTTCCTCTAGCTCAGAAAAATCACCTGAGAGGGCATAAATTCAAATTGAGGAAAGACAGATGTAGGATAGATATGCGGAAATTTGCCTTTAGCCAGCGGGTGGTTGGTTGGTGGAACAGACTTCCATCCCTTGTGGTGGAGGTTGATAGCCTAAATAAGTTTAAGGCTCAGCTGGACAGGTATTTTGAACGAACAGAGGGGTGAAGTGGAAGTGGGTTTTTTTTTTTTTTTTTGGCTGATGCTGCATAAGCTTGCTTTCTTGCATCAAATGCCTCTACTAATGCTAATGCTAAAAAAAAAAAAAAAATTATGAAACATCAAGAAGAACAGGAGTTCATAAAATACCGAGAAGAAATAGTGTTTTAAAATTTCATTGTTTTATTTGTTATATTTTCTTATTGAAGCATTATTCAATCAAGTATTCTTTTCTATAATGACTACAATAAACATGTAGATTTACGTTAGAAAAAAGATAGTTTTATAGTAAACTATCTTTGATAATTTTTAATTTTGAAGAGCGTTACGTTATAGATTACTTTCAACTCTGGGATTCTCCTTCCTCGAATATAACTTTAAAATTTTATGTAACGCTGTGCAAGTTAATGGTATAATGATGTTCAATTATTATTTTTTTTTTCGATATTTACTTCTTTATATCACGGCAGAACCGGCCCCAGGTCTATTAGCGCCCTGTACGGGATTTTTTGGTGCGCCCTCTACGACTTGAAATTTACAGCAAATCAGTGAATTTTCGGGACATTCTTCCCCCTTCCCAAATTTTGGCACCCTGTTCAGGGGGACCGCTCGATCGTGCCTTAAGCCGGCCCTGTATCATGGAAAATGTTTAAAATGTTTGTTTTCTCCCATTAAAATTTTACAATGTATTTTAGTACAAAAGAATAATTATACATTAATTCAACATGTCAACTCTTAATTAAGACAGAATTTTTTGATATGCGTACAGTGATTACCACTACTTAAATTAAAAGTTATCGAAAATAATTCTTCAAATAGGCCTCTGGGGTTGGGAAAGTTACTACTCGTACTACGTAGATGCAGTTGAATATGCCACTTACATGACAAACACTTTATTAAGATAAATTAAAATAAAATAAAACAGGATAAAATTTTGATTTAAAATAAAAATGCACTGGGAACTGCATAGTTAAAAGCAATAAAAACATAGATGAATATAAAATACATAAGATTAAAAATACACAAGAAATATTACAAATCAAATAAAACAACACCGTAGCTTTCAAAGGCGACCGCCTCCTTTATCAACAGTTACTGTCATGGCACATCCTTAATTAACATTAGCAAGATCACAGCTCAAGGCACGTGTTACTGTAGGAGCATGGGAATTAACCTCCTATCTTTGCTCCTACAGTAGACGAGCAGAGCACTATCGAAAGTAAACGACCAAAGCATGATGGTAATTTGACCTTGATCATAACATAATGACCTTGACATAACATAATATAGGACACAAACTTCAAAACAGGAACAGCGATAGATTGGTTGTTTATGGGTTTTATGGCACATTGCGTCTAATGCTATATTGCGATAGGAATTGAATTTGATTGAGGATGAAATGGTGTTTATAAAAATATGAAGTGTGATTATAAACGCTATTCCAGAGAGAGAGAGAGAGAGAGAGAGAGAGAGAGAGAGAGAGAGAGAGAGAGATAAATCATATTGTTCATTAGCTATTTTTTAAATAACATATACCGTACACTTTTAAATACACTGCTTGACAAAATTTAAAGAACAAAATGAATATTTTATTGAGAACAGCTTCGCCCAAGGCGAATAACTGATATAATAGGCATCCTGGTATGCATATTCAGAGTATCCAATGAAATCGATCTACCACCTTATGCAAATTATTCATGCCTATAAAAACACGGTTCGCGACCACACCTTCATTCATTCCCGATTGTTGGCTTGATCAGTGGGATAGCCATACCTCCGTTACTCAGGATGGCAAGTCGTCGTTGTTTAGAATTCAATAGGTCGCAACCTACTGAGATCTACGTAACCTTTCAAAAATCAAAAAAAGTTTGCAGACCCCTATATACATGTACACTGGTGTTCAAAAAATTGCGTCACCCCTTGAGAAATTGTAATTGACGTCCGAATAACGTAAGTATATGGCAATATTTCTTAAAGATTGCATCAGATAAGATTGGCACGCGTAGGTGATGACGTATTATTGCATCAGCTGTTACTTTCAGCTATATAAGCACGCTCTGCAAGACTTGCAGTCATTCCTTGCTTGTGTCAGGATGGCGAGTTAATGATGTTGATGAAGTTGATACCACGAAAAAGAGTGCTGTTGTTGCTTTACGTGAGGAAGAGTGTTCTTCCCGTCATATTGCTTATAGAGTGTCTTGTATTCAGTCGACACAGTGAGTAGATTTCTTTCCAAACTCAAGAATACTGGTTCTGCTGATAGGAAAAAAAGGAACCGGACGCAAACGAGTCTCTATGCCAAAACAGGACCGCGTTTTGAAGCGCTTATGCCTTAAAAACAGTGGAGCTTCTTCGTCCGTCTGAGCTGAAAGAGAATGGGAAGAACAGAGGAGTGATAAGAAGTGCAGTAACAGTGAGAAGACGCCTCTTCAAAAATGGACTTGTAGCCTGTCGTCCTAAGAAGAAGCCCTCCTCACACAAAAAATGAAAAAGGCCCGATTAATTTGGTGTAAGGAGCATGTCAAATGGACCCCCGAGCAGTGGAAGTCACTTATTTTCTCGGATGAGAAGAAATTCAACCTGTACGGCTCTGATGGGAGGGGAGACAAACGAATCTGCTCCTTATCATTGGGCGAAAAGTGTAAGACTGTAGTTACTTTAGCTTCATTTCTGCATTAGAGGCTCGACAGTAATGAGTTTACATTTGTTACAGGTGAAAAAAATGGTTGGAAGAATGGTCCATTACAACTCTTAGCTGACCAGGAAACAGCCTGGTCGGACCCGAATCCTATAGAGAACTGTTGGCATCGTGTGGAATCTGCAGTTGCCAGAAAGAAACCAAAGACCCTTCGTGAACTTCATAATTCGTGTTTGAAACCACGAACTATCAGTTGATTATCTTCAGAAATCGATCTTGTCAATGCCTCGACGGTGTGTTCATGTCATTAGAGCCACAGGCCGTTCAACTAAATATTATTTTGCACCTGGTGAACTTTTCATTTTGTTTTCCATTTAAAATGATAAACTGAAACAAACTGAGGGCTTCTGATAACATTTCAGCCATAATTGTCGTGTTTACCAGAACTGTTGTATAAAGGCTCATTTTGGAATATTTTGAGAGCACCTGTCAAATATTACTTAGCTTTGCCTTAACTATTAATAAATATCTTTTGTTTATATTTCTATTTGTGATGCTAGTCATTAATGTAACATACCATCGCGAAATAGTGTTAGTAATGTGAAATTCCTAGGTGATGCACTTTCTTTGAACACCGGTGTGTATATATATATAAGCATATAACTTTAAAACAACTGAACTATATACTTATTTTTACATAAATATATAATAATGACTTTATTTACCATCAATTTGCTATACATAGAACGAATAATTTGACCAGTTCCAGAGGTTCTTTTTCTCGGACTCCCTGGAACTAGTCTACGGACCGCAGTTTGGGAAACGCTGGTTTAGATTATTCTGTGAGATGGCGGGCAGTCGCAGGCGGAGGTGGCACGTTGGCTTAACTTGAAAAATTGTGTTGCACCATGATTTTCAACAGTGGAAACCCTTGGTAAGATTCTTTAGATTTTCTACTAGGTTGCTAGTTAGATCTCAGCGTTAATCATCTGTTTCCATTGTTGCCAGACCGCAATGACCACCATGTGGCTGACAGCAGGGAAATAGACAGTCGGCCAATATAACGTGGCTGACATGCTGAGATCTGGCCCTTGACTGGGGAGGTACCCAAACGAGTGTGCTTTTGGACCGAGACCGGGTCCCAAAATTTCCAACGACTCACGATCAATTACCGCAGAGAAACAAATAAATAAATAAATAAATAAATAAATCTTTAAATAAATTAGAGAAACTTTCACAATGACTTTTGTGTTCTTCTCCCTCTGCCATAGACTGTTTGTTTGTTTGTTATTTGGTTTTTAGGAGCATTAGCAACTAAGGCCATATTGCTCCGGGATATGCGTTGGTCATTCCCTGACCTTTCCGCACTCTCCGTATTTGGTGGTGACGGGCTCGAACGCCGGTCTAATCAAGAAGCGTGTGCTACGCACTGCTGCCCCTTGCCATAGACTTTCCATGAACAGAATATATCCTTGTTCCTGCAAGTCCTATTAGAGAAACTTTCACCATCGTCTTCCGCGTGAAAACACCAGAAAAAAGTAGCCGCATCTTTTGTGGCAATTTCTCAAGTGGGATGTTTTCTCTCCTCACCATGCTGTGGGGGACAGCCCAAACCTTACCAGGACATTGTGCTGCAACCAAAAATCGCACGGACTTGTGTGACGCACCAAAAATCTTCTATCTTATACCTCTACCAGAATTTACCTACTGAACCCCGCAAATCCGGACACTCCGATTATCCAAAGTCCAGAATCTATGGCCACTGCTGAACTAAACATTGATGAGGAAACGCAGTACTCCACGCCTGAAATTATCCCAGCCGTTGACATGCTTGATGACTGAAGAGTTCCTCTTCTTAGATACACGCCGGTCTCTAAGAAGAGGAACAAGTGAGGGATCGCCCTCAAACAGAAAGAGAGTTACGATCGCACAGTGAAAACGAGGTGCCTCAGGAAAATATGAGCCAAGTAAATGAAAACGCGGACGACACCCACAAAAATGCTGTCTCCCCCCCCTCCCGGAATCCTCGCTCCCTGAAGGGCCGATACCGGACCAGATGTTAGCCCTGTGACTCCAATTGGAGAATAAGTTAAAGGAATTCTCGAATAGGATAACCGCTGCTCTCAGAGGGGAAATAGTGACCATGTGGACTAAGCTGGAAACAATCCTACACGAAGTTCACGTGGAAGCAGGAGCGAACAAGGCCAAACTGGAGGTCTACAAAAAAAAAAAAAAAAACTATTATTTTTAGACCAACCGAATAATTAAATTCATCTGCCTTGCTGTATGTCATACATCTGTTAATTGCACGTGTTCTATGGTCGATTTGTCTGTTTTGCTGGATGAAAAATCCCAGATTCTGGGGGGGGGGAACCTTGCTATCTATGCCTGAGACCGACTAATTCAGCCATGAAGTGAAAAAAGCCCATTAAAGTTCCTCGCGTCAAACTAGAGGCCTACAAAGAGAGTGGGACAAGACAAATGCAACAGCGCACCCCCTCATATGCTGACGTGCTGAGGATCAAGAAAAACAAAGGAACAAACCGCAGACAAAACCAGCCAGAGTAGGAAGCCATCCCTGCTGAAAACTCCAAATCTGGTGGTCCTGAGACCCGCTGCAGGAGAAGAAAAATCACCAAGCGAGGAAATCAAAACAAAAGTCATAGCGAACATGAAGGAAGACTTAAAGACAACCAGAATACGGAAAACGTGCAACGTCGGAATTGTCATACAGACGGAGACCAACGAAGAAGCTCAACAAATCATAAGAAATTCCAAAATTGCAACACTGGGCCCCCCCGCCGAGCCCCCAATGAGAAAAGGGCCAACAATGATAATTTTTAACCTTAGCCACGACCTCACACCAAAACAACTGAAGGATGAGATATATAGACGAAATCTGCAAGATACCTTACCAGGTCATGACCAAGACCAACCAATAAATACTAGATATTCCAACCAAAGCAGAAACAGTGGAAACACTAACTGGATCGTGGAACTGGGCCCCGAGGCCTGAGGTGATCAAGGGCAAAATCGGATCTTCATTGAATGGGGAAGTCATAGATTCCGGGACCATGTGGTCATACCAAAATGTTACAGGTGTTGCAAATTCGACCACACTTCCCACATATGTGCCCAATTGGAGCCAAGTCGCTCGGAGAAAGGGCATCCCTACACAAACTGCCCATACAAGACTAAGGGACCCGTATGTGCCAACTGCAGGGCTGAAAAATTGACCACGCTCATTCTATCAGGGATTCCAAATGCCCTATATACTTAAAAGAACGAAGCACATACCAACTAAGAACTGATTATGGGAACACGCCCTAAAGGTTACAACCACGGAGTCCTAAGCATACACCAAATAAATGCACAGCGAGCCCGGGCAGTGGTCGAGCAGGTGAGGACAAAAGCAGATTATGAAAATGCAGATATAATAGTAATACAAGAGCCTTACACACACATGGGAAAGGGCAGAGACTACCCACTGGCCTACCAAGTTATATAGACGGACGAAGGCGCCCCATGGGCGGCAGTCGCGGTTCGCAATTCGGAGATAACTGCCAATAAGATCCCAGAACTTACTACAGCTTGGGCGGCATGTGCCCACATCATCAATTCAGTGGGAGAAATCTTTGTTATTTCACTCTACAGTCAACCCCAAGAGAAGACATAAATCTGGCCAATACATACCTACAGGCAGTTCAAAATATCCTCCAGGGTTGTAGAGTTCTTCGTTGGAGCCGATGTTAACTGCAGATCTCCAGCGTGGCACGGCAGAACGTAGGACCGGTGGGGCACCAACAATGGACTCCAACTAGGAGGATTCCTCTCAACCTCATCCTTCACTATTCAGAACCAACAATTCCAACTACCTACCTACTGCAACACTCTATGGGAAGCCACAAGAAATGTTGCAGCATATATCACTGATTGGCAGGTGAAAGACGCTTGGATAACATCCGACAACCGGATAATAACCTACTGGATCACGAAAAAAATGGCAAGAAACCCCATAAGCAGACTGATGCTGAACAGATTAAAGGCATAAACAGCAAACTGGGAACTGTATAGGGAACACTTACAGTCAAACGCGAACCAACTGAAGAACAGGATGACCATACAAACCGGAACAAATCACGCTGCCATCGTACCAGATCCAGATGTCTTGCAGCAGGACATAACAGAACTCATAACATCCTCATCGGAGATAGCGATGAGAAGGAAAAAAACAGCCACCGGAGAAAAGACCTGGTGGACCCCTGAACTTAAAAGAATGCGGAAGGAAGACTAGAGGAAAAGGAAACAATTCCAACGGGCAAGAAGGACGCGGCCACCAGAGGAACTGGAAATCTTGCGACAGCGCTATGGAGAAAAGAGAAATGCTTACACTTAAAAAATCAAGAAAAATAAGAGGCAATCGTGGGAGAATCTCCTCTCCACAACAGGCAACACTAATCCCTGGGGAGTGGTGTACAAAATCACCACAAATAAGTTCCCTGGGGGGGAAGTGAACAATGCCACAAGGCACAATAACGAAGACATGGGGGAGTCCACCACCAGTATTCTAAATGTAATGTTCAGGAACCACCTACACTAATGCTGCCTAAGCAGCAGGAAATATGTGATGCAAATCAAAATTACACAACAACGGCAGGAGCATCCTTTCACTATTGATGAGCTACAGGCCGCAGCACTGAAAATTAGGAATAAAAGATGATCTGGCCCGGACTTGATAGAACCAGAGGTACTCAAAAAGACTGTGGAATATGAGCGAAACTCCTCCTTTATCTCTTTAACACCTGCCTACAAGCAGGGAAATATCCAACACACCAGAAGACAGCCAACCTGAAGCTGATCTTAAAAAATCCTGCTACACAACCTGACCAACCAGACTCATACCGTCCTAAAGTCCTTCTCTCAATTCTAAGTAAACTGTACGAAAGATTACTTCACAGCAGAATACTAGCCCACTACACTGCGGCAAACCTCATAAACCCTAATCAATTTGGATTTAGGCCTGGTCTGTCAACCATTGAAGCCATCCAGAACCTTCAGACTGAGGCACAACAATGTACCAAGAAATACTTCCTTGCCATCCTGGTCGACTTCGCTGGGGCGTTCGACTCACTTTGGTGGCCGAGCATCCTCGCTAGACTCCAGGTGGCAGAGATCCCCCCTTAACCTCTACCAGAGTATAGTGACCTACCTGAAGGATAGGAGGATAGATGTAGTCACACCATTCCAGAAAGTGACCAAGATCATCCACAGAGGCTGCCCACAGGGATCGGTCCTGAGGCCGCTCCTGTGGAACATAGTTTTCGATGAATTTCTTGCAATGGACCTGGGGAGGTTGGATCCCAGGCCTTTGCTGATGACCTAGCTCTGACTGTGGCGGAGGACTGGAGGCCCGGGCCAAACACGAGCTGGTGATCCTGCAGGAATGGACGACGACTCGCTGCCTAAAGATATCAACGATGAAGGCTTGCTCTACTGAAGGGCATGCTTGATATCAGAAGACCACCCCAAATTAACCTCCAAGTGAACACGATAAAACTGATGAAGCAAGTGAAATATCTCGGACTTATCATAGACAGCAACCTGTCCTTTAAACCGCACCTCCTATACTTAAAAGAAAAAAAATAAGGAAATACGTGGCCATGATTGCCAGGGTGTCAAGGCAAGACTGGGGGCTAAAAAGATGTACCCTGTCTCTGTACTACAAGGCCGTTTTCATCCCAGTGATCACCTACGGAGCTCTCATCTGGTACAGGAAAGTGATCACCGTGGTTTATAGAAAACTCCTCGACACTATACAGCGAACCACACTCCTTACCATAACAAGAGCCTGCAGGGCAGTGAGCACGGACGCCTTGCAAGTCCTGGCTGGGGGCCCTGTCGCTGGACCTGGAAGTCGTGCACTGCGATATGTTATACCACCTTTCCAAAGGGAAAACAACAAACCTGATTGGATATATCACAGACCCGGAAAATGCCTGCAATACACAAAAGAAGTGACTGCTGACGCATTTACAGCACATGTGGCAGAACCATTGGTCCACATCTACAAAGGGAGAAGTAACGAAAAAATTCATACTGCACGTAGACAGAATTCATCCCAATCTCCCCCTTGTTTTCCCCAGGGCTAAATGCAACCTTCTTGCTGACGGGGCACGAACCGATAAAGGCCAAACTTACAGCTCTTGTGATCATTGAAGATGAGGCATGCACCTGCGGTGAAGAAGAATCATGGAAACACTTGATATACGAATGCACATTATACGAAGATCTAAGATGTACACTTATTACGCAAATAATATACCTGCCTAAAAACAGGGAACACTAACTCCTTGAATCCGAGGATGAATATAAAGCCTTCAGCAAATATGCACAAAAACTATTTGCAAGAAGAAGACAGCGAGCGGTCCCATAAAACAACACGCAGAACGCGCTACCAGCTCACCGAAGGACACAGTCAAGTAAATCAGATAGAATCATGGAGCTGACAGAAGCTGCTACCTGATGACGCAGGGAACCATAAAGCAGAACTACAAACCCAAGGACTAAGGATTAAAGTGCACCCATCTCGTTGAAAAACACCAATGAACTCAAAGGACAAAGGTCCCATGAGCGACCACAAGACTGACCCTCACTGAACTTTGTCTTTCATTGAGCTATATCAGAGTTCTGACCTCCACTCACTCTCAAGTAATAACCGGATGAGGGAGGACACCAGCATGAGGACAAAGAACTTCCCAGGCCTCACCTAATACAATACGTCCACACAGATGAAGATGACTCCACCTACAAATGGATGAGACCGCATCTCAAGTGCAACCAAAGTCTATATGGTCCTGATCATACCAGACGGGAATCTGGTCCCATGAGTGACTCCCAAATTCTGGTGACCCGGAGAGGAAAAACATAACGGCAAAAGAGAGAAGCAGCTGTATGGCCAATTTGGCTTTCCTGACTGCAGTCCCTTGTGTGGTCCTTTCTTTTCTCTCCCCCTGGCAGGGGGTGGGAGGAGACAGTTTCTGCAGTCTCTTCCCTCCCCTGCCGCCTCCCTGTTCTTTACCTGGTGAGGAATGGGCCTGACAATCTGGGGACTCCTCCTCTGTCGTCCCCATACTTCTGCCTTTCACTCCCCAGCCTTCATCCCCCCACTCTATCTACATGCCAGCACATGTCTCACACTGTAGAACTCTAACAATGTCTAAATTAAACTAACTACGCAAACTTTTAGGCTTTACAGAACGTAGTGTTTGCCACTACGATGCTTTTTTTTAAGGCCCTAGCCACTGAAATCCAAGAAAATTAGGTGGCAGGTCCTGCCAGAGTAAAATTTCAAACTACTCTGTACCAGATCTGCACGAGGCCAAGTGTGGGCAACGTTGGGCCCCAGCAGGTGTGTAGCGGCTAAATGACCAGATGAACAACGATACATAACACTACACTTACAAAATCCACACACTTTTAAATCTCTTGCCTTTGCAGTGAAGTGTTACACCCACAACGAAAGCAATACAGAGATGGGGGGGGGACCCCTGCTGCCGTCAGACACGAATACACTTTACACTTTACACTTTATGGAAGCAGTTTAAAATTCCAAATTCAGTCATCCCTTTTGTGTATCATTTCTGGCTTCTAACCTCCAGCAGATTAACCCTACATTCGCGTTGTTCCCTTTTTTTAGGTCCTAGCCAATGAAATCTCAGGAAATTAGGTGGTAAGGCCTGCCAGAGTATAACTTTAATCTACCTGGTTGAGTACCTCCACGGGGCCAAGTGTGGGCAACGTTGGGCCTAAGCAGGGGTCCAGTGGCTAAATCACCAGATGAATAACGATACACAACACTACACATATACAAAATCCATACACTTTTCAAATCTCTGGTCTTTCCAGTGAACTGATTCACCAACAATGAAAGCAACGCAGAAATGGGGGAAACCCTTGGTGCCGCTAGACATCAACACACTTTACTTTACACTTATGGAAGCAGTTTTAGGAGACAGAAACCATTACAACAAAAGCTGGCTGAAGTCGCCCGAGGGCTATGTCAACCAGAACAGACCGCTGTCTGGCTCTAACAGCAAGACAGAACCATACGATGTCCTGTCATCAACTGCCTCTTGAGGTTGCTGAGGCCACAGGTGAAAACATTTCCAACCGGATTGTGTTAAGAAAGCTCAAGTGGACTCTACGCAAAGAAGCCAGTGGTTTGTATCCCATTAACCCCGAACTACTGCAGAGCTCGTCGAAAGTGGTGTATGAACAAGTGACTAACAAATGTGGTACAGTTCTGTTCTCTGAGTCCCGTTTTAGCCAACAAACAGATTTCCAGACCTTATTTCATCTAGAGACAACGATGAATGCGGAACCATCCCTCCAACATCAGCGAAAGGGACCCTTACAATGGAGGCGGTGTTCTAGTGTGAAGCAGAATAATGATCGGCGGCCGTATCCCTCTTGACATTTTTGATAGGGGTACCGTAACTACGCGGAGGTACCGAGAATAGATCCTCGAGCTCTATATGTGCGACTTTTTAGGGTTGCGGTTGGCCCAGATCTTTTCATGCATGGCTATGCCACTGCACATAAAGCTCAAGTGGTGTAGAAATATTTTGAAATTGAAGATATCCAACGACTGCCGTGGCCATCGCTATCATCTGACTTAAATCCGATCGAATATGTGTGGGATGCCCTTGGGCGTCGCATTGAACACTGACAGCCAACTCCTCCGTCACTTAGTGAGCTAAGGTTTTAGCTGGTGGAAGAATGGGATTTTTTGGAGATCTTATAGAGACCCTTATATCGAGCACGGTTCACCACTGTCAGGCCTGTTTAGCTGTTGGAGGGGATCATACGCCGTGCTAATGTCATGTGACCATATTTTCTTATATCGACTTCTATAATGTGACCTTTTTAGTAATTCTTATACAACTCCTATACATGCCCGAAGTTTCTCGCTGTTTCCTCATTTCATCGTTATTCTATGATACACCACCATACCAAATTTTGTCCCTCTTTATCGGCAACTGCACGAGTTACACCATTTTTTCTACGTGTTTTGTTAATTCGAGCAGTGTAGTCAAATTCGTCCAGAGATAATATTATTTGTGTTATTTATTGTAGCCCTAGTTGGCAGTAAAGTTGGTATAATCACTATCCTCCTCACACCAGGTGGAAACGACCTGAATTCGAACCCAGTCAATGACTCAAGGAATTTTTATGGTAGATGTAAAATATCAATTTTTATTGATATTTTAAATCAACATTCACACGTGAGGATTTTTTTAGGACGGGGATATCAAGAGTATATTTAATTCTATTAGGGCGATAAATGATTTTGTGATAACTGAAAGGAAAGTGGAAGAGAATTCTTTTGCGCAAGCTAAAAAATAAATAAAACACTTGAGGCTGGCGGAGCCCTCGCGGTTAGCACAGGTGCTGAAATCACCATCCTTCCCACGCCCGGTGGAAAAGACATAATTTTGACTCCCGTCAATGACTTGAGGAATTTTTATGGGCTTTTTTCACAACACGGCTGAGTTAGTCGGTCTAAGGTTGGTAGCGTGGTTATTTCTTCCGGAAACTCGAGTTTTTCGTCCAGTAAAACAGCAAGGCGACCACAGAACAAACGCAATTTACAGACATTATATACGGCCCAAATATGGCCTAAGTTGCTAATGCGCCTAAAACTCTATAACAAACAAATAAAAACATCTTCACGAACAAATCAGGCAAAGGGAATTTATCATTTTATATTAAAATAAGCAGCAAAAGAGGTAATCAAAGCTTGAGCCATAGTTATGAGATCATCTTTGGATTAAAAGGAGGTCCATCTGAACTGGAGATGTGCAAATGCATATCCAATTCATAAAGGGCGATGTGAGTAATTACTGACCGATAAACTTCACTTCTGCTCCAGGGAAAATAATGAAACCACTGGTAAAAGAAGAAGAAATGCAGGACCATCTAGACTGGAATGCAGTCTAGATGATCCTGCATTTAAGTCAGTCACAGCATGATTTTGTTACAAGGGAGCGACCCTGTATGACCAATTTGATTCGGTACTATTATTATTATTATTATTATTATCTATATGGTGCAAGGAAGCCTGAGGCTTATGCTGCACCAGCCAAAAAAAAAAAAAAAAAAAAATTCCCGAGTTACCCTGAGAGAGTAAAAGAGAGAGAGAGTCAAAAGGGAATCACCAAGAAAATGAAGAATGATGATATCCAGCTCAGGACCCTGGGTGTGCCTAGTCCATACTCACCAGATGTGAGCCCCTGGAGTTACGATGCAATAGAAAAGGAACAGGATGCAACAAAAAAAAATTACATCATATACTTAGGTTTTAGAAAAACTTTTGATACTTTTTGATACGTTGCACATGAAAGACTGCTGTACAAATTGAAGCAGTGTGGAATTAGGAGGAAGTACTGCTGTGGATAAAGGGATGCTTGAGTGAGAGAAGGTAGAGTTTAGTTATCAATGTAAACTACTCTTCTTGGAATAATGTTATTTTAGTACAGACCCTAGACTTCAGTGCTGAGCCTATTATTGTTTTCAGTACTGTATTTATTAGTGATGTTGATGAAGGCATATCAGGCGTAACATACTAACCGTGTAGAATACCCTCAGCGTAGTGAAGATGAAAAAGACTTGGACTAATTGTTCAGTCAGACATGAAGCTCTCTGAGCTGTACAAATGGATTGCTGGAGCAGCTGTTGTACGTCAATGATATACAGCAATTTTGAGAACATGGATAAGGAGGTGATTATCCCGTTGTATAACACAATGGTTAAGCTACGTCTAGAGTACTGCATTCAAGTTTGTATCCTCATTTTAGCAAGGGTGCGCATCTGTTGAAAGTGGAATGAAGAGAAATGAGATTAGAGAGGCAAACAAAAAGGGCGGGGGGGGGCACTATTACCGGGAATTACTTCAGTTCTGCAAATTGCAGCCTTTGGAGACTAGGTATCTGCGAGGAAATCGACTGAGATGTTTAAGGCTTTGAATAGATTGAGTAAGATAGAGTCCTCTTGCTCAGAGCACACATGAGGGGACACAAATTTAATCGAGGAAGGATGGTTGCTGGATAGATATGAGGAAATTTGCTTCCACTAGGGAGTAGTTGATTTTTGGAACAAAATTTCATTCAGCGCTCGGAAGTGGGTAGTTTGAAAAATTAAAGGAAGATCTACACATATTATTAGAACAGGTAACGTAGAAAGTATTTTTTATATTTTAACTAATGCTGCATGTGCTTGCTTCCTTGCATCATTTGTCACTTCTAATATTAATAATATAAAATTAATAAAGTAATATTAATTATCAGGTTTAAAAGTTCTACCTGAAATATTGTTCGCAATAGAAAACAGGGTACGCAGCAACCATTATCAGTCCAGTTTAGGATGGAAGACTTCTCAACAATTCGTGTTGAGGGAAATGAATCATAATCGGCCACGCTGGTCGAGTGCGGGTTGGCTGATCGACCATATTTACCAATCGGGGGCTTGAAACTCGGTCTACTCAAAAAGCCTGTACTAGTGTACGCCCGCTCCTGACCATTCGGCTACGGAAGTCGTTCATTGTTTGCCATACGACACTTCAATCTTTATATACTACCACATAGGGTGTTTAAAACTAGTATTGCACGTTATTCATTGTGCCCATTGTACATGTTATTAAAGTCTTTAAAAGAATGAGATTGCTTACTCAGAACCATTTTGAAACAGAATACGTCACCGTTGTATATTGCTTATCCAGTAACACGATTGCTTCATGTCGTGCCATATTCACCAAGGACTTGATAATTTAATGACTTGATTCCAGACGCCAGTCCAAGCGACCTTTGGTAAGGATATTAAAAATACAGAAATCTCAATGAAAATATTCAAGATCTGTTGATTTTTAGGACAGAATTACCAGCCTGTGTCAAGAATTTTACCAGTTGGACAGGTATATGAACGTAGAAATAAGCAATTCTAATAAATACAGATATACCATCGGTGTGCCGTAGCAATTTTTTTGCCTGGCTTGGCTTGCGGATGCCTGATCTATGTCATATTCAAAGTGTGCCTGTCAAAACTTCATTACATAATGATCAAGCGATGAGCACTGAAATTAATAAATCTATAATGAAATTTGGCAGACAGCGTCAGAAGACTGTTTTAAATAAGTCTTGAAATTTCATAAAGGATCGGAGATGCTATTTCAGATTTATAGAATTGTTCTCTGGTGGGTGGGAGGGGAGATAGCGGGCTATGAATCGGGATCGAGTATTAAACATTAAAGTGAGCATAGTCAAATTTAAGTCAACATTATCCCCCTAACGATAAATAGCTAGTGTCCCGTTAGAAACTTTGTGATCAAGAGAATTTTTCTTTTATGTGCAAAGTCACGTGTATGTTCATAGCAACATAAAACTTCTAATTTGGTGGCTGGCCATTTATCGTTAGATTGCAAAACGCTGGCTTAAATTTTACTATTCTAGCACTTTGATAGATTAATATTAGGGCATACAGTATTAAAAGTATCGAGACATATACTGTATACATATACAGGGTGTCTCAAAAATACACGGAATAACTTCAGGAATGAGTTCCTCATGTGTAGACAAGAAAAATATTTTATATCAACATAGTTCCGGAAATGCTTAGTTCCCGAGTTATTAACCGGAATGTCTTATCTCCCGCCGGTGATTTCCTTCATCACAAGGTACTGATAGAATTTGGTGGTTTTCCATTCCGACCATGTACTCAAATCAGGAGCAAGCGGATATGCACTTTATGTACGGTTTAGCGGACGACAATGGTCTGGAGGCTCGTCGTTTGTACCACGAAAGGTTCCTAGTACGAAGATGTCCAGACAGGAACACGTTTGAAGGTATCCATCGCCGCCTTTGTGAACATGGGACCTTGACACTTCGTGCTGCCGACAGAGGATGACCAAGATCCATTTACTGTCCAACTTCAAACCCACAGAACCAACTTTTCATTTTCCTCATTTATTCATTCAATTGCCGTTTTCTGGAACAACCTTCCTTCATACGTATTTCCTGAAAATTACAATCTACAGAAGTTCAAGTCCAATGTCAACAAATATCTTCTTTCGCCTTCTCAACCTCCAACCCAAGCACGGTACTAAGTACTATAGGTTCTTATACCTCTCGTGTTTGGGGTTCACATAAAAAAAAAAAAAAAAAAAAGATCTACGACTCCTGAAGTAGAGGAGGCGATTCTGGATGTTGTGCATGCCACTCCTGGAATCAGCACACGCAGAATAGCAATGCAACTGGCTGTTCAACGTTCGACTATTTGGAGAGTGTTGCGAGAACACCAACTATATCCTTACCATCTGCAACGGGTACAGGCTTTGTCACCAGTAGATTACCCTGCGCGAGTATTATTCTGCCAGTGGTTCTTGCAGCAGCGTGGTACAACTCCTTACTTTCCTGCCTTAGTGATATTCTCAGATGAAGCACAGTTCACACGAGAAGGAATCCAAAACTTTCACAATCAGCATGTATGGGCTGAGGAACACCCACATGCAATTCTTCCATCACATCACTAACAGCGGTTCAGCCTCACTATCTGGGCTGGTGTTTTTGGTGATACGTTATTTGGGCTACATGTACTTCCAAACAAACTCACGGAGCAGGCGTACAGAAACTTTCTGGAAAACAACGTGCCTGATATCTTGGACGACACACCACTGATCATTCGTCAACAAGCACACTTCATGCACGATGGTGCTCCCGCACATTTCAGCGCCACGTAGCCCGCAATTACCTGAATCGAAGGTTTCGTGGTAGGTTGATAGGTAGAGGTGGACAAACTGCCTGGCCTCCACGCTCACTGATTTAAACCCACTAAATTTCTTCTTGTGGGGCCATTTAAAGTGATTGGTGTATTCGACTCCGGTAGCTGATGTGGAAACTCTCCGCAATCGAGTTGTGGCAGGTTGTGAGACAATACGAAACATGCCAAGAATTTGGCATCGTCTTCACGAGTCCATGAGACGTCGAGGTGAGGCCTGTATTCAGGCAGAAGGTGGACACTTTGAACAATTACTATAAAAAAATAAGGTGATGTGAAGAGTCAAGTGTCATAGACAGACCTTCAAAACTCGGAAACCAAGCATTTCCAAAACTACGTTGACATAAAATATTTTTATTGTCTACATATGAGGAATTCATTCCTGAAGTTATGCCGTGTATTTTTGAGACACCCTGTATACACAACATTCTAAGTTCCGGTATCACTATATCCCGGTTAGTTCCTAATTTATTATTGTTATATTCATTACTTTTTAATTATTTATTACAATAACAATTATTGTTATAATTATTTTCATTCTTTACGCGTGCACTGGAATTATGCGCTCTGTAATGCGCGACCTGTTTTAATGAAATAAAATAAAATATAGTCAAAAATAGCTGGAAATCTGTATGTTCTATTGAACTTAGTGACTCTCGCCATCTCGTGGTTAGAGGCCCTCTACATATCTGCGGAGTGTTCAGCCATCAATAGTAATGCTAGAACCTGTATACGTTCTGTTATGAAGGGAGTTATTTTACAACGAGATGAGAGAGATGGTGACCTAATAACTTGCCTAACGTACGTCCCAGCAACAGTGCTGGGTCTGACAGTTAATGTCCTCTTCCGTTATTCCTGCTCTTATTTCTTTTCTTTTCTTCGTCAAGCGCGGCAGCCGTATATCTGTACGCATGTGCAAGGCTACCTTTCTGTTGACTTGCTATCGTAGGCTTCAGTAAGTTAACAAAGAGGCTCTTCGCCTCGAAAGCTACTTGCCCCATTTGCTTGATTTTATGTTTTTAATCCAACTTTGTATTTAATGTTTCTAATTAACTGATTTTAGTTTTTTAGCACAGTCTAATTTTTAATTATACACTGGTGTTCAAAAAAGTGCATCACCCCTTAAAATTGTAATTGTCATCCGAATAACGTAAGTATATGGCAATATTTTTCTTACAGATTGCGTCAGATAAGATTGACACGCGTAGGTGTTGACGTAATATTGCATCAGCTGTTACTTTCAGCTATATAAGCACGCTCTGCAAGAGTTGCAGTCATTCCTTGCTTGTGTCAGGATGGTGAGTTACGTGCATTTGACGCCACAAAGAAAGAGTGCTGTTGTTGCTTTACGTGAGAAAGGATGTTCTTCCCGTCATATTGCTTACAGAGTGTCTTGTATTCAGTCGACAGTGAATAGATTTCTTTCCAAACTCAAGAATACTGGTTCTGCTGATAGGAAAAAAGGAACCGGA
This sequence comes from Mastigoproctus giganteus, assembly GCF_048544385.1. Taxonomy (NCBI): domain Eukaryota; kingdom Metazoa; phylum Arthropoda; class Arachnida; order Uropygi; family Thelyphonidae; genus Mastigoproctus; species Mastigoproctus giganteus. The sequence goes on from NC_143576.1 coordinate 181,929,395, forward strand.
CGCAAACGAGTCTCTATGCCAAAACAGACCGCGTCTTGAAGCGCTTATGCCTTAAAAACAGTAAAGCTTCTTCGTCCGTCTGATCTGAAAAGAGAATGGAAAGAACAGACAGGAGTGGTAGCAACTGCAGTAACAGTGAGAAGACGCCTCTTCAAAAATGGACTTGTAGCCCGTCGTCCTAAGAAGAAGCCCCTCCTCACACAAAAAAATGAAAAAGGTCCGATTAATTTGGCAGTGGTGTCAACCCAGGATTTTGCAGTTTCGCTGCAATGCCAAGAATAGATTGATTGCTAATATCGCCTCCTATAATGATTTCCCATTGGAAGAACTTGCTAAATTAAGCTACTCGACCAATCTTCTGCATTTCGTTGATTAGCTTATTTCTAGTGTGAACTGTTGCTTTTATATCTGTTCCTTATACGTGGATGGCAGCAGGCTTGGGTAATTTTTCTCAAATATCAGGGGAGTTCAGATACTTTGGTAGTATAGCGTAGATTTTAGTAAAATTGAGAGGGATTCTAGAATATATGGCTGCGGCAGGTTTAGTAGATCGGCAGCTTAAATCACAAGCCCGGGTAAATGGTGAGAGTTGACGTCAGGAAGGGCATCCGGTCGTAAAAACTATGCCAAAACCAATAGATGTGTTCCGGTTGAGAAGTTAATCCAACTAGAGGAGAGGATGTAAAGTGTGAACTGGGAACATTGAATGCCGACCCCATATAACGTGGGAAAAGGCGAAGACAAAGAAGAAGAAGAAGAAGAAGAAGAGAGGGATTCTAGAATCATCAGACAAACAAAACATTTGCTGAAAATATAGTATCGATTGGAAGTTTCCCTCTCGAGTAATGCCCGTACATCTGAAAAAAATTTAATTAATATATAGTTTCTTTAAGAATGGGATACGATTCGGAAATCGCCATTGATACCAAGAGCGTCCGAGGGAATAAAAGAAAATAAAAATATGGTTTCTTTCTAACTTGAATTTTTCTAGAATGCTAAACTATACCTTCGTTTATATAGATTTTGGAGGGGGCGACTCTTCGGTACGCAATGGTACTGGAACTGATCAAAACAGATTTTACCATCCTCTAGATTTTCGTCTGAATGCGTCGATATCTATGGCTCTGACCATTACAAGGCATACATAAGGACAGCCTTCATCAATGTATAGTTATGGCTTTTTTGTGTTTCGTTTCCGCATGTTATGATATTTTTTATTCAAAATAATGATCCATTTGCTGTCTACGGACTTTCAAAGTTGGGCATTTGAATTATAACCCCAATCTATGACTTTAAAAGTAATCTAAATTAAAAAAAAAAAAAAAAAAAAAAAAACAATATATTGCACTATCGTTAATGAATTCAAGTAGGAACTGGCGCAGTTACAAAGCTCTAAAAATCCCTGCAGATTTCCAAGCATTCAGTATTTAGGATTTAAGATTATATATATATATATATATATATATAGTATTTAAATGTTCAATTACTTGATATTCAAATGAGAGAGAACAAATTTAAAAAGTAAACGCTTAGCATGCCAAAAACGAAGAAAAAAAAACAGGCCTTAGAGAATGGTTAGTTTTTGTGCAGAATATGCTGTTTTCATGATTGGTATGAATGCACTAGAATGACCTTCGAAAAAGAAAATAAAAACAGGTCAGAAGTCGAGGAGGAACTGGTTTAGTGTACAGTTATTCATTCATAGTAATGAATCATTACAGTGACAAAAAGGGACTTTGTGCATATATCTTCATCTTCAAACAGAATGAATTCGAAATAGATAATAAATATTAAATTGCTACAAAAGAAATGCTGATATCTTCTTTTTATTGTACTTATAGTTTTTATAGAAGAATGAAAGTTTAATTTACCATGCCTATTTAAATGTAGGCTAAATATGGTTATGTACATTTAAATGTAAAACATTGTGTTCTATTCATTTTCATCTCTATTATTTTATTTTATTGTAACAGTTCATCCTCCCCCCCTTCCCCCGTAAATAAATTCTTGCCATCCTCAAGAAGGGCATCCTCCACTTTGGGAAACGCTACCTTAAATGAAAAGGGGCAATTACTCGTGATAAAATTCTAACATCACTCATCAAAACTCTATAAATTCTCACATCACGTGTTCACAAAATTCCACATCATCAGTACTGGAAAATTCTAGACAGGCAGCCGCTAACAGATAGTTCGCATCTAACTTTCTTCATTATTTCTATCCGTTGATAAGATTGGTTAAGGTTGTTTTAGAATATGCATTTAAGCAACTAAAGTAATGAATCTACAGTACAATATATCGTCTATAATTTGGGTTTTTCGGATTGAAGAACTCAAGTTTCCCGGAGAGAAACCATGCAACCCTCGCCTGAGGTCCACTAACTTGGCCATAGTGCGTAAAACCCCACCAACGTTTCTTCTCATTTGGACTGGATTCCAGCCCACACCGCATGGAAGGATTGTGATTGTAACTACTAAACTAGCAGCGAGGGAAATCTTTCACATCTGAATAAGAAAAACCGCTTAATTTACGAGTGGTTTGGACACAGTGTCCCTTCCCCGACCAACGCATAATTCCAAACTCAGCACATTTGAGTACCAGCGAAGCAGCATTAGTAACAGAATGGATAGGATCATTATTGCCTTCATGTGTTCCACGAAGTAAAAAAAAAAAAAGAAAAAAGTTTGTTTATACTCTGGCATGACCAGTCTAGCGGGCTTGAACCGCGGTTCACTCAAACGCGTGAGCATAACCCTAACTCTCGCACTATAAAATGCGTATGCTACCTCTTTTCTAGTTATTAGGGAGGACCCCTTTTCAGTTTGTGTCCTCTTCTCACTGATCTTAATCTAGTTGCTCTAATTGCTGGATTAAAGCCAATGGAAGAGGAAACAACTTAGAATACATCGTGAAGAAAGAGGCAATGACCTAAAAAGCCTATGAAATATTGATTTTTCTTCGTGATGAATAAAACGGATCACTCCAATACTGCAGAAATATCCAAGGAAAAAGATCTGCCAAAACTAATACTGTAATTTACAGCTCATAGAAACCTAACGCCTAAATTACCACAGATCTATTTATATGGGAGAGTGTTTTCAGCTTTCATATGTAAATACTTTTCACAATGTATATGAATTATACAGGAATAAACTTCTTTCAAGAAAGGACACATTCATCTTTTCAACGAAAAGTGATTTTAAAGAGTATTATTTACTAGAACTATTGAAACTTTTATTTTCGAAAACTGCAGTTAATATAAGGCCATAAGATAGCAGAGAAGACCTGGTCTTCTCTTCTGTCCCGTCCCGCCTCAAGTATCAAATGGAGGCTCCCAGAAAACAATCAACCGCTGTTTTTAAATTGCTTGTATTCGCAAGCTGGTATTCTGTTTACAGGATGAAACATCTGAGATATTCTCCTCAGACCAATTAAGTCCCGAGCGAAAGGAAACAAAGTTAAAATCAAAAACAACTGTTAGAACGGTGGAATGTAGTGCAGTCCCTATTCTACTGTTTACAAAATCCATGCCCTCGTGGGTAGCACAAATTGGTATAATCACCGTCCTCCCCACACCGGGTGGCAAAGACCTGAGTTCGAATCTCGTCGATGACACCTGGAATTTTTAAGGTCTTTTTTACAACGTAGGTGAGTTAGTTGGACTCAGGCGAGAGTAGCATGGCTTTTCTCTCAGAAAATCCGGTTTTGCGTCTAGAAAAACAGCAGATCGACCACCTAACACCCAAAATTAATAGACATTATATACGGTGCAGTATGGCCTAAGTTGCCGATGTACCTAAAACCACACAACAACAAAATCCATTTCACACATTGCAAATAAAATAATAATTAACATGATTAACACTTCATTAACAGGGCCGAAAATGAATTAATTTTTATTAATTATAAAGTATAAAGCGAATTAATTTTGGTTGATTTTATGGTTTATCAACTCGTTAACAATTCATTATCAAGGATTAAATATTCAGCTCATAAGTCATAAATCAACCCCTCCCTTCGGTGCCACCATAAATAAAAGTACTACATTTTCTACAACTTACCTAATGTCATTCAAACAAGAATTTAACCACCGGTTGACTGATAACGTCGCACTCGTCCCGAGAATAGAAAGCGATGTAATTAACCACACATTTCAGTTTCAGTAGCAGTTGTTGCATCATGATCATGGATGAAACTTAACAAAGAAGGACAACATAATCTTAAAATATCCGACTTTGCCAATCAACAAAAATCAAATCACCATAAATAAGACCCTTCTCGTATTCTAATTCTAAAAATGTATTCGTCTGAGATCGCACTTACATCCATATGATACTGGTAATAAGTTTGTCATGTGACCTGCTTGTATTACGGATGTCTTTAACGGCTTCCCGAATTGAATTAACCACGTGTGCTATGAGCAGTGTCATTACATGCACGACTATGATAAATTAAAGTAAAAGTTTTCGGTCATTTGCTCTACAGGAATGTGACCTCATAGCTTATGTGCTGAAAATAAAAATGGAGGGCAAGCAGTTACGTGTAATATTCCTGCATCTGCAAGACTGAAGATAAAGTAATTATTATTATTAGCAACATAGAAATAAATATAAAATCACTAGTCAATATTGCGCATAATTTTCTGTGCTAGAATTTTAAAGGAACATCCTGTGGGATTATATTGGTCCAAGAATTTGGACAGTTTTGGCTGTGTGGTAGCATGAGTGTTCGCATGTTTCCAGAAGCTGCCTATGAATCCAGACTTTTTGACAGTTCTTGTATGAATTAGCCATCCGTATGACAGTAACCTTGAACTACAAAAGAGTTAACTTGCATCAGCATCGTGAAATCAGTTATTTTTATACGGATAATTTTGTTGTGTAGTAGTGAGCCCACTCTGTCGAAAGGCAGTCTTTTATGAGACAGCCTTTCGACACAGTGGGCTCGCTACTGGCTATTTTTTTTGGACAGTACTGTATTGCTTTCGAAATCTGTCACCAAAAGAGAAACACATTTTCTATACGATTTATATGAGACGTGGAGTAAATCAGTTCCAGATGGAGAAGCCAAACTTTCTTTTTCTTCAACTAGAATTCGCTTTTTATCTATCAAAGAAGCGAGTAGATCTTAGCATATATGCCGTTAACACAAAAGGTGTTTTTCTTCAAAGGTCTCGTCACACTTCCAAAGATGAAAAAAGGTCCGGAAACGATTCCTTTTGGAGTTATAGCCTTTTCTTTCTCTCTTTCTTTCCATTTTTTAATAGAGCGAAGGCAATCAAGCCTGTCAATAAGGAAGATGTTAGATAAATAGGAATCATTTGTATATCTGTTGTACCTGCACAAATTTTTGCAACAAATCTATCTATTTCTTCTGGATGAGGCAACTGTTCTTGAAGTGAGTCATCGGTTGTTCTGGTTTTCATTTCTTTTAGTGGTATGGTGCGCAGATAAATGGAAATTATGTGCGTAATAAGCGCCAAAGCAACTAAGGCTCTGAAGCATCCGTTTATGATTGTGTGTTTTCTGGACGAAAGTTTTCAGGTTTAAAAAAAAAAAAAAACATGCGACCGTCGCCTGATCTTATAGAGATGAGAGTATAACGGTTCTTTCTCTCTTCTCGTGACTTGTAGTCAAGGTCAGTAAATAGTTTGAACAATGAGAATATGCACGGGTTTTAATTTAGTCACATTGCTAATAAAACCAACCTCAGAATGGGTTAATTTGATGTATGATATTTCATCGAGCGTGAAACTTTTTAACGCGATCCCTTAATTGCACGGTGAGCAGGACGAAATAGATCTTCAATAGAGAAAAACCTTCATTTCTTATGTGTATAGGTTTCCAACACACACAGTCAATATTCCTTGTCTGAAAATTGTTTGATCAGCTCGCCAGATTGTGGAGGAAAAACGATCTTTTGTCAATCTCGATTGACGGAATCGAACTCACACTTTTTCTATACGGTATGGAAAAAACGCCTAATTTTTGTCCCCATATCAAGACTTTTTTCGATTCCCGAAAAAAATCTTTTAACAGCCCTAGCCGTAGCACGGAGGCTGGCTGTTAGGACCACACGACAAGGAGTACAAACTTGCTGTATTCAGTTTGTTTTTGTTTTCAAGTTGAAAAAACGGTCGCCTGGAAGGGATACCTTACAATATCCATTTGATTGATGCCGAATAACTAAACAACGGTTGAAAAGCCCTAGAAAGTCCATCCTACAGCGATCGGATACAGCGCCATGTAAACATTTACGTCAGGCTTGTAGCAAACCGACTACGCCACGAAGGCGACAGGGAAATTATTAGTGAAACAAATGAGGAAGTTCTTTCTCTATCATGTCAAATAACAACAAAGGCTGCCAAGAAATAATTCGTAACTTACAAGACTTTGTTTGTTTAGTAATTTGCGTTTGATACGTTGACAATTTGTGATTTGTTGTAGTCTACATGACTGATTTTCCTTTTAAGCAGGTCTTATTTATCAAGCCTATTGTATTTATCAATTATCAAGCACCTCAATGTGTACTCGTTTATATTCATCACCTTCGCAACGCAGACACAATCCGTTGCCGATTTCTAAAATTAGATCGCAGTTCTTCCGTTGTGTGATAACGTTAAAGAAAACAGCCGAAATCGCAATGACAAGTACTTACATGATTGGCGATTCGAACTCTGTTCCAACCAGTTTAAGTGGTTCTGATAAATTAGCTGACCTGAAGCAGCTACAGTCTGAAGCTGCCCTCGCGGTAGTACAGTACATATAAACAATTTCCATCGCACCTGGGTTTGAATCCCGCCGAAGACGCGAAGAATTTTTATGGTCCCCTTTCACGACGTAGCAGAGTTAGTCGCTCTCAGGCGAGGATAGCATGGTATCTCCCCTCGGAAACACGGGTTTTCGAGAGAAATCGTAATTAATGAAGAAATCTATTTTTAAAACTGTTCTTTTAGAATACACTGGTGTGCAAAACTTTAGGACCAGTCGAGTTTTCACCTGTAGCTTCTCATAGGAGTGGCCTGGATATGAATAAAGCATACCAAAGGAACCCCGTGAGATACAGAAATGACAAAGGAAACAACACGGACACAACAATGGAAACAAAACGATACAGAGGGACTTTATTCAAAAATGGCAACATAGCACTGGCTGCCATGATACAGATGCATCACTGCCAAAGATGGAACAAAGGGAAGGGGGGTCCTCAGTAGGCAATATGGCCACCCCTAATGTGGATGCAAAGTTTGCGCCGCCTGTCCATACTTAGAACAATGTTGTTGATAAGTTCTTGCGGTAACATCGTCCATTCCTCTGTCAGCGTCATCTTCAGCTGGTGAACATTTTCTGGTGGGTGTGGACGTACCGCTAAGCGTCTCCCTAGAGCGTCCCATATGTGTTCGATGGGATTTAGATAGTCGGAACGGGCAGGCCAATCCATACGAACAATGTCCTCACTTTCCAAAAGCATATCAACAGCTGCAGTGCGATGGGGTGTGGCGTTATAATCCATAAACACGAACTCGGGGCCAATGGCACCTTGGAACAGAAGCACATGGGGAAGGATTACCTCAGTACAGTAGCGTCCACCGGTTACAGTGCCGCCTTCCAGTATCTGGAGTTGTGTACGTCCATCCAAGATAACGCCTCCCTAGACGAGAACTCCTCGACTGCCATATCAATCCCTTTCGGTGATGTTTACGGGATGATACCGTGTGCCAACCTCTCGCCAGATTAGCTGACGTCCAGAATCGCTGCTGAGACTGAATCTCCTGTAATCAGTAAAGAGTACCTTACCCCATTGCGTTGCTGTCCAGTCCTTGTGTTCTATGCACTACTGTAAATGGCGTCTCCGATGGGCAGGTGTAAAAGGGACACCAGCTTTCTATTGAACAGCCTCAGTTATGCAAATCGCCACAGGCTGTTTCGTTTGATTTTGTGATTGTAACGTTTAGAAATAGTGTTGGTCTTTAAGTTTTGCACATCAGTGTATAAGATACATATATATGTGTCCCGTGTTCTCTTTTCAATTATATTTTCCTTTTTTTTTTTTTTTTTTCAAGATGTTTAACTTGAAAATAATTTCCGTCTTTTTCTTAAGAGTGCGAGTCTGATTGCCTTGCTTAAAGTATCAGATAGCACCAAATTTATTTATCTTTATTGTACGGCTATTATTATGAAGTTTTAACACTGAGCCTTTGAGACATACGGTTCAATAACCTATAACTGTCTGCTTACGAAAGATAAGACAAAGTTTACGTTTCCCCACCATACCTTCAGTAAACTTTCAGTCAAGGATAGGCGTTCACTACATTAAAAGAGTCGTGCTGTAGTTCAGCTCTTCTAAATATCCTTGAGTAGTTGTTTCCAAAATTTCCAAATATTTACCAAAATATATATTAAAATTTCAATCATAATCAACTAATATATCAGGTTACTAAACAGAAATCACGTGAAATGTCTGCTATTCAGTAAGATGCTGAAGTATAATTGGTCTGAATGGAGAGAAAGAAAAGATAGAGTAACAATTGCACTCAAAGCCGATTTTAATTAAAATAAATTTACGGGGCCGAACTACAAAAATTATTTATACAGAAAGCTCAGGATTTAATTTGTAAATTGTTTTCCTTGTTATTGTATTCTTAACTTCTGTAAGATTGCGCGAAATGTGCTGCATCCATTAAAAATACGACTTTTACACCCCCCCTTCCCCTCCAAAAAAAAAAATGGTGATTTAGTGATGACGACACCGTTCTTGCTATTTTATATTTTTGATGGAGCGTACTGCCCACCTTCGTTTTTTTAACGCACATTCTATTTTTTAAGGGAGATTCTATTTTAAAAAAAAAAGTGCCACAGACAGGTTAAAGATGGAGATACAAGAGAATGTTGTTCGCACCTTACTTTCCAGTCTTTAAGTTAAATTTTTTTGTGTAATACACATTTGGGGGGGGGGGGGATAGTTGTTCTAGAGACCAAAAGTAGAGATCATTAATGGATGCTAGCTGAGTAATGCGCATCTTCTGAAGTTCGGTTTGTAACCCGCGCTATAATTTTTATTGAAAAGAAGTTATAGTAGGCTAGAACCGTAGATGGGTTAAGGGTAACTTCCCTAAAGATTGTGTATGGGTAACAAATGGAGTCCGACTCCCCTACATGGAAAGGCTGCAAGAAGCCAACAAAAAAAGAAGAAAAAAAAGGAAAGAAAAGAAAATAACAAATGAACTATAATAACTTTGTAGTTTCTCTGTTAATAACTTTCTTTTGGTCTTTCTTCTGAATTCCCAACCTGCTAGAACAGCACAGGTTCCGTAAACCTCAAATAAATAAATAAAACAAAATAAAATATGATAAATAAAAAAAATAGCAGTCTGATAACCTTCTTTTTTTTTCTGTGTAGTAAATGTTTTGAAACTTCCAAACCTTCACAAATCCATATTGCTAGAACAAAGAAGACTGTGGAGTTCTCCATAAAAGAAAAAAGAACCAACTTTCCTTTCCTGTGGTTTCTGTGTAAATGAGTTCCTTTTGGCTTCGCAACCCTCGTCCGGTCCATGTTCTATAACAGCGTATTGGTTTTTTTTTTAAGTTTTCACAGTGATAATCTTCATTTCTGTTCCTTTCACCTGATTTCTACGCACCAGTAATTTTTTTCCAGCTTCCAAACCCTCAACTAACTCATGCTCCAGGAAAAGCAAAGGATTCAAGTGAATAGATTTGTTTAAAAAATAATAAATAATCTTATCTGGATTAAAGGTGTTACAGAGTCATGCTGAAATAGGCAATTACTCACTTTCTAACTTGCTCTATGAGAAGGATCGGCGTGAATCCTTTCACACAAAATAAATGGTTAAAAAATATATTGCTTTATTTATATTTTTAAATTTCTGAATTCCTCCTTTCTTAGTCGCCAAAATTTCTCTCATTTCCTAACCCTTTAACTTCATTGATTATGTTAATTTCTGATTTCTGTGTGACGCACCAAATTGTCGTACACCCTGTCATCGAATCGTCTCGTAGATCGAACTGTCATACACTAAACTGTCGTATAACAAATTGTCTTGCAACGAACTGACTTGGACCCTTTTCTGTAATTTCACCTTTCGGCATTTATTCATTCATTCGGTTTCTTTTCGTTTCTTCATCGTAAACTGTACTTTCCTAATCGACAGAGTCTTCACGTGTAGCGCAGCGATTATAATTGCCATTCTCTCTCTCAACACCGGGTTCGAATCTCGTCAATGATGCAAGCAAACGACTTTTTTGAATTATTTTCAGTCCTTGCCTGAGCTAACCGGAGCCCGGTTCACTCGAGTTTTTCATCAAGCAAAACCGGCATACTGACCACAAAACACACGCGATTTACAGACATAATGCACACACAGGTAGATAAGGTATGATAGGTTATTACTATTTTCCCATTCGACAGATAAAAGCACTCTTCTGTATGCGCAAAAACGCAAGGATCTTGGGACACGCTTTGTCTCTGACCTCAAAGTTATAATTTCTTACTCACCTTAACTACATCGTGCCTAGTGCAATGCGATCTCATCAACAGATCATCAAAAGATTTTCCGACAGCTTCAAGTCCAACAGAACCCTCATCCAGTTGATACTCCCCGTCCTGGATTACAGCAGTGCCGTTTGGTTGCCACAACAGATATTTTAGTGAACGGAACTAGTCATTCATCTTTATTCAAATGTTTTCACACTTCTCCTATTTCATCTGACAAACTTCAGATAAAATTATTACTAATTAGGACGAGTGATCCAAATCTGTTTCGTTCTGCAACGAGCAATCTTTTGGCTGTTTTCACTGTTTTTATTAGGTGCTAATCTCTTTCTTCCTCTACTATTTTTAATTCGTTCCCTCTAATCGCATAAATAATTTTGGAGTTGTTATTTACCAATAAAATCTTGTATTTTTTTTTTGGATTAAAGCTCCTTATCTGACCATCCCGAAGCCTCTGTTCTACTATGCTTTCTTAGTATGCCTGCTCACTACGTATGTTACTGTACTCTGCTTTACGTGCATTGTAATTTAGGATAGGCATGTAATATACGTTATAAACTCAACTAATTATCTTTTCAATTAGAGACGTGTTACTATTTTAAACGTAACCCTCACTGTTACAGTACCATTCAGTTATCAGTTCTTGCCGTAATTTTTCTAAGAATATCGAGCAGTTCCTAATCATTTGGTGTTCTGAGAAGTTATTTTCACCAAACTGCTCTTCGCTCGAAACTTTTATAGAGAACGAATCTCTTCCTCGTTTCAAACACTCTTGTACATCCGTTGGAATAGTCACAAATTTAATACGTACTCTGCTAACAGAAATCGGAAAAGAGCGATGATAACAGTTGTTTTAAGACCTACAGATATGACAAATTTATTGGTTACGTTTGGTCAAATGCAGTTTGAGCAGCCTTCGGGATTGTCAGATAAGAAGCTTTAATCCAACAAAATACAAGATTTTATTGGTAAAATAACAACTCCAAAATTACTTATGAGATTGGAGGGAACGAATTAAAAATAGTAGAGGAAGAAAGCGATTGTGGAGTTACCATTTAGACAGACCTGAAGTTCTCCATGTATTGCAGGAAAAAGGCAAGGAGAGTCCATGATGTTTTATCGATGAATTTTCGAACAATTGCTTGTATGAAGGTAATAATTCCACTGTATAAAGCAATTAACCATACCTGGAATGCTATGTATAGGCGAAGAGACTGCACTTTAAAAGACATTGGGATTCTTGAAAAAAGTCCAAAGACAGGCAACCCGCGAGTGGTATTAAAGGAGGAATATACGAGGACAGACTTCGAGAACTCCATTGGGAATTTGATTTGGTTGATTCTATGGATGGGTAGTTGGAGGCTGATGGTGTAGTTTTTTTTTGTTGTTTTTTACTAGCCTCAGTAAAAGCCTGGCTTCCTTGTACCCGATATCTAATTAATACTAATGTCTGGAAAGTGGAGCTGGTTGGTTAATTGTTGTTCTAGTAGAGTTTTAGGAGCATCAGCGACTAAGGCCATATTGCTCCGTGCATATTGTTTGTAAATTGCGTGTGTTATGAAGTCGATTTTCTATATGCTAGACAAAGAAAGAGTTGTGTATTGCATTCCTTGACTTTGTGATGCCATTTGTTCAAGGAAAAAAAAGGGATTTTTATGAATGTGTTTACTATTCAGGTTTTTTAAGGGCACACAGAGTATGTGATGTAAATGTTAGATAGTAGAATACCAGACTCCATTCCTCGTGGGGGCACAGTTGGTATAATTATCGTCCTCCCTACACCGGGTGGAAAAGACCCAAGTTGAAATCCCGTCAATGATGCAAACAATTTTTATGGGTATTTTCACAATGTGACTGAGTTAGTCGGTCTCAGACGAGGTTAGCAAGGTTTTTTTCTCACTGATACTCGGGTTTTTCGTCCAACAGCAAATCGACCACAGAAAGAACATACGCAATTTACAGATCAATATGGCCTAAGTTGCTGATGCGCCTAAACCCTACAACAACCGACCCACTGGGGAAAGGGCTGTAAATAAGTAGGTTTTAGATAATGTAAAGATAATGTAAAGTATGGATGAACGAAAGCTCTGGCAGCATTATTGTCTATGCGTATCTTCGATATGATGATGATGATGATGATCGTCCCATTAGGTATTATGCAACATGCACATTCTTCTTGTGGATAATTGGAAGTTACTTGGAATATTCTATGACAGTTGAGCATTGTAGCTACTTAAGAAATGTCTTGGAGCTTTCTAGCATCAGGCTTGTTTATGTGAATTTTTTTTTAAGTCTGTGAATGCAGTTTTTGTGATTATAAATTTTATTTGTAAATACAGTGGATTTTAGATATGGAAATAATGTAAATTTTCCGCTTTTAAATTATCCGTGTTTTAAATCTTGGCATGATCCACGTTCAGAGTCCTGTTATTAACATGTTGTGTTGGTGATGCATAAAGAGTGGAAATCCGCCTCCCTGTGGAAGGGGCGGTACCCATGCCACAAGGCCTGACTTGTTGGGTAGTGGCATGGCGCTAACTGATCAATTCAGTAATAAAATTAAACGTAAAAATAATAAAGCGTGGATAGATCTGTGGTCCAGAAACGCATTTGCTTAAGAAAAGTTTAAAGATGAAGATACTCATCCCATGAATCTGGCTCTAACGATCATACCCTGTTGGAATTCCGTTAGGTCACATTCTTCGTGCTAAACACGGCACGGATGAATGCTGTGGTACCAGATTGCTTTTGTGTAGAGACAGTTCGATACTTGGCGACGGAAGTGACAGATGCCGCGCAGGCTTGAGGGTGTTCCTTATGCAAAGCTATCTCAATGCTATAGAAGGGAAGAAGCATTATTCTGGGAAGAAGCATTTTTCAACCCCCAACAACTTGATTTTTATCTTTTGTCACGTTTTACAAGATTGCAAAGTCTGTTATGTAATTCAAGGTCGAGGGCATCATCATTAAGCTCGAAGTCGACACACCCATAAAGTTTTTCTTTTCTCAATGTGTAAAAAACGAGCGCCCATGAACCATCCCCAATTGCTTAAGTCGAGCTGATTTTGAATAGATTACAGGAAATGCACTTGGTTGAATGATATGCAGCGAACTGTAAAATTAAATTAGAAACAAATATCACGCTGCTGACCAAAAACAGATAAGCAATTAAAGTCACGTTCCATTGCTGTTTTCATAATTATAGCAACCGTTGCAAAATTAACGTTTAGATATTTGAACTGTGAGTGATTGAGAAAGCACTCTTTTTTTAGAATTACTTATTTTGTGGGTTCTAGACACGGGGAACATTTTTTTAGGAATACCATTTTAGAAACATGTAGAACCTCCAGTCTCTACCGAAACAGGTGCAGTTTTCTTTCTCTCACTCACTTTCTGTGGGAAGGATAAATTTCTAAAATAATCTTTCGGAGAATATTCTATGAAATGAAAAAATAGCCACTGCTTTTGCAGTGATACAGGAGCCACCCCCTTCTTCCTTCCCACTATCATTCTACGTTCAAAATCTGTTAGGTCAGATCATTTTCCATTTTACAACAGAAAATCGAAAAAATGTACCGCAAACATGTCAGAGATGGTACCCGTGAAAGACAGAGCTGATCTCACCGCTCAGGTGTGAGACCAACACATAGCAATAAGTTCATGTATATATTATCTCATGCTCGTACTAGGTGTTCGTTTTAAGCGTCATGTACAAAGTGGTTATAATTAAAGTGCGTCACTTTGGCCCGCCTGTAAGCGGCTACCATCAATTCATGTCTTTGGGGGAGCAGAATTTGTAGTTTCGTCTTTGTTTTGTAACGAAAAAATTAATTTATTAGATGTCATTTAGCGATAACTCCTCCAGCGACTCAGGAAGGAAGCACAGGAAAGAAGAAAGGCCTTCCAGCGAGCCAGGCGCTCCTGGCCGATGGCGGAAATTGAAACCCTACGACAGAGCTACAAAGAGGCGAGAAACGCCTATACAGCACAAATTAGAGAAAGCAAAAACCAATCCTGGGAGCGCCTGGGCTCCACCACTGGAAACAAGGACCCTTGGGGACTTGTATACAAGCTCGTCACCAACAAACTTCCCAGAGGGGAAGTAGTTGAAGCCACTAAAACACCTGAAGGATACTTGACTATCACTTGGGAACACACCATCAACAATATCCTTGACGCTGCCTTTCATCCAGGGATACAAACAATGACAACAGAACAGAGCCGAGTTTGCCAGGCCAACGAGACTCATCAAACGGCAACAAAAGAGCACCCTTTCACCATGGAAGAGATCAGCAATGCATCAGACCAAATAAAGGGAAATAGATGCCCTGGACCGGACCTTCTGGAACCCGAAATTATCAAAAAAACGGTAGAGTACGCTCCGAACTTACTACTAAACCTATATAACCTCTGTCTCAGAGAAGGTACCTTCCCGAATTCCTAGAAGATGGCAAACGTTAAACTCATCCTAAAGAATCCAACAGAGCCACCACACCTTCCGGACTCCTACCGGCCCATTGCACTTTTGACAGTTATCAGTAAGCTATTTGAACGACTACTTTACACACGAATCCAACATTACTATGATGAGGCAGGCCTGGCCTCAGCAAACCAATTCGGCTTCAGACGGGGAACCTCCGCAGTGGACGCCTTAACTCACCTCCTGACCAAAGTTAACAGATGTAATACAAAGTACTTCCTAGTGATAGCCGTGGACTTCGCTGGGGCGTTCGACTCACTTTGGTGGAAAAGCCTCCTGGCGAGGCTGCGCGAAGCCAACATGCCGGAAAACCTCTATAACACCATCAAAAGTTACCTAAGCAACAGAACCATCAAAGTCACCGCCCCCTATGGCACACTCTCCAGGCATGTCCATCGGGGCTGCCCTCAAGGTTCGGTCCTTGGCCCACTACTGTGGAATATTGTCTTGGACACCTTTCTTAACATCGATCTCAATGAAGTACAATCTCAGGCATTCGCGGACGACCTCATTCTGACGATACAGGCAAACTCAAGAGCCGCGTTAGAGGTCCTCGCAAATCGGGCCCTAACCACTCTCCAAGAATGGGCAAACCGAAATCAACTCAAAATATCCCCCACAAAAACAAACTCCATCCTACTAAAGGGACGTCTTGATCTTAGGCGGCCTCCGCAAATAAAAATTGGACAGGAAACAATCAAATTCTCCAACCAACTGAAATACCTAGGCGTGATACTGGACCAAAACCTGTCATTTCAGGACCATCTGAAATATCTCCGTAAAAAAATAAGACGCTACGCAGCCATGGTTGCCAGGGTCACGCGTAAAGAACGGGGCTTGAAAAAGCGAGTCCTCAAACTGTTCTACAAAGCTATCTTCACTCCGATCGTCACCTACGCATCCGGCGCATGGTTTCAAAAAACTACAACAGCAGTAAACAGACGTATCACGGACCAAATTCACAGATCCATCCTCCTAACCATCACTCGCGCTTGCCGCACGGTGAGCACTCACGCCCTGCAAGTGCTCGCAGGCACTCTCCCGCTGGACTTAGAAATCATACAACGCGGCCTACTATACTACTTAGACAAAGGCACCCCACAGACTTTTCTGGGGTTCACTATTGACCTAACCAGCAACAGAAATGTGGAAAAGAAGAGGATACAAACTCACTTGCAGCAGGCATGGCAGGAAAGGTGGTGCAACTCTCAAAAGGGAGAGATCACAAAGAAATTTCTACCCAATATTGAAAAAAACTACCCAACCTCACCCAACTGGTTCTCCCCAGGTCTACAAGCAACGTACCTCTTAACTGGACACTGAGCGATTAATGCCAAACTGTCTCTACATGGGATTCAGGTTGATCCAACTTGCACTTGCGGGGGGGCTGGAGAGCTGGCAGCGCCTAATGTATGACTGCAGGCTCTATGGAGACCTACGTGGTGTTTTACTCACTAGAATCCACTGCTTACCACAGGGACAAGAACATCACCTCCTAGACATGAAGGAGGAGTATCAAGCCTTCTCGGATTATGCACAGGCACTGTTCACGAGGAGGAGGACGAGGAGAAACCAAATGGCCGCAGCCCACAACCCACTACCATTATAACCAAAGAACATCTGTTCTTCAGCTCACCGGGCTCCCTTGCCTGGTGCCTTTCCACCCCCTCCTCTGCGCCGGTGGTGGGACGGTCCCCCCGGCGCCCCCTACTTTCTGCTGATGAGGCATGGGCATGCCTCACTGACTTCTGGGGTTGCCTACTCTATCATCCCCATATTTCTGCCTTAACCCCCCAGCCTTCAGTCTCCCACCCACTCTACAAATCTTTATGCTAGTGAATGTCCCACACACAAAAACTTAATTATGTCAAAATTCCCGTTCGCCCATTCTTTCGGCCTTTTTATGCAAGCATTATCCCCCTCACCTAATGATCATCAAACCGACGATGATGGATATATGTCTCTGTCTGTACGTACGTGCATATAAAAGAGCGCGCGCGTTTTTTTTTTTTTTTTTTAGGTCCTAGCCTCTGAAATCTCAGGAAATTAGGTGGCAGGACCTGCCAGAGTGAAACTAAAACTACTGGGTTCCTGGTCTGCCTCCATGGGGCGAAGGTGGGGCAACGTTGGGCCTTATCAGGGGTCCAGCGGCTAAACGACCAGATGAACAACGGTACACGACATCATACAGATACAAAGCCCACACACTTTTAAATCTCTGGCACTTCCCAGTGAACTGGTACACCCACAATGAAAGCAACACGGAGATGGGGGAAACCCCTGGTGCCGTCTGACCCTAAATACACCTTACACCTTAGTGATAACTATTTACTTATACTCTATTTACTTGTACTCTATTTACTATTTACTTGTACTCTATTTACTATTTACTTGTACTCAGGGTGTACGAAAAGTTCCGTTGCTTCGGCAAAAACAAATGTATTACTTGTTTGCGGTGGAAGTGAAAATTGATAGGTGTAAGTAGGCCTAATTCTGGACAAACAAATTTTTAAGACTGTTACTCTAAGATATATGAGTACCGTCACTTTCGAAGCAGTCTTTTATGTAATATAGCGTCTTGTCTTTAAGTTTGGAATAACGTTTTTAAGTTCTTCCGTTGAATGGTAACGTCTCCTTGATATTTTCTCTTTTGATCAGTTCGCCCCTCTCCCCATAAAGCATAGTCACAACATAACCGATCTGGGCATGGGACAGCCCAAGTTCCTGTGCTGACAAACTGAAGGAATTCCAAGTTCCTGTGACCGTTTCCACAGATGCACTTATACTAGCACATTACACTGCCCACGATGATGGTTCCCCGATCTTGGTTTTTCTCCTTTGTGAAACTTGTTTCGAACAGCTTCTTCTACAGCGTAATCTCTGGTGGTACATCTTTATTGAATCTGGAGATGAAATTAGTTTGAATATATTTCAATGTTTTGCCGGTATTGTGGTCTTTCGTGAGCTAATATGGTCAATATTGTCCTTTCCTGTATGATGTACCACGACTCGTCAGCCATTGTTTAGATAACAACACCAACTCCAAAGAACTGCATTGGAGAACCTGAAAGTGTCTATTGAAGAAACTACAATTATTTGATGTGTGGGGGAGGATAAGAGAACTTTTCCCATACGCCCGGTAGATTTCTAATTTCTAGTTAAGGACCTTAAGAATGCCATTGTTTAAAACATTTGTGATACAAATAGCGAATAGGTCTATAAGTTACATACATTATAAAAAGAAAAAAAGAATAAAAAATATGTATGCATGTAATAACATACGATAATATTACATTCGCTTCAGAATAGAATGGAAATTTCATTTTTTCTCTACCATTCTACAACCCGAAGAAATTCAACAAAACCCGGAACTCGAATATGGAATGCCTAAACCCAAAAAGGTGGTACAATCACATGTCCGATGAATCAACGAGTTCAATGAGAAATTAACTGAACTTTTGAGCGACTCATATTTAACACATTTTTGTCTGTTAAGCATGAGGCAGAAATACACTGTGTAATAAACGATACATATTCTGACTCATGGTTACAAAGGTTCATTTGGTACACAGCGTATACGGTAGTTTAATTTAGGCAAATAGTAAAAATCTAAGTTCAACCTGCGTAGAGTAAAATCTATATTTAATTTCTTAAATGAATACTGATAATTCTCAGACGTTGTGTGAAGTTGACGTAATAAGAACAACAGTTCCGTCACTGAATAAGTGATACAGGGATTAAACTTGGATCCGTCAAAGTGAAAAAGCTCGTCTTGCTTTTCCTGGCACATCGACAACATTTCATGTGCACATTGTGCCCGTTCCTTCTTATTCTGGTAAAAGGTCAGAAGTCTGGGAACCCATCTAGTAGACACTTTACCCATATGCAACTGTTGATGACCGACGTTCTCCACAGAACCTAAACTCATTTGGAGCTCTGAGGCTAGTTCTTTGACGCCAATATGGCGATCTTCCAGGATTAATGCCTCATTTT
This sequence comes from Mastigoproctus giganteus, assembly GCF_048544385.1. Taxonomy (NCBI): domain Eukaryota; kingdom Metazoa; phylum Arthropoda; class Arachnida; order Uropygi; family Thelyphonidae; genus Mastigoproctus; species Mastigoproctus giganteus. Next base: position 181,948,380 of record NC_143576.1, read on the forward strand.
TTGCAATACTCTCTTCTATTACGGCAGTTGCTGAGGTCCTGGTATTTCTTCATCACGTACTGAGATTCTTCCACATTTGAATTGTTTGTACCAAATTGCAACAACAACACTGTAACCTGGGCAGTTTTCTCCATAAACTGACCATTTATTCGTGGATTGTTTTGGGTGTTTTCCCTTGCAGAAAGAGGAACCGAATCACTGATCTGTATTCCACTTTATCCGTTGTTCGCATTCATTCAGCGCTGCAAAGAACAAAAATTGAATTGTCAGATCGAAACCAAAATTTGGTTTCGATCTGACAATGGGTCAACTGGTTGCTATAGAGATTTAAAGCTATTTAAAAAAATCACGTTTTCTATCACAACTACTTCTGGGTGAGCAGAAATCTTTTTTGAACCCAGTCCTCCTCGTACTTAGGTTAAGGTGCTTAGACTTTCACTATTCTTTATTTCGATTTACCTGAGCATCATGATACTAAAAGAACAACTTGGTGTTATTTAGTGTTCTAAATTAGTACGCTAAATACTAATTTAGAAAATCAGTATTTAGTATACTAATTTTTTTGCTGGTCTTATGGCCAATATTACTTATGAATTTTTACTAATAATAATTGCCTTTCATGTTTAGAAATGTTCAAAAGAGACACAATTCGTAGAACTTCATAGCTGTCATTTTCTAAATGAATAGACGCGTGCAATATATTAAAAAAATAATAAATAAAATAAAATAAATATATATATATATATATGACGTCGATATTTCCAAATCAATGTTAAAAATATAACAACAGATTTTCCCAAATCTTTAATGCAGCATATAACATAAATTATTCGGTTGGGGAGAGGAACAGTTTCATTAGAAACGTGAATTGACTTCACAAACAATAATCCAACCTTTTCCCACGTTATATGTCAATTAAATTTTACTTTTAAGATAACTACTATTCCCATGCTTGATCACGTGCCTCAGCATACAAGTATATGCAACCAGGTATTCCAAAGAGTTAGAGAGGGAGGGAGAGAGAGAGAATGATTGTTTAACATCAATTAGAATCGTCGCCCTGCTTTGCTTTATTCAATATCCACTGAGGATGAGGGAATATTTCTACCTGAAAGCTTATTTGTATTTAATCAATAAACTAATTAATAGGATTTGAATAATGCTTAGCGGAATTACCATTATTACACGTATAAAGTGAATGACTGCGATCAAAATTTATAACCAAAGTATCATTCTGTTTCTAAAAATAAAGTCCCCTTTTATAACATTTCGGATGCAATATTCAGGAAGCCTTCTTCCTAAACAGAACTACGAAATAGTAATAGGAGCACATTTCATCACTGTAGGCATTGCACATCTTTGTTTTTATCGGAAGTTTGGCTGCGTTGCAATATGAACTGGGTTACATTGGGTCAACTGTTATTGATATTTGAAAAAGAAGTCTGTAGAGCTTAGTTGGCGACTGACGCTTTGAGCTGTCATCCGAACCATCTGGCAATTCCCCTGCAAGCCACGACAGTTTTAGCAGAGACCATATGTGAGAAGAACCCTTTCCATCTGCTGCCTAACAAGAGACCATACTCTTAGAGAATCGCCTTTCCGAGATTAATGGTAGAAGGGGGAAAGCCTTTTACCATTAATCTCGGAAAAGCTAAATATTTAAATTACATTTTATATTTAAAAAATATATAAAAACATCTCCTAAGCATTTTAAATTTATCTCGCGCGTTGATAAACGTTTTTTAACAGTATGTACACAACAGTGAATCAATAACAGTGTACCTTTAACAGAATCTTCACGATTTTTATATTTTTGGCCATTTAAAAATACATAATAGCTTACCGAAAAAGGCGAAAAGTTAAATCAAGAAAAAAATAAAATGAACTTTATGGAAAAAAAAATGATGAATTAATAGTGAATTTTGAATTTTAATGAATTTTGATAATTAATGAATATAGAAATATTAAAACAAATCATGCCATTCAGTCTGTGAAAGACATCGAATGCTATGTTCCGTCCCCACATCACAGAGCAAAGCGCTTGAACGTTGTAGACAATGTTAAAAAGACCAATGGAGGGGTGTGTGTGTTGTTTACCGATGAGGATAGATTTTCTTTTTCTCTACATAGTGATTTGATATGTACATTAATGTGAATAGAACCAGGGATATGCCATTTTCTGCATGATACCGTTGAATGGGGAATGTGCTGATTTTGGAAAAAGGAACAGTATGTTGATTTTGGGTAGTCATCTATTTTGGTGGACAACTTTCAGAGTTATTTATTTATTTTTTTATATGTACTTTCAGGGGACTCAATGACATCACAAAGGTATTGAGATGCCATCCTGAACTCCTAAGTGAGACGTTATGTATGCGTAATAGGGGACAATTTCATTTTATAGAACGATATTGCCAACCCATACTTCTACAGACATAATACGTATACACACACACACACACACACACACACACACACACAGATGCGAGGCACGCCCGGGGACCTTACAAATATTAATAATAATAATAATTATTATTATTATTATTATTATTATTATTATTTAAAGATGAAAACATTCCCAGACCATGATGTACCCTTCTCCAAACTTCACAAATATGACACCACATTCATGGTGCAAGAGTCACGAAACCTGAACTGTGGATCCATTGATCCACAGTTCAGGTTTCGTGTTTCTTGCACCAATGTCAATCGATGGAGTACATTTGTTTTCGTTATTAAAGTCGTGTGGGTTGCAGCTCTCTGCGTGTCGTATGGGGAAAACGTACTGGTTTGCCCGTGGCCGCTCACAGCTTCAAACTCAGATTCTGCAGAATTTGATAGCGAGATGGGACAATCAGCTGTCCTAGGACGCGTCGGTTTCTGTTACTCAGCATTTTGTGCCTACATGATTTCTTGGACTTGATGTCACCTCTCTACTTCTATTTCTTCAGCAAGTTGAGAATAGTCCACTTGAGAACCTTTAGTTCCTAAGTAGTATACAGCCATTCTTATATACAAAACCCCATTAAAATCAACCAACCTTCTCACATGACATTCACAAGTTATTCCCCTTTGTAACTGTTAGTTATTTCGGTGAGCTCATCATTCGGCGTACATATTTGAATTGAATTCCAGGCTAACTTTTGTTCTTGTTTATACTCCGGCATGGCCACCAGGTCAGGGAGTTTACAATAAACCTTTAATAAAATCGTTAATCGTATTTCGCAGTCACGCGAACTTAAACCGCGGTCCACTCAAAAAGCGTGTACTACTGCACTCTCGCTCCTGACCAATCGGTTACGTCAGCTCGGGCAGTTTTTGCAACAAGAGAGAGAGAGAGAGAGAGAGAGAGAGAGGGGGGGGGAGGGGTGTTTCAATGACATTCGATAAGATAGCAGGTATTAGACCTATGAAGATTTTAATATATGTCTAAGTATAATATAAACTACATGAAAAATGTTCCACTGGATCTAATTTAATAGCTGGAAAGGGAATGCTCTTTTGATGTGAAAAATGTGCAGTTTGCTTCTTCCATCTAATTTGATATATTTTAACAATGTTATATACGTCGATTTGTAAAAGGGCTTGTATTTCTGCTCCTTTTTTTGAATTACCTCATTAATCCACCAAAAATCGTAAAAATATGATTCAATCCACCTCTAACACCGCTGTAACGAATCATTGACGATATTACATTTAAATTGCTATAATTCTTTGAGTTTTTATTATTATTTTTTTCTTCCCCCCATCTTTTTTTATACAAGAAAGGTGTCTAGTAATTTGACAAACCATAATGGACCAACTTCCCTATTAGCTTTCTGTCCTTTATTATTATTGCGCTGCTACGCAATCAAACAAAGTGAAAAGGTCCATCTTTTTCTTACTTGTACTTTTCACAATATAATTTCCACCCAAAACCAAAGAAAAAACAATAAAGCCCACTTGATATAAATGCACACGATGAAGAAATATCAGAGGAAAATTCTTCTTCCCTCCGTACCAGGTGTGTTGTCGGTCAAGGTTGGGGGTAGAAAGTGAAGTAGATCACCTTGTACCTGGATACATCTGAGAGAAAGTCCAAGGTTAATCAGTCTAGTGAGGTGTGGTGGGTTTCAGCAGGTGTCGGATACTTTTCTTTGTTCTTTTGACCTTTCTTTCTTGCTTCACACCCAGATGCGCTACGGTTGAGGTCCATTAAAATCAACCTAACGTTTCCCAATCGAAAGCGTTTATTTAAAAACGTTCAAGGATTCACCCGAACGGTAAATCACAATTTTTGGAGAGTTCACTGCATTTATTTTCTAAAATTTTAATAAGAAAGATTTCTGTTTAAATTTTTTTCTCTCCCCACCCAGTTATTTATTGATAATTAGTACTTAAAGTACTTCTACATAAGGAAAAGCATCACTTTTTTTTTTAATTCGGGTATATAGGTCGAAACTTGCAGTCACTCCAGGTTTTGATGGTGTGAATTATATTACTTGTTTGGTGATTTATATTAGGACCAGATAATAATGAAAGTGAAAATTCCATTTTTGAGAAATCTTACGGAAATATTTAAGGAATACTCAATAAAGACGGACGAGAAATGTGCAACCAAATCATTGACCAATTTTGCAAACAGCCATTAATAGTGTCATTTAACTTCCAGAAATATGAATGATTCGATTTTTATTCGATCATGACTTTAGACCCACAGAATTATGAAGAATCGAGAATAATGAAATAAGTGCTAAACATTACTTGTTTACAAAACTTTCTGTTTTAAAATGCTTTAAGGAATCAAAATTGCAATGTTTCCCAGGGTAACTGCTGTTGCTATTTCTGATTTCAGTTCTGCTATTGCAATAACGGAAACACACTTATATCTAAATAAAAATTAAATGATAAACATTCAGTCCCTTTCGGAAAACTTAATTGAAATAAGTTGTATATTTCCTGTGAATACTGTACCTGATTTTTTTCTTCTTCTAAAGGATTTGTATTTTAAAAAAATAAACCACAACAGATATGGATTTTCATTCGTGCCTTTTCCCCCCCATTATACTGATTGGATATACCGAATATAAACGGAAATGTATATATTTTTTACTTATTATGAAAGAAAAAAATTCCGTACCATAGTTTTTTGATGGTATTGGTACTTGATCACTATACAGGAAACTTGTATTTCCAGATACCAAAAAAATTGATGTTGTCCACCTTCTGGGCCAGGCTTTCATCGACTCTTGAGAGAAGGCCAGAAAATGAGAAAAATCCTGAAAAAGCAAATAATTACCAACCATTTTATCTGAAAGCTTTGGTTCACACTGTTTCTAGCAACAGAAAACAGTTTACAGATCAGATCTGTAAAAAATCTAATTATAATGTTTGAACGTCACATTGCCTAGGTTATATTGACCCATATGCTTGAAATGAAAGCAATTATCACTGCAGAAGCTCAGAAGAAAACAGCGAAACGTATGATTTTTAGACTCTATAAGTAATAAATATATTCTAAACTTTACGTAGGTGAGTGCCTTCATTTCAAGTATTCATATAAAATCTGTTTAGAACGAACCAGCTTAAAAATTTGTCGTGGAACATTTTTAACCAGCCTTTTAATGGATGTCCCCTTTAAGAATTTTAAAAATTTCCTATAGATCCATGCATTTGGGGTTTCGCTACGTTATCCTCATGACAGTCAATTTCAGAATGGCTTTGAAAATAACGATATCCAATAATCGACTATCAAATAAAAGATATTTTATAGAATTCTACGTACAAAACGCAAACTCTTACTCTAGTTGGAATTTTAAATTTTAAGTTTTAACATTTTAATAGTTTAATGTATAAAGCCTATTGTTTTCTTTACATCTGCCTATATGCAATTATACAACACAAATACACAGTTTTAATATACAAATTTTTATTTATTTATAAAACTAGAACTTTTTTAAAGAATATTGTAATTTAAATATGAATATGAAAAGTATATTTTTATACCTTATAAAAATATTTATATTAAAATACATGCTGTTAAATTTTTATAAGACAGCAAGAATGATTACAATGTAAAAAGAATTAACTGAAATAAACGTTGGCAAACATTCATGAAAATAATGGTGCAATAGAAGTTGACCTTCTTTCTCATTTTCAGGACTACTATTGGCTACGAATTCTATTATGACAAATATCAAACCGGCCAAGAATAGATCTTGTCGGTAGAATTCCTAATTGATTGATGCGAGGCTAAAATTTATTCCCCTTTCCTTTACCATATTTGAATAAAAGGTGTGAACAGAAACAGAACATTTGTATTCCAGGACCGTAATGAAAACCTAAGGTTCCCAAACAATTAAAAAACATTTGATGTCTTTGCAATGGGTAAATTCAGTATGAATAAAAGTATATATCGTAACCACCTCTTTGGACGAGTGGCTTTTAATGATATTTGGAATCGTGGTTTGAAGGATATTAATAAAATTTATTGCCTCAACTAATTTTGATCAACCTTCGAAAATCTGGAGTACCGTGAATCCTCAACTTTTGACTTTTTAACAACAACACTTCGAAAGGAGTGTTGTTATTAAAGTTAAAGAACTATGCTATGACGTTTGATATTAGTTCTCTTCTAAGAAGTAAACCACGTTTTTTTTCTAGTTTCCCCTTGAAATCTAGTCCTGTCATGCAGTTGAGGAATTTCTAAAGACCTCCTCAATCGGAAAAAAATCCAACTCCTCAGCCTGAGTCGCGTGAATGGAGTAAGATTTTTAAAATCCACTTTTCTACATAATATAAATTAGCATTTTTTGCTACTCTGTTCACTTTCTATTCGTGCTCATATTTTAATTCTTAAAAATAATTCTTAAATTTAAATTCTTAAAAATAACGAAGAAAGAGACAAGATCCTTAACTACATTTCTGGTGTATAGCCGCAGTTTTAGCGGCTATTATCTTTGAAGTGGATCCAATGATTAAATTTCTTACACGTAATTTTTACAGATTTGGAAAAGGAATAATTTTTAAGCATATCAAGTAGGCTGCATACTACGTCCATATGTGTCACATGATGTACACAGTCTTTGCGGCTAGCACAACGGCTACTGTAGCTGTAGTGATCTTGTACATGTTGGAACCAACGATATTAAGAATAGGCTGTCTGAGTATTAGCAGTTGCAAAGAAATGTTAAGGAAAAACCTCGAGTTAGTATTAAATTTGAAAGTGTCTGAAATTTTTCACATGATGGCGGAGTACATGATGAGAGCCTTGTCAATCAGTTCGATCCTGAAGAGATTGTGCACTGCTCATGAGGTAGAATTGTATTCCGTATGACATGTACTTGTTAACCAGGAGAGATTATTTTTACATGGATGGAATACAGTACACTTAAATAGAAGGGATGCAAAAATATTTTCTGATGCTGTCGAGGCAGTGTAGGTGGGTCAGAAAACCGCTGGTGGTGAGATGATGCAGATTAATAGTTTAACGGCAGCGTGATTCTTACGACTTCTATTGGACCATGCAGAAACCCGGAAAAAAGGTATCAGAGATTATAAAACCTGCTGGAGGGAATCGGATAGGCACACGCATATATGGATGGGCTGTGTGATGGTTACTAAAAACAAAAACACTCAGCACTCACAACATAACGAAGTAGATTTTACAAACTGTACAAACTGGAGCAATGTGGCATTAAGGGCAAGTTACTGCTATTGATAATGGGATGGTTGAATGCGAGAAGACAGAGACTGGTTATCAATGGACACTTCTCTTCATGGCCTAATGTTATTAGTGGAGTTCCCACGGTTCAGTGCTGGGTCCATTGTTGTTTTTAATATTTATCAATGATACTGATGAAGGTATATAAGGCTTAATGTTTAAGTTTGCATATGATACAAAAGTTGGCATGGTGGTTGATGACAGTCATCAGAGTGATTTATTACAGCAAGAAATAGGAAAATTGTGTCGATGGGCTGAGAAATGGCAGTTGAAATTTAACATTGAGAAATGCAAAGTACTGTGCATGGATAGCAGTAACCCCAGAGTAACTTCAACTGTGTGGTATTACACTCAGTGGAGAATGAAAAAGACCTGGAGTAATTGTGCAGTCAGATGTCGAAATTCTCTGAGCAGTTGCAGGCATGCTGCCAGGACAGCTCCTGGGGTTTTGTCAATGATACACAGAAACTTTCATAGCAGGAATAAGGAGGTGATTATCCTTTTGTATAAGGCCATGGTTAGGCCGCATCTTGAGTATGGTATACCGGTCTGGAGGCCTCACTTTAGGAAGGGTGCAGAGAAGGGCAACCACTTTGGTGAGGGGAACAATAGGGTGCTCTAGAAAGGCTTCAGTTTTGCATATTACAGTGTCTCGAGACCTGTGGGGAGATTTTATTGTGGAGTTTAAAGCCTTGACTGGATTGATTAAGCTGAATGTTAATGGTATTTTTCCATTTGCTGAGAATTTTTACATATATACATATATGAAGGGAATTTTTTATTATTATTATTATTTAAACATGAACAGTAGATACATTTTCAACAAAATCCATTTACATTTTATGTACAAATGAAAAAATTATATATATAAAGAAAGAAACTTTATATAGAAAAAAAAAAACATTTCTACATTTGAATTTCGGGAATTCAGACAGTTTTTTGGCATTGGATCAGTCTCATATTAAATGTCACACGTTGAAAGCGATGGCCTCTTCAGTGATGCGGAAGAGGTGACTGCCACTGTTCCATTCACTCTTAAGGTCATTTAGAGTTTCAATTCTTTTATGGTAGAATTCGAGCAGAAGTCTGCTCTGCAACTTTCTCCGTAGACTCCACTTGAGATATTACGCCGATGTGTCAACAGGAGGCACGCCATTCACTGCTTCTTGTGTACTTCAAGTAGAAGTTGTAAATGACGGCCTTGAAAGCAATGAATAAGAAGTTGCAAGTGGTGTGGTGCTGTCTGCTCAGAGTGAAGCAGGTACCAATAGTCCTCCGGAGTATGGGAATGGTTGCAGGCAAGCTTTGCAGCATCCAAAGCATATTTGACCAGTTCCTTGTTCACAGGGCATGTCAGGTATGTGTGTTCCAGGGTACCTGGAGTGGCGCAGAAGAGGCAGTAGTTTGAGATGCGTAACCCGAAGATATTTAGCTTGACTGGGATAGGAAGGATGTTGTGCCAGTCTCCACTGGATGTCTGCATCCGATTTGAAACATTTCGTCCTGTATGGAAGGCTCCACTGAAAGTTAAATGGTGTCTTGTGGAGAGGGGTATAGGGACAGCTTGGCAGGTGGATGATGAGAAAATCGTGGCTGTATGGCGGACATGATTAGTTGGTAGACTTTTTTGGAGGGTGTAGGAAACAGAGGTACCATGTCTTCTGATGATGTGATGACAAAGGTTGGTGTAGGTGAGGATCCGGTCACATTTCCAATCCCTTTAGCTGCAGTGATGTCTGAAAGAGCTCGTGCGATCGCTGATTTTAGATGTCTGTATTGCTGCTGTGCATTTATGGTTTTAATGGGCAAGTCTTCTGATCCTTTCCATTCAAGGCTCGGTGTCAGAAGGTCGTCGATGGTTCTTATTCCTGCCCAGTTCCACATAGGAAAGAAGAGAATATCATCAGTTGCAGGGTCTATTATTCTTTTATTGTATACATTCTCAATATTGTTGAAAGAGATAATCCTCTAGTGGCCGCTGCTGGTAGTTTATCCGTAGTGTCGGACGGAATGTGGGTATTTCGTTTGCAGTGTCTTAAGAAGAAAGGTGATCCGGAATGCTGTGATTTTGTCATTAAGAGAGACCAACCCCTGACCCCCGTGAGTGAACGGCTAGCTGAGTTTGGAACAGATGTATTCCCTGTCTTGAAGAAGGCTATTGTTGAACGTCCAATAAGTACCTCCACCTTTGAAGTGATTGGGTGAGAAGGAGAGCTATAATTTGATAAAGGAGTGATCTGAGATATAAGATGGCAAATGTGTGATGCTTCTGACCAGGGGAATGGTGTGTTTTAGGATGTAGTATCTGTCCAGTTGGGCTTGGTAAGGTAATCTTCCAGATGCTGTATTTGCTGATCTCCAGGTGTAGGACTTTTCTTCTGGGTGCTGGTGTCTAAATGTGTCGATCAGTTCATTGTTGTTTATCAAGGCCTGCAGGTTGTTGATTAACGTTGTGCAGTTTTCAGTGCATCGCTCTCTGTCCATTTCTGGGTCAAGGGTGCAGTTGAAGTCACCAACAAGAATGATGTGTTTCTGATCTATAGTAGAGAGATGACTTTGTATGAAGTTGGTTATTTGAATAGCAAGTCTGTCCTGCTGTAGCATATAGATGTTAAAAATGTGCAGGGTTCCTTCTGGGGTGTATCCAGGAAGGCGTAAATTGCATAGCCAGAAATCTCTGCTATAACATTGAGCTTACAGATCAGACTTATGATGAAGGCGAATACTCACTCCTGCTCCATGATGTTGTTGTGTTGGAGAATGATGGAATACATGTAGCCAATCTGCTCAATTCAAGGATGGCCTTGTGTCTGCTTTAACATTTGTTTCTTGTAGGAAGAGTAGGTTGGCATGATGTCTTTGGACCTGGTGACGGGTCAGCTTATTGTGTAATGCAGAGGTGCATCCTCTTGCATTAAGTGATAGCATGCTGTGTCAGCATTATCTGCAGGAATAAAGGTAAGGGTTTTGCAATTTTTGGGGCAGTTAGCATCCTGATTAATGATATTGCTGTTTGAGCCCATTAATCAAGTAGTACAGGTGCTTGGATCTATTCACATCTACCCTGTCCCTTTTTCCTTTTAGTTTAAAACGCAGGACCTTAAGTTGTGAGATAAGCTCTGGTATGTTAGTGATGAACTTTAGAGCTGTCACCAGCTTCTGGGGAGCCACGTACTTCCTGTAGAAAGGAGCGTAATTTTTCCAAAAATCGCTTTTCCCCTCCTCATCCTCTGAAGCATATGAATCATGGGAATCATGGCTGTTCTCTTCTTGGGCCCACAGAAATTCAAGTTCTTCTTCATTTGAGTCGTTGGTGGTTTCTACCTGCTTATTTATTTCCATACTTGATGGTATGATGGGCTTATTTGGGATCTGACCGTTTCACTTCTGTGGTATTCTGTATTTATTTTTATCCTTAGTGTTGTTTGGTTAGTGGTTGGCTCTTTTCCTACCAGGGTATGCGTTTTCTTCTGTTTTGTGACATTCGATATGGACTGCCTTGGGGGTTGATTCTGAGAAAATCCTTTGTTTCGGTTGGTGGGTCTTCTGAGAGGGATCTGTCCTGGTCCTCTGTGATCTTTGAATTTCTTTTTCTGACATGCTTGGTGTGGGAAGCATGTCAGACTGTTTGATGGTTTCTTCTGTATCCCCATTGTTTCCAACAGCCAGCTCGCTTTGAGGATCGAGCCTGCCCCTTGTTGGTGCCGCCTGAATTTCTGTATTACTTTCAGAGGAGGTAGAGATATGAGGGCAGTTTTTCCTGATGTGGCTCTCTTCATGGCAGAAGAAACATTGAGAGGAATGGAGGTATAGAAGGTGTAAGTGATTCCGCTTAAATCGGAGTTGATGAGTTTTGGGATGTTTGCTGCATCATTGCTGGTGAAGTGCATAAGTGCTTGCCTGCGAAGCTTTTTATATGCGCAAATTCCGGATTCGTGGTTGCTGCAGAGTGTGCGTATTCTCACCATAACAGATCCATATTTGGATCAAATTCCTCTGAGAAATTCATGAGGAATTTCAGGTGGGACGTTTGATATTGTAACTTTCGTTGGTGCTAAGGCAATTGGCGCCGCTTCCAGGTGATGAAGACTGATATCTATTCCGTTTTGCAGGATAGTTTGCACCCACGAAAGGTGACTGGAATACACTTGCACAGTTTCCGCCACATGGGAGGCGTGAGTAATATTTTTCGGTGGTACTTTCTCCGCGATCGCTGTGAGGTACTGCTCTAAAGGAGTATTTTTCTTGGTAGCAAAGATTACATTTCATTTTCCCAGGAAGTAACAGCGGTTGTTGCTTCATTTGTTGGAGCGTTGTTCGACCGCGTGTGTGCTATTGTGGGTCGCGAGAGAGGGGTTTTCGCTGGCGGCAAGCATAATCCATTAGATAAGACACGACATTAGCATAAGTATTAAGAGTTACTGACCTTTTGGACCTTGAGGTATTCACCTGTCGTCGGAGGGTGTGGCTTCCGGTGTCAGGGTCACTGCTGGCAGTAGCTGTAGGATCCGTTGCTGTGGTTGTTTGACCTTCGCTGGCCATAGCTGGGGGAAATGGATGGGGTGGGTGGGGAAGGATGGAATAAGCGGTTACTGAAATGTCCAGCCTTCCATGGCTAAAGTTGAAAATTCAAATCTAACCTAACTCAAACTCCGCTAAATTTACACAAACGAAATTATTACTACTCGAAAGCTCTTCCGAAGAGGAATCGAATAATATAACTCTTGAATGGGGTTCTAGCAGACTAACGGCGAAAAGGGACAAGAAGACAGTAGCTCAAAAGCACGTGTCCGACGCGACTGATTGCCTGATATGAATGGGGCATAAATTCAAGTTGAGGAAGGATAGTTGTAGAACAGATGTGCGGAATTTTGCCTTCAACCAGCTGGTGGTTGATTGTTGGAATAGGCCTCCATCTGTTGTTGTGGAAGTGGATGGGTTAAATAAATTCAAGAGACAACTAGACAAATTCTTAGAGGATATGGTTGAACTGTTCTTATTTTTTTTATTATTTTTTTTTTTGCTGATGTTATTCTAAGCTTTCTTGCATCATTTACCATTACTACTACTATTTGTTCTTCTAGTGCCGTCATCAGTCATTCTTTCCATGCATAATAATTTATTCCTAAACCTGTTTCATTTGAAGGTGCTTTATGAAATATACAAATATATAAATAGCTCTTAATCATAAATCGATATAAAAAAAATAAATTTTCTGTTTCTGCTCCGGAGCTACAAAAGGATCGGATGAGTTCACAAGGTCGTCTATACACCTTTAGACATACTGTATAGTCTGACGCATTGGGGAAAACCCGGAGGAATTTGCAAGTTTGGTAATTAACATTCGCGCCAGTTGTAGGGTTTTCACACACACACACACACACACACACACACATACATGCATATGGAAACATTAGCACTGAAAGTGGGGAAAACACCATTGACCACATTTTCAGTCAGGTTTTCTTTTACTTGCTTTGAGAACAACTAATCAAATCTGATACAATCGACGTGTGAAAATTTCTGCCGCCTCTGAAATATGCTCTTTGAGAATAAGTAATATAATCTGATCGCAAGAGTGACAATGGAAGTGGAGATTTCGACCGTGGCAAAAATTTTCAGATTTATATTTTATTTCATGTTCTCAGAGAATAAGTGTAATCAATGATATTTCCCCTACCTCGGCGATCACTTTCACTGCCTATTCCTCCAGAATGCTTCTTCAGCTTGCGTGTGTGTGTAACTGCACGAATATGTTAATTACCAAACTTAACTTGACTAGCTGAACGAGTATTGCATAATAAATAAATAATAATAAAAAAAAAACATCAAAAATTTTACTATTCGTCATAATAATATCCCTTTCGGGATTTATGCTTACTACTGTTACAATAGACTAAGCCGCAGCGGTTCCCAACCGGTGATTCACGAAAGTGTGAAGCCGTTTGAGCAGGGTAAGGTTTCTTACACTGGAAGGTGGAATGCAATCTGCTAACATCAGCAAAACTATAGATAGGATTACCCATCAATGGAAGACGGCCATTGATATACAAGAAGAGTGGGAAAAAGAACTGGACGTTAGGGAGCATTAGTGGAGAAGTTAGAAGACAGCGAGCAGTCTACGATCACGCGCAGCGAGCGGTCAGAGAGAAAACTGTACACCCTATTAAAAAGAACAGCTGGAAAACCATAGGAGAGAAGCTTATTTAGAAGACACAAGATCGAAATGTCAAGAGCAATGGCTTGAGTTTTACCGAACTTTTCCATTGAATTAGTCCATAAATGGGTAACATAAGCCAGAATATCATCAGTGGATCGACACTGACGGAATCCATACTGGCGATCGTTGATCAGACGGAAGGATTCTAGGTAGTTTAAGAGTTGTCGGTTAATTGATTTCTCCATTACTTTAGAAAGAGTAGAAGTAATCGCAATGGGACGACAATTGGATGGGAGGGATTTGTCGCCCTTTTTTAGGAACTGGCTGGATATGAGAAAATTTCCAAGCAGAAGGAAAAACACCTTTGGAATAAGAAAATGAAAAAAGACAACACAAAACAGGAGTAAGTTCACGGGCACAGGTTTTGAGAACAAGTGGAGAAATACTATTAGAACCTGGACCTTTCTTAGCATCAGATTCATCAAAATCTTTCTGACATGCTTTTGACGGAAGACCACAGGAGGCATTGAATGGAGTGTACTGGGTATGGTTTAAGGTGATTTACCAAGATCATCAATACATGCGTTGGAAGAAAAATAGGATGCTCTCAGGTCAGCTTTATCTTTGGCTGATGTGGCAACAGAACCATCTGGTTTTGATAGAGGTGGGAACAGAGATGGGTAAAAATTGCGGCCAATAGCTTTGGCAAGAGACCAGAATGCTTGGCTACCATTAGGGCAAGAAGCAAGTTTTCTACTCTTAGCTTGTTCGAAATATAGTTTGCACTGAATAATAACTGTTTACAAAGTATAAATAATACTTAATAATAATTTTTATTATTACGCAATGTCGCTTATAAAAGCATAGTATGGAAATATTTTATAATGAAAATAAAAATTCAGAAATATACGATTTTAGAGAATATAGGCTTAGTGGTTCGTGTTTAAAAATATTACGTTGAAAGGGGTTCGCGAGTCAGAAAAGTTTGGGAACCGCTGGACTAAGGATATCAAAATTACAATACTTTTAAGTTTTTATGGGATTTTTTCAAATTGAAATAAAAAGTATAATATTTTTTACATTTTTTTTATAATCGAGTTAATAATGATTTTCTTTCTTTTAACACTGATATCAGCTGTTTAATATAATTAAAATATAGATCAGAAAAACAGATATTTACTCTGAGGGGACTGAAAATGATTCAAATGCAGGATGATTGCATTTTATAACGTTTCTTTGTGTTTTTCTAGAAAAATAAAGAAGAAATGCCCATTAAAGAACGCATAGTTTTTCGTTAATTATGAAACTCACTAATGCACTTTCTGAAGATTATAAAAATCAGTACAATGTAGGAAGCACTTATGCTTTGACGTCGATCCAATAAGCAAACATTTATCAAGATTTAAACGTACTTCAATCTAATAAATAAAAATCTGACCTTTTACACTCCTTTCATTAAGTACTGGCTAGTCCACTTCAGAGTCTCTGATCGTATTTCCTGATTTCTTCAGTTTTGATCCAACGTTATAAGGAATGTATAAACGTCTCAACCCTTTTATTTATAGCTTCCAGTGACAATTTCAAATCCAAATCACTATTCGTTAGTTTAATATAATTCTTTTTTATTTTAATACTCCGTCTCTATTGAGATAACAGAGGCATGTTTACCCAACTGTTATATTCTGCAGCATGAGCATGGTGTGACTAAACACATTAGGATAGGTCAACACGATTACCATGGGCGTGTTTAAGTGCTATTTTGAGTGTTAACGACACGGAGTTTATCTTTTTATCGTTAAGACAGTTTAGGGTGTAGTTTACATTCTCCCCCCCCTCGTTGTTTTTCACGAACAAAAATCAGGCCTCTGAAAGCGAAATTGAGAACAATAAAGTTACAAATTGAAGATTGAGTCATTAAGTCAGGAAATAATATATAGAAGTATAACTAAGTCGCGTATTCCGATAACCAACTGCTTCATTATTTCTCACTGGGTGGTGTCACATGCTTTATGGAGCGAGGTTTTCGCTCCATAAACTTGGGATTTTCTTCCAGCAAACAGACTATAAAACACAAGTAATTTATAAATAGAATAAGGTGATGCCTTATGGCCTTACTTGCCTTTCCTCAAAATCAAACAACCACAACCGACCAAAGCCGAGGTTCAGTTTCCATGGGTGGGTGGGTGAGGGTCATATGTGTACTTGTGAAAATTAAATGCATTCTTGAACTAATTTAGTGGTATGATCTATTATCAAACAAATTCGATGCTATATGTGAGTCTCGCTATGGGTCAGGATGCTTATCGAATCATATCATCAGGCCAGTCTCCATGTGGATTGTGATAGATCTTTTTTTAAGTTAACAGTTAAGAGTATTTAGGTACTTTACGGCTCTTGGTATTGGGTTGCAGACAGGATTCAGAAGAATTATGAAACATAGTCAGAGATAAATTAATCTTTTATCTGCTTGATATTGTATTGTATTAATCTTTCGATTAACATAATTTTCACAAAACACGCTTGAGCTTAGTGTGAGCATTTCTAACATTCCATGTGATTAAATAAAAGAACACAACCCAACATGCTAGACCACTAGAGGAAAGCAGCGTATTTTAATCAAATGTGACAAACTGAGTGTATTATTATAGAATTCAATATGTTATGAGAATATATTTTGGCCTTTTGGTTGGTTGGTTGTTCTAGGCGCCCAGAAATTTAGGCCATATTGTGCCGTATATACTGTCTGTAAATTGAGTGCGTTCTTCGGTCGATTTACTGTTTGCTGGATGAGAAACCCAAGTTTCCGGGAGGAAAAAAAAAAAAAAAAAAAACATTACTCTCGCCTGAGACCGAATAACTCAGCCACTTTTGAAAAAAAGACCCATAAAAATTCCTCACGTCATTGATGGGGTGGGAACTTGGGTCTTTTCCAGCCGATGTGGGGAAGACCGTGCCGTGATTATACTAAATGTGCTATCAACGACTTCTGTCTCTTCCTCAGTGGCTAAATAGCATATACATTAATTTAAACTAGAAATTAAAGCATCATGGTTGGCTAGTCTACACCTAGTTCATGAGTTAATGACTGGCGAGCTGTTGATAATGTTTCTTTGTTTTGCTTTTGTTTCTCAACCAAAACAGCTATGGCAAGGCGTCGATGAATTATTCTGTAAATGTTTTTTTATCAAAATGTTTTAAATCAAAAGCACTAGTTTGCGAGAGGAAAACTGCAAACACGCAGAGAGCGACTAACTTGACCACAGCGTAAAAGCTTATAAAAATACCTCCCGTCTTGATGGGCTGAGAACTCCGCCTTTTTTTATTATTATTTTTTTTTTATTTCGCACAATACGGAAGAACAGCAAATGTACCGATTTGTGAATAAAACCATTGTGATCTACATTAAGAAACATAATGTTCTGAACCAATGGCAGCATCCAAACTGCAAGGAGGGAAACTCGCTCAGTCTTTTCTTTGAATCCAAACACGAATGAGGACTGAGGGTTGTCCTCACTCCTCTAAACCCTTTCTGCGACCTGATGGAAATAGCGGTTACTGTTGTAACTGCTACTTTGTTACCAGGGAGCAGCAATCGCCAGAAAGGTTGCTCCTCAGTGCCCCTCTACACCACGAGGAGGTGGACCACAACGATACGCGTACTGTCCTAGATGGAAAAAAAAAAAAAAACTCGCACCCACAGGCAAGTAAGTACAGATCCTATGGGTGCCAGCAGATTCGACATCACTAGAGGAAGCAAAGAAAGGTTCACCCAGAGATGCCAGCGTCCCACCTCATCCGGGTGTCTAACTATGGTAGAGAAGCAAATGAAAGAAATTGCTGTGCTTGTTCTTGTTCCGTTTTAAGTCTAAGTCCTATTTAGCGACTTAGACCATATTGTACCACATGTGATGAAAGACGCCAATGAAATTCGATTGCTCAAATCAGGCGGTAGTTAGGAATAAGTTTCGGAATAACAGATCATTTCTTAGAGTGAATTTAAAAATGACGTCCGTGCATCATTGAGGATCTAATAATTGGAATATTTGGCGCCACAGAAAACATTCATACAAATTTTAGGACAGTAAGCAATTCTACTGGCGCCGACTTTTGATTTTTAGGAACGAAATACAGTCTGAAAATATTTAAAACTAAGCGGGGAAACAAAAGCACTTCCTCCAGTTAGCATATGACGAGGGTGACCCTCTGCTTTTCTCCCTCCCACATAATTAGTAATCATGTTTGCAGTGTAATCGATATCGATGATGAACAGAAAATCAAATCCAAATGTCAATAAATTTCTTCCTAATTTTCAACCATCAAGCAGTTCAGAGTATTACAGCTGCATTTGTTCCAATAATAACTTTCCATTTTTGGGATCACCATAAAAAGCACATTTCTATTATTAAAAACAACTTTTTTTTTTCGTCAAATGCAGTGAAATTCATTTTTTTGATTTGCATACCGTAATAAAAGGGTAAATTTAAAAGAACTAATGATAATAATATCCTCTAGAGATGACAAAGTACGTCTCTTTTATGATATGCTGTAGTGATCGGTTCACAATTTGAGAGATCAGCGCCAGTATTTGGTCTTTACTAAGTGCTACTTCATGTGTCATCATATTTTACGATAAAAACAAGACACAAATACTGCTCATTCTAGATAACAATAGATAATGTCGACTGGTGGAGTGTTTCTTGTTGTTTTTGAGAACAAATAACCTTTTTTTCCCTTATTATGATTCTTCCTTTTATCTTAACGATGAGCCATTCAGGAAACAGATATCACGAGTCTACCCGATCTCCTATTTGATTAAATGCAACATGATCTTTGCAACCTGAATGGGCAGGAAGCACATTTCAATTTCTTGAATAATGTCCCGGTTCGGGATATGTGGCTATATAAATAAAGATTTGGAGCGTATAAAACATATCGTGAAATAAACCACGCTTATACTATGCTTAGCCTTCGCGGGTAGCGAAGACTAACCATGGTATACCATGGTATAAGTGTTTCTCCACATACCGAAAAGGCTAAAGTTCGAATGCCGTCAATGTCGCGAGGAATATCTGTAGGCTTTTTTCACCCCCTGGATGAATTTTGGTCTCAAGGTGAGGAAAGCAGTGAAAACTCAAGTTTCCAAACGGAAACTTGGGTTTTCGTTCCAGCAAAGTAAGCAAACCAATCAGATAACACACATAATTTATGGACATAATTTATGAACATATACTCCGGTAAATGAATTTCGCGGATGGCCCTAATATGACAGTTTTTTTAATTCATTTATTTTTAATACCATGCTTATACTGTGATGATTAAAATATTTATGAAAATTCTACAATAAAACCGAAACATTTCAAGAATCCGTTGAATCTCGTCAGGCCTAGAAAAAGTTGAGAGAAAGTCTAATAGAAACAGGAACGGAGAAAGTTTTCTCGGTTATTTTTACGCAAAAATAGTCATGTATACAGTACTACGCGCTTATATGGTTGGAGTGTATTACAAATAATGGTGGACATCTGGAACAGTACGTGCATTTTCGTCTTCGCTATTCAACAACAGCAACAACAGAAAAGTTCATAGCTACAGAACTTAATGATTCTGGCCATGAGCTATGGTCATGTACTAGCCACTAGTGCAATGATAGCTCAATGGCAAATAGCGCAGCCTGAAAAACATTGTTTTATGGCTGCATTAAGCATTGTTTCAAATTATCAGCATCAAATTATTTCCTATAAATAATATTAGTTTGATTTATTTATCGGATTCACTTAGATTTAACATAAGTTTAATTATTTAAAAGAGTAAATAAAAATTTTAGATATCAAATCCGATCACAAGTTCGATCGTTAAAACATACATTTATCTATTTTGAAGTACTTACAGTATGAGTCAGATGTTTAAGTTCTCAAATATGATATAACGACGTCAACTGCAATAATTTTCTTCAGACTCTCGAAGTTTAACAGTGAAACTTGCATTCTGAATATCTCTCAGAGACAAATGTAAGTATTTCTGGCTGCTTAGGGTTTCCAACCAAATATTGGACAATCTCTTTTCCTAAAATTTGGAATCTATGATACAGAGTATTTCACCCCAGAATATTTTTGCTAATTATAATATCTCTCATTTCCTTTCGTCATTTCCTTTTTTTATAAAAGAAAAAAAAAAAAAAAGTTCGAATGTGCGTTCCAGTGAAGCAGGCTAGGTGGGTGCACCACACATGAACTGTACTCCTAACTGGAACTATCATTATCTGTTTCCTGCCACCAAACTTAATTTATCAATAACGGAATCGCATCGTATCTGTAGCTGATCTGGTAATTTCATTAATGTCTATCACCTAAGCATTGGGAAGTGGTTGGCTTTGTAGTTCAATAGACGGATAAAAATAAGAATCAAAAGAAATTGAAATCAGAACACCAGATTACCAAATTAGGAAACGCAATCAGTCAGTATCTCTGTTGAAATGTCAGGATGAAAATGTAGGAAAAGGAAATAAACATTTTCGACAGAGAGGAAAATGGGAGCCACATTTGCAATATTCTCAAAAGTAGTTTGAAGGAAAGAAAGTTTTTGTGTGCTCTCTGGATAAGTAAACCACAAGAAGAGTGGCAACAGTTAAACTAATTATGGTGGTGCGTTGTAGGGATTCAAACATGTACGCCACCATACAACGAAAACTGCTGCTGCTGTTGATGATAATAATAATACCATTTATTCGTTTAAAAAAACAGTAATAATAATTAAATAAATTTTCTCTTTATACTTCTGGACTTCATAAGGTCAGTGAAGCTCACAATATAGATATAAGAACATCTCCGTATTTAATAGACATTTGAGTTTAAACCAAATCACGGAAAGCGCGTGTACCCTGGCGCTTTTCACTCGGCTGCATCTGCCTAATATAAATATTTTCTAAATAATTATGTATTAGTACAATTAATAATTATTAATTATAATAATTACTTATTAATTATGCTATATTAGTAATTAATAATTATTAATTAGTATTAGAGGATTCCTTCCCCATCAGACAATCAGAAATTTAAAACACTCAAAATATAGTGTAATAAGTTGTCAAATTAAATTCCTTCTTAACTTTTTTATGCGCTTAACTTTTTTAAAACCAAGATGACAGTAGGAAGAGGTTTCTCCAGACGTATGCAATTCTACTCTCTCTCTCTCTCTCTCTCTTTGTGCAGAGAGAGTAGAATTGCTAGGATTAAGCCCAGTGCAGACTATGATGACCACTGCTTGTAGTTGGTGGAGGAGCGAAATCGGAGCGTAAAATGACTGATGATGAAATCCAAAACAGAGTCCTCCTTGATAATATTGTGGTTTCACGACTTGTCACTCATTTTGAGAGGGCTGAATTCGATTGCCGACGTCTAAAGTACTCTTCGATTAAAGCTGTAGTTAGCTGATCTTAGCCGGAGGAGTGGAATAAGTGATTCTCAGTAAGGTTTTTCGATAACTCTCATAAGTTATTCCGGGATTTTTTGCTTCTCAACATGCAAATAGGCCCATAAACACACAGTTTTACAGACATAATACACTTATACGGGTACAAGTTATGTTTTTTTAGATAATAATAATTATTAATTAATAATTATTAACTCCTGACTTCACGACTGGCTTGTAGTCGTAAAGGGTGTTGTGTACCGCGTGTGCCTTGTGTACGCAATAGAGAGTTCTTCTATTACTATTACCACTGGAAGTGGTAACAGTAAATCAGAGACTGGTAAGCAAATTCTTAGAGGAACACTGCAAAAGCATGCGAGACGGTGGTCCTATCTAATTCCAATCAACTAAGTGAGAATCGAATCTGTTACTATAGTTAAAGGTAAAATAATCGATTAGAACGGAGCCTTTGACGCACATGACTGATATTTGTGCATTGGAGAGCCCAAAGTAGATTTTCAAAAGAATTAAACAGGATATTTAAATAAAAGATACTAATTAATAGCGTTTAGAATTTAAAAAAATAATAAATAAACACAAATTGGCCTGAGTTATCCATTGTAAAGACAGCAGATTAAGAGAAGTTCTGCAATGTCTTACAATTCTTAGTTCTCCTGGACTGTTCAGCCAAAACTGAATTTTTTATTGGTTTTTCGAGCCATTAATTTTTACAATGGTGTGTGTGTTCTAGGGCGGATTCGTACGTTGTGCTTGGGGAAAATCTGAATAATTAAATCGGGAGGGACCCTGATCCTTCGCCTTAATTCGGATTGAAGACCACTAAAGAATTCTTCCAGTCAGACGGGGAACGAACCTTTCTATGCGAAGAAAGCTGCATTAATATAACGTACGAGGATATTTTAATGCTATACTTCAAATTAAAGGGAACTTAATCCCCGTGGTGCCAGATAACAAAGCTTTTACTGTACATCCTTGATTAATATTAAAAATAAGATATTTTATTAAAGAGCATTTTCTTTCTTATATTTTTTCATTTCGACCTCTGCCGTTAAAATGAACCGAACTATGCTTATTCTGGAGATACACAGTATCAATTATATTACATTTTACATTTATCGTGTTTAGGAGGTGCCTGCCAATCTTTGGTATCGCCGCCATCTATCGTACAGATCATTTGCTAAGGAAGCACAGCCCTCGTGGTAGCGCAGTTGGTAGAATCGCCGGCCTTCCCACACCGGGTGGAAAAGATCTGAGCTCGAATTCCGTTAATGACGCGCGGAATTTTTAATTAACTTTTTGACAATGTGGCTGAGTTAGTTGGTCTCAGGCGAGGTTAGCATGGTTTTTTCTCCCAGAAAATCGAATTTCTCGTTCAAGCAAACAGCAAATCGACCACAGAACACACGCTCATAGACACATTATATACGGCGCAATATGGCCCAAGTTGCTGATGCATCTAAAACCCTACAACAACAACGACCAAAGAAGTACGAAAAGCGACCACCTAGTTCAGTCACTAATGCAGCACAAATAGGCCATCATCCAGGAGCAATCGCTAAAGCAGCAATAAGCCACACGATCTAAGGCGGTACAATGCGCCTTGGCGAATGCGCCGCCATCAGCCTCTTAGGTTCACTTATATTGATAAAGATGCTGTAGCAACGTAATAACAGCACATTATGGACTGAAACAAAATACCATCAAATCAAACAACAATCAAATGTAAACGAAAGAACCTTCATGAAATTTAGGAATGACTGCAAAAACCTGCACATGAAATGAGATTTTGACTTTTGAATTGCATGAGATGGTGATCAATTTTGGCATGTCTTCCCGTAGTCATCGTTGGTTGGTTGTACGGTTTAGTGCATCAGCAACTTAGGCCATATTGTGCCGTATATAATATGTCTGTAAATTGCATGTGTTCTGTAGTCGATTTGCTGTTTGCTGGACGAAAAACCGGAGTTTCAGGAAACAAAACCACGCTTTCCTCTCTTGAGACCGACTAACTGAGCAAGATTGTGAAAGAGGTCATTAAAAATTCCGCACGTCATTAACGGAATTGGAACTCAGGTCTTTTCCTGGGGACGGTGATTGTACTAATTGCGTAATCCACAAGGGCCTTCCAGCAATGTATGCCACACACACAGAGAAAAATTCAGCATGAGGCTGATAAGCAGACGTTGATCTCAGCATCTTGCAACAAACATTGATTAGAGTATTTTGCAAAGGATGTGGATTTGAATATTTTGCAAGAAATATTCTACTGCCTGTTTCCAGAGTTTGCAGGTGGGTAGTTATGTAATTATTTTTTTTTTGCCACCCCAGGCGAAGAAAGCTCTGTGAGAAGAGAAAGCGATTGACTCTGTGGGCGCCATCAGAATATCTGAGAAACTGTGAAGCATTAATGATTTCACCACCTGCCACGCAGATACCAAATGTCAATCAATTCTTACATGTTTATTTAATGTAAAGGGTGAGACTTTCGACAGAACTGTATTTTGTATATGAACAGGAGGAAAATTCCTGTATAAATCAATAACATTTCAATAACGAATTTCAATTTTTCAATAACGTGACATTAAAGATTAATGAAGTCGACAGAACAACTTTGTGTCCATCTCACCGGTTATTACGTATTTTTGATAGGTGCATGTTATAGATGTTTGAACATTGGAATAATTGAATATTTAAACACTAGAATTCTGCATTCAACTAATGGGGTTTCACTGTGGACGGATTTTTCGGTTCGCTGAAGCTGGGTAGTTAACATGAAAAATCTCTGCTCTTGTGGGGGATTTTAATCCTGATTCTAGAGCCCTAGACGAAAATCAAATCGATGTACTGTTGATTGGCCGCTGAACACAGATCTATGGCTACTCTCCATATTTGAAACACACCAAACCTGGCATAAAAATTCAAATTATTATTTTAATCGCACTATATACGCATGTGTATTATGCGAAAAACCCGAAATAACAATTCCCTCCACATGAGATTGGCTAACTACAGCCTCGACTGAAGAGGACTTCAGAAATTCCTCCAGTCATAGATGGAAATCGAACCCAGACATTACCAGAGTTAGTTTTTTTGTTTTTTTATTTCACTAGCTGGCTGAGTTAGTTGGTCTCAGAGAAGGTTAGAATGGTTTTTTTCCCGCGGAAACTCAGGTTTTTCGTCCAGCAAAGAGGCAAATCTACCACGGAACACACGCAATTTATAGACAATATATAAGATGCAACATGGTAAGTCACTGATGCGCCTGAAATCACTACGACTACAACAGTTAAGTCACTTTCTTACAAACTCATGATCCTTTATTTCCTTAGATATAGTTGTTACGCCCAATTTCAGAAGAACAATTTGAGGTACTCATTTCAAATAAAAATTTGATGGGTCTTAATAATTCCGATTTTACAGCAAGAAATTTCGTGACATTAAAGCTTAAATGAAGTATTATTAAACCCAGGTGATATTAACAATTGCGCATACAGATATTAAATAAAAATATATAAATAAATTTTTAAAAAATACAAAAGTAGATAAATAAAAATATATAAATAAAGAAAAGAGCTATATATTTGCTGAATTTAAAGTTCGATGACCTATTGACAAGTGGAAAACGAATGTACACACTTTTTAAAATATTCGTTATTCGAATAATCTTAAAGTGGGCAGGTGGTCGTTTGTTGGCTCTGTGAACCAGGAAGATGGCTCCTCACAGTACATAGGAAGTCGTCCTAAAAAGGAAGTACCAGTGAAGGAAATAACCTTTTTTTAAAATGAATACGTGTAGAGGCATTCGTAAGAACCCAGATGCTGTTTTTAGACATAGTCATTCATGTCCTAGTATCTGTATGTCACAGTTCGCTTTATGTATTCTCATTCCATATTAACTGAACTTCAGATTATTGCACGTATAGAAATTTGGAAAAAATATTATAGTCAGATAAGGAAATAAAAAATTCATTAAGGACTATAAGTTATAAGTAACTATATGTCACTGATAAAACGAGTGGAACTAATCAAAATTTATGGCAATGGGACTTTGATTACCTGATCAGTTGGTTTGGTCTTGATCACAACTGTAATAACTATTAAGGATTGAGAAATATCCCTATCTGAAAGACGAAGCAGGAGGAAATTAGTAATATCTTCACCTTTAAAATGCAAAACACAGAAACTGTATTTTTCTGTAGATTTCCTATATCTGCGGTCGGTTTTCGTAAATTTGAAGGGGAAAAAACTCAAGTTTCTAGGGGGAAGAAACCACCCACCCCTAGTTCCAAAAAAAAAAAAAAAAAAAAGAAGAAGAAGAAATAAAATATAAAATTCTCTTCCGTTTCATTGGGAATGGAACCCAAGACTTTTCTCCACACCATGTGGAAGAACAGAAGTCTCAATTATCACTAATCTATTCGGGAATGCTTGCAAGAACAGGACTAGTTCAGCAGGAATGAGAAACCCTAGGGAAAATAATTCCTAATTCTCAACTGGAAGTAATCCACTGAATTTGAACTTAGTATTTTGTCTCGTTCCTGCTTTGAAACTTCTCTTAGAAAAAAACTGAGTATTTAGATGAAATGATTCAAATGGCCATTAGAGTTCTGCTTGCTAATTTAGAGAGAGAAAAAAAAAGAAAATGCGTTTTGAAGCCAAATGCATTTTACTCATGAAACAGCCATAGAAAAGGACAAAAATGTGTGACTCTTAAAATGAAAGAGACTGGCGAACAGCTCCATTAGCAGAATACGTATATGCTAATGAGCACACTTTGGTTTCCATTTCGGAAACCCCAAACATGGGGTTTCCGTTCTAGAGCGTAGAAAATATTAGACAAGAGATCAAGAAAAAAGCAATGGTAATGCCATTAACAGTTACATTTAGAGTAATTTCCAATCAGCGAAAATCTAAAGAAACAAATGTTTGTAAACAAAGCTTTTCGAATTCGAACAGACCAAAAGAGCCTTTAGAAGAAATATAAAAATTCTTTCAGAACTTAGACATTCTCTCAATATCGAAAATTCAATGACGAACTTTATGCGCCTGCACGCTTTGAGATCTCAAACCTAACTATATCCTCCAGTGGTGCGTGACATAGTTTTTTTGCCTTCGAAAGTGAACTTTCTAGTTTTTTTCAGGTTCTACTTATATCGGCGAAGAAAGGGTGAAATGTAGTGCGCATACCACTATCATTAACAGCAACCCGCATGACTGCGCGCGTTTCCACATTTGAAACCGTTAACTGAGGGTTGCTATTTAAATCCGATGCGTTTATCTAAATGAAAGTGCTCCCATGTTAATGAGTAAACGCATAAAAATAAACTTGAAATGAATGGCTTGCAACAAATAACCAAAATCGGCATAGACAAACCACAGAAATAAGATTCCAAGTGTAATTACGCTAATTATTGCTTAATAACTAAATACAGTATTTATTTAATTATCTTTCTAGAACAAATTGTTCGGAAATATTTCATTTTCTGGAAAGTTCGCATGCGTGTCCGACTTGCTAGGTATCGGAAGTGTGATTTGTACATCTCAAAGTAAATGTTTCACCCTTTTACATGGCGATGATTTTAAATGGCATTATTGACTCAAACTCAAAACAAAAATAAAATTAAATATGTAGCTAACAGTTACCTAAAATGAAATTGAGGAAGTTATGAAGAATCTGTTGGTGGTCTTAAGACACTAGGATCTTAAGGTCTTAAGATCCTAAGGCCTTCCTTCGGATCCTAAGGACCCTAAAGAAGTCCCTAGGAATACCCGATCCTTAGGATCAATTAAACCGGATCCTAAGGATCGGGTTTAATTGATCTAATGTGGTGCCACTACACAGATGACTGTTTCGATGGTCGCTGCTGTGTCACTGATGGGTGTTTGTGGTGTAGCAGTCAGATCGGTTACAATTATGAACGTTGTTGGGATGTCTTTGCAGTGTATGAAGAGATAGCAACCTGGTGGAATTTCGAATCTGGGAATGGCAATTGATGAATAATCTTTGCCAATCTAATTATGGAAATTCCTCACAACTAGTGTTGTTGTTGTAGGATTTTAGGTTTATCAGCGACGTAGATCATATGCGCCGTATAATATTGTCTATAAATTGTGTATGTTCTGCTGTCCATGCCCTCACGGCAGCACAGTTCGTAGAATCTTCATTCTTCCTACATCGTATGGAAAAGACCTGAGTTTGAATCCCGTCAATGACGTCAGGAATTTTAATTGGCTTCTTTCACAACGTGGCTGAGTTAGTTGAAAGAAAAGCTCATAAAAACCTTGGCGTCGTTGACGGGATTCGAACTGTAGCCTTTTCCCCGTATGAGGAGGAAATGATTACAAATATTATGATACCCGCGAGCGCTCAACATTAGGATAGCTCGTTGAAACAGCATTAAAACCTGTTTGGGGGGGGGGGGGTTTAAATAAAAATGTTATTTTTGATTTAATTTGAATTTGAACCCTACTGACGTCTTAAACAGCCTCACATTACGCAAATCTGACTGCAATTTACATAAAATTATAGATTCTAGGGTGTGTAAAGCGGGCGTTAGCAGAACATTAAAGGCACACATTTTTTCAATAAATTTACAAACCTTTAATGAACATTATATACAGTATTTATATAAAAAAAACAAATACAGTAATTACATACCAGCATACCAATTTCCATATATTTGAACCATACTACAATACAATACACTACCTCTCTCTCTCATTAACTATTCTTAATTTACAAATTGTTAACATCAGTTTGTATCAGTTGTATCTTACTTAATATGAATCATCAATGTTTACTCAACCATTCTCTTACATTACCGGTTTTTATCAGTAAACTCATTTCAACTGATATTACTCCCTTTATTTTTTCTAACCTTTAACACATGAAGGGTATTGCACCTGATGTCCTCTTACCTCAATAACATTCACTATAGATCACCCATTCTGCCTTAATTACTCTCTAGTTATCATCTTAGTCATCTCTCTTTATTCATGAGGTCTCTCTATTAATAAAATTTCTTTCTCTTTACACATCATCTGGTATGTTATCTTATGTTGGCACCTGGCCTAATTTAATGGTATAGGTTAACACCTAATTGGCTTAATTTAATGATATAGGTTATCCTTACAGTACTACTCTTATAAATATAATTGTTTTGTTAATTCCTTTATACTATTACTTTCTTTTTATTATCCCTGTACCACACTTTCATTATTTCATAATCATTTAACATTCATAACAAATTATCTCAACCTTAGTAACTAACTTGCCTAATACAACAGGAATGTTACTTTTTTAAAAGGACTATCACTCAATTCCTTACAGAGCTAGGTTATGAGTCCTTGAGTTCAGAATTCGAGAAAAAAAAAACAGGAACAGACTTACGTTCCGGAATGGCCGCTACTTCCAATTTCCTTGTGTTCAGGCTTCCTTCCTGGCAGATGGGTTTTCTTCCATTTCTTGGACACTCTGCTTTCCGATGCAGGACAAGGCTTTCTTTCTCCTCTTGGCTCCCTTATTTTCACAACTGGCCATTATCACTGCCTTCCGATGCCGGACCAGGCTTTCGTTCTCTTCTTGGCTCACTTATCCGCGCAACTTTCAACGCGCATGTTCCCACTCTTTTATATCTCCAAAAAACCATCATCACTTTCAGTCCGCAGTTACTCGTATCCTCTATGCCTCACTACCCATTTCTCTCACATTTTTTCTTCTTCATCTTGCTACCACGAGATATGAACTTCGACCACCAAAAAATCTACTTCTACTTTGATCCACAAATTCACGACCTTTTCTCCTTGACCACAGAGAAGTCAGATACAGAGTGGACACTTGTTCCATTTCTCACTCCCCCCCCTCTTTCCCACAAGTTTGGAACGCTTCCCCCAAGGACTCCAACCAATCCCCATACTGTTTAATTTTTTCATTCCTTCCTATTTGCTAAAACAACTCATCACAGCTGTCTCCCTAACACACAAACCAACCGTTCTCTAGAAATTACTTATTTTTTTCACATGGCAGTATGGCCCTTTCATGTTTGCTGGTCACCTCCAAAACACTCATTTTCGTGTTCACACGTTCTCTGCTAAATATGGCCAACTTATTCAAAATTCAGTCACACTGACGCCGTTTTCTTTTGACGCGAACACTGGACGTCCACTAATTTCCTGTTTACATTCTAATAGTGGCTTAGATCAAAAGAGACGTTTCATAAGCCCGTTTCACGGTCCTATTGTTCTTGCCCTCAGCAACCCTTTCATGCCTGTTCTCGAATGGCACCCCCTTCTCTGGTGCTGCTGTCCCTGTTTGCTCTTTTATATTATTCGAAATTACTTGTTTCCATTTAGCCGCTATTTAACATATTCGTCTATAACTTTCCCATTCCCAAATCCAGTATTTCTTCAAACTTTAACCTTATTTACATTAAAACTAAATATCCAATCTTAATTCTTACTATCTTTAACTTAATACTCATTTTCCATCGCCCTTCCTGGATTTATTTTAGCTATATAGATATTTCTATTATATTTGTAAGATCTACTTCTTACATCTGACAGCTACATTATGGTGCAAACAATAGACTAGCTTATAGTCGAGCTTTTATATAAGCCATCTCATTTTTATATTAGAAATAAGGGCTTTTCCTGTAACAAAATGCAACAAACATCTCATAATAAAAAAAAAAAAATCATAACAAGTTGCGTCAGCCTTACACTACAATGGGTGAGTAGGCTCGATCGGTGGAGGGACAGTAACGGCCTAGGTAACACATTAGAAATGAATAGCAACACACTTTTCTTTGTGGCCTCTGTAGCCGAGTGGTTAGGGGTGGGAGTGCAATAGCACACACACTTTGAGTAGAAAACTGACTGCTAAATACGATCGATCTGCCAACCCATACTGGACTAATATGGTAGATTATGGTCCATTCCCTCAACATGACTTGTTCAGGAGGCCTTCATCCTGTAGTAGATTGACAATGACTTGTAATGTTTTTTGTAGCTCAAGCCTGAGGCAACTCATAATCAATTTTCTTCGCAGTATATGAGATATCTGATTAGCTTTTCAGTAAACTTCTTTGTTTTTTCGCCACGTATAGAAATATGGCTTTCGTTCCCTTCTGTATGTCTTGTATTTCTTGTATGCCAGAAGCCTTTAGCTCAAAATTTATCTGAGTCTATAAATTGGCTTAAAAGTCTTCCATTAAATGAATTTAAAAGTTAGGCTGAAGTGCCCTCCATCTAATAGTTTAAAAAAATACGATAAAACCAGCAGTCGTTCTAAAAAAATATGTTATCATGGCAAGCATAGTGGCTACGACTACTGTTCTTTAATATCGTTGAAGAACAGCAGCGATAGAGCAAAGTTTTAGAGTTTTCATTTACACTTTGGCCGAGTTAGTGGGTGACGGAAACGGATGACTGGATCTTTTATCTCTCGAAAACTATCTCAGCATTTATTATACTCAACTTAAACCTTAAATTTACCGCAGGGTTACCAAATTTAGATTTTGCGTAGTATAGGTTAATGGAATAAGAAATAATACAAAAAGAAAGTTATCCATTATAGTGGAATAACTGTTAAATAAAAGTCGATGTTTTTCACAATATCTTAATTTAAATACCTAGTTGAAAATAGAAGAGTTCAAAATAAGTATTTTGAACGATCAACCCATATGCATGGGAATGCAGCAAAATGACCAGAATAATTTAGCATTTGAACTATTGACTCGTTTGCCTTGATTCCTCGGGTTAACTCACCTCCATAAGTATGCACTCTGCCTGGATTAATGTGTGACGCTTCTTAGGCTTCTATACCCATTGCCTAATAAAGTGTAGGACGATGTCAACATTATCTCTTTACTGTACATTTTTACCGTTTTGATCAAAGTGATGTATGGCTGTTGCATTTATCTTCATAATCTATTGCATTTAAACTGAACGTAAATCCTCTGGTGCTGCTGTCGTGATGAGCATTGCAAGAGTCTCTTGCATTTTCTCCTTTGCTGTTTTGCAATAAAGATCTAATAAATAGTTACAAAATAGCACAAGGGAACGATGGAAGAGACTGTGCTGTTTTGCAATAGTTTCACTTTAAATCTATTTAACATACTCAATTATAAATAAATGTGATGTCAATAAATAAAGGCAAATGCATTATGGAAAACTGTAAGCTTTCCTATCAAAGCCAATTATATGCAGGCATAAAGGCTTTGTGTGCTTTTAATAAGGATATTAAGGCAAAGTATTCCTCTCGACTATCACATTGGCTATGTTCACTTCCCTTCCACTCCCGCGTGAAGAAGGCCTGGATTCGAATCTTTTAGAGAGGGGAAGAATTGTTATTGGCTTTTTTCTCATTCTGGTTGGATTAGTTGGTCTCTGCTGAGTGATGCACGATATTTTCTCTTGGAAACTCGAATTTATCATGCAGAAACAGATAAACTTACCACATAATACACGCAATTTACCTACACAGTACACTGATGCATCATGGCTTTAGTTTTCTTAGGGTATAAGAAACAAACAAACCATGGTATCATGTGTCTGAGTGAGTGAAAGATAAAAGCAATAAGCATGAATTTTTTAAAAATATGTCAACCGATATTAAAATCGATACACATTCAATAGCTATCAGCGATTGATTTTAATTGTTTTTTTAATTTCTTGTTAATTCATTTCAAAGTAGTTTGAGGCATTAATTATTTCAAGTCCATATCCAAGAGCTCTATTTTAAGCATCAAAGACCCACGTAGTTCGTGAGACATGGCTTGGGCGACTCTGATAAAGTAATTGGTATTTAAATCCACGCTAGATGAACTTATATTGTGAGATTTATTCGATTTCTATTCCACCCAATAACTAATTGAGTAAATGAAGTATGCTCTGTACTCAAGTACTCTGAAAATCTTTCTCTAACAATGTTGATGTGTTGAACTCAACTCTGGAGTTTGTTATCAAGTCTTGAAAAAAGCATCTGCTATATTGTGAAGCTAAAGATTACATTGGTGTTTTACGTTATATCGGAATTTATTATTCTTGTTTAGTGATATGTGACAGTAATAATAATAAAAGAATAAATAAATGGGATCGTAGTACCTTATAGACTCACCTGAAGTAAATGTTCGGAAATTCACTCCACTAAAGTTTAAGATTTGAAGATGTTTGCCCTTAACGGAGTTGTGAAACCGAAAGTAGAAAGAAATATGAAGTGTTATTAGCGATAAAAGTAAACGGAATGTTCACCGAAATGAACCTCTGGTCTCCTTCTTTACATATGCAAACATATACCCAACCAAGAAACTTTACTTTTGCAATTAACTAAAACTCGAAGACGAAAGATATACTTACTTAGCAATCCCAGAAAGTGAAAGGGCTGGCTGATGGCTGCATAATATCCATTTGCTTTCTTAAATATAACGCCCATTACGTCAATAATATACATGTGCGCGTCAGTTCTGACGAAAGGATGGGTTCTTGAAACTTACTTATTTCACTCACCAATCGGTCATCAATTATATCAATAAACACTTATCGAGTATCCCCCGGCGTCAGACTTAGTAGGGGAGAAGACCTATTTCTTTATATGGCTACCCTTTCTACATCCACAGCAGAGAAAGATGATGGAAGAACACCGCATGTGCAACAGGTGTGCAGAGAGGGCACATGCTGGGAGAGGTTATTTTGTGAAGCAAGAGACCCTGACTCCAATGACGTCAATACTTGGTTTTTCCATTCATTTTGAAAATTGCAAGGAGCAACGTATGAATATGTTACACTTGCAGATACTTCAGAACTGTCGGAGTACAACCTCAGCAGACCACCCTCCTCTAGACTTAAATCGTATATTTTGAAACCACGAACTGATTAGAATGTAGCGGAAGGTGTCGACCTCTACCACATTTTGAAAGGACATGGAGTGGTGGTGTAAAGAATGCACTTTTGCTAACAAAAAAAAAAAAAAAAAAAATTGAATTAAAAGTTTTTAATATTTACAAAGAATATACATAATTACTGATAACTTTTGGGTTAAAATTTCCACACAATTCTTGGAAGGCACTTCCAAAAGGTGATTGGAAATCTGAATTAATTTTGATAAAGCGATAGCAAAACTCTGTTTAATTCACATTTATTATTATTATTTAATCAAATTATTGCTTGTGCTTCACCCGTGAACAGCCTTCGGCTAGTAAGGGGCCTATATACAGTTGTACAATATAACTTAGAAAGTAAACATACATAAGCATTAGTTTCTATAAAATACAAATAGAACAAATAACATCCCATACGAGTAAATAAAGCACGTACACTCACATATACAGTGATACAAGCAAAAGGTAAAGACATAAACACATACGCATTGCAATATATATAACTAACATACATAATAATTTAAGACATGAATTCTCCTCAGCAGAGGAGCAAAGTAGGATTATTAAAACAGAGATTCCATCCTCCAGGGGATAATCAGGAAGCTGCTACAGCTATATGTGATGTTACATGTCCTGTATCTTCTGAGACCTGTACGCTTTATCATCACAGAATTTGCCGGGGTCAATCTTCTGAGATTGACCCCAGCAAGTTCTGTAATGTACATTTGAAGAATGTTAGCCGGAAAAAAACTTCGAATCTTGGTTAAATTCTGTAGCGAGCTTCTTAGGGGAGTCCACGAATCACTGCAAAAGACGCGGGACAGCCTACAGCCGGCAACAAGATTGTGGACATTTGGGGAATCAAGCCTATCGGTGAGGAACTGACAAAGGTTGCGTAGCTTTCCTGCCATGAGCAACTGATTCCAAGAGGTGCAACCAAGGTTTGCATACATTATAGAAAGCGAGATGGTGAAAGAATGGCCATTAAGACGGTTCAACCATCTTAAAATCCAATACTCGATACCAATGAATTTTTTGATGTTAGTGAAGGAAGCAGAGGACCAGATCGTTGAAGTATGCATGGGAATCGGAACAAGATATGTTTGTATATAGTGAGTGGCAAGTTTGTGATAGTTTACACCAGTAACACTTCCGTATGATACTCTCCAGAAATTAAAACGAAAACAGTTAAAAAATCGAAAATCTTACATTACAGTAAGAAATAATTAACAATAATTAAAAATCAAATGAACACAATTAAAAATCAATTTAACGCAATTAAAAATTAAGTCAAAAATTAAGTTTAACGAAAAAATATGCAATGACGGAATCTTCTTTGGCCTCAGAAATACAAATATTAACCAGCAGATTCTTAAACAGGGGTTACCCACTTGCTATAATAGACAGAATTAGGGTACAAGCTAAGGATAGAATACAAAAAAATACACCAACCAGCAATAGTAATATTAAAAAATACTTTATTTCTGCCCCATATGTTGAACAGTAGCACAAAAAACTTAACAGATTCCTTAAAGATACCGAATTTAAAATTGTAGCCAGGCCAATACGAAAACTACACACTATACTGAACAATCGCTCAGTCCTTTCCTCGTTCGCAACACAAATAAATGACCTAGAATACATTTCTTGCGGTGATTGCGACTCGTCTTATCAGGGTTCTACGCGGTTTCCTCTGAATTTTCGTGTTAATCAACACGCGGCCTCAGTTCGTGCTTCTCGTTCAGCAGCAGAATTAGTCTTTCATGTCGTTAATGAAAAACATACTTTTTTATTTAACGAGGCCAAAATACTGTGTCCAACGTAATTTATACGAGAATATTAATTGCAGAAACCGTTGAAATTAAATTACATGAGAATTCTGTTAATGTTCGCCGGCCATATCTAATCTCTGACTCGTGTCCTTTACGCACATGCGTGAAGACAAATAATCCCTATTTAAGTTCCATGCTCACCCCATTCGGTAATTTTCATTCATGTGATCACTACATACAGTCGAAAAGCATTGTCAGCTTCAGGAAGGAAAATCGTTTTGCAATTTTTTTGTTAAATTAATTTTTGACTTTATTTTTAATTGCGTTAAATTGATTTTTAATTATTGTTAATTATTTCTTACTGTAATGTAAGATTCGATTTTTTAATTGTTTTCGTTTTAATTTCTGGAGAGTATCATACGGAAGTGTTCTACGTATCATATTGAGGTAAACTTCTCTTATTCTTTTACAAATATTGATATCAACGTAGAACGTATTGAGCATTATAGCTCTGGTTCATACTTTTAAATACATGTATTCACATATTCACAACAGAATTGTAATGAAAATTTTAATTGTTTTCTGTGTATATAATTTAAATAATTTATTTTTATATTTTGTATTTTCACTCTCTGGTTAACGTAGTTTCCTTATTATCCCAAGTTTTCTCCAGGAGACAATTTATAAATCATCCACCTGCTCGTATTTAATCATCTCTGCAACATAACATGATTTTCTTATGTAGGTTTGTGGATGATGGTTGGAATAAATAATGTTTCTTAATGTACAGGTCGAGACAAAAGTTTTGTCCCCCCCCCCCACTTTAAGATTTTATTTATTTTTGTTTTTCGCATAATAATTGTGATTTTTCTCCTTTTTCAGATTACATAAAGTCAGGGATGATGGACTCCAATGAATTTTCTGTCGAAGAGTGTATCATTTCATGCGCTCAGCTTAAAGGTAACACGGACAACAGGAGACTTAAGATTCCCCTTACAAGCACACTTGGGAAGTGAAACTCCTCTTAATTAAAAGAGCTCTGCTTTCTTCGGTTAATGCAGGGCAACCAACCTTTTTTTTTTTGGGTAGGGGCAAACACAAATAACATGCTGAAGATCGCGAGTATTTCCTTACCACTAATTATGCAATATTCAAAATAGCATTTCAGTTTTGTCGATCAGCATTTATGTTTAATTTTTTACATGTAATAATGCTCTCCCAGGTAGCAGGGTGCTTATAATCACCGTCCTCCCCACACTAGGTAGAAAAGGCCTCAGTTCGAATCCCAGATGTGCTTTAAAACATTAATTACGAGGGGAATTGTT
Source organism: Mastigoproctus giganteus (assembly GCF_048544385.1). Classification (NCBI taxonomy): domain Eukaryota; kingdom Metazoa; phylum Arthropoda; class Arachnida; order Uropygi; family Thelyphonidae; genus Mastigoproctus; species Mastigoproctus giganteus. The sequence continues at coordinate 181,984,640 of NC_143576.1, forward strand.
ATAGGCTTTTTCACACGTGGCTGAGTTAGTTCTTAGGCAAAGATTGCATGGTCTAGCAAACAGCAAACTGACCGAAAAGTGCACTCAATTACAGACACAATACATTGATTCCTCATAGCCTTAGTTTCTTTGGCGCTTAACACACACACACACACACACACACACACACACACACACACACACACACACACACACACACACACACACACACACACACACACACACAAACTTTGCCCTGATGGACCAGTTGTGGATTGCAGCATTTGAAAGCCCATTTCATTGATCACTACGAAGTTCAGGTTTATTCAAACATTGCATTTCATCGTGAGATTTTATTAAGAAACGTAGCAGACATTATTAAGCTAACTACTGCCTGAAGCAAAGGATTGTTGATTCAAAAAGATGACAAAAATGATTCTGCAGAAGGGCAGTAAACATGGAGAAGAATCATCTCTGTCAAGAAAATGAAAGCTAGTGTTTTTTATTAGGATTAAGAGTATGTGTGAAATACACATAATGTGCATATTGTGGAATACATTACATATACATATTCTATGTATTTTGTTTACATAAGTTATCCTATTTTACAAAGAAATGCCTATACTTTGATCCACATCTGGGTGCAGACCTAACTCCACTAGCACATTTGCTAACTCCGGTTGAGGTTCCATGTCTCAAACTGAATAAAATAAATAAACATATGTGAGTATATGTGAAAGGAAAGCATACTGTCTAATAGAAAACTTGCGCCTCCTTCTCTGTAGTAGGAGGAGGATCAAGTTCTGCGCATTTGCTTTCTTTTTTACTCAAATTAATGCTTTATTTTAATCATACGAGTATGATTGGTATTATACTCCTCTCAAATACACTTTTATCTGAAATGAATAATCCTAAATAAAATACAGGTATGCGCAATTTTTCCTTTCTTTTCCTCGTATGGTCACATGCATAATAATAATAGAGTCAATATTTAGATTTCGCAAGAGACACTTTTTCAGCCTTTCATAGAGTTGCTCCACTTTAAAGAATTCATACCGGAATTGCAGACATATTTTAGCTTGACCAGTACGTGGCTTGACTATTGAAGCAATAAATAGTTTCTAAACTTACTGGAAAGAGTGATATCTAACCGGTCTTCCCAGTTCTGAAATGGCACATTGTACTAGGAAACAAAAATGTCCATTTGAACTTGAAAAAGACTTTTTTAATGGTCGCTTCGTTTCTGGCATGAAAATCAATTCCGGTTTGGAGTTGTGAATACCTTAAACATTTATGATAACGATGCAGTTAAAAGCCTGATAAATGAGTTAATATTTCTCTGTCAGATGCTTGTAAATAATGGCCAGCCATGGCCTTTTTGTTATAGTGCAGATAAGGAGTTGTGCTCGTCACAGACTCGTTAAACAGTGAAATGGTCATTCTCGGCTATTTGGATTAAAGACCATACAATAAGGTGTGGGTTGAATGTCGTCAATGTCAGGAGCTTTTCTTTGCGTTTTTTTTTTTTTTTATCCAGTGCAGAATTAATTGGTCACAGGAAGATGCAGAGCTTTCTCACTTGAATGGTTTGTTATGTGCGTTCCTTAAATCAGAAAAAAAAAAAAATTTTCATAAATTCCATCTTTCACAAATTATAAATGGCATCAGACTACTATACACAAACGTCATGGCTTAATTAATCATATAAAGCAAGTAGATTACTATTTAGTACTTTCTAAGATATAGTACGCTTATCAGGTGGCGATTTTATTGCCTATTTGTGCTCCATTTAAATGACGTCAGTGGAAAGCAACAAAAGAAGCGGATTAAACCGAATGCAAGTATCTTCCGAGTTATTAGTATTCGGTAAAGGCAAATACACCGCTTGTTTTCTTCCGAAATGGCCTTGTCTACTTCCATGGCCACACCTTTAGTTCTTAAATCTGTGTTATGCTTAAAATATTTGTATTTTAATAGTCATCTCATAGTTTGATAGTCATGTCAGATTGGCTACAGAATGTGGAGTTGATTGGTCTTTGTACTGTTATGAATATATATATTCCATACGACAGGGTATAACGATTTGAATGGTCTAATCTAGTGCAATCAGGGATTTTTTCTTTCGTTCCCAAGGTTATTGATTCATTTAGTTGGTTTCCATGGATGTGAGGTATATTTTAAAGTTCGAGGTTTCAACTTCATTAAAGAAATGAATGTCCAGGATATTCAGTTAACAGGGAAAACCAAGTTAGGTATTATATAAACTGTTAGTTTTTAGGCAGGCTCAATTATCAAAAAACTTACTTAAAACCTTCTATACTGTATTCAAGAAATATTTAATAACCTCACAACCTCATGGTTCCCCATGTGTTGAATCCAGAGTTTTTTCACCGGGGGTAGGGGGGAAGAATAAACTTTGGGAGGTACATGTAGTATATATTTTTATTATTATTTAATATTTACAACATATATACAAGTTACAAACAAATCTGTATATTTATGAATGTTATGATAAGAGAATATGAAAAAACAGAATAGGAAACAAAAGGAAATGAATTATTATTTAATATCTAAATACTAATAGTCAGTTCACGAAAAACACATTACTGACAATAATCACAGTTTAATAATACGAAAATCACTGATTAAAATTCGTACAAATTATAATCAAACATGCGAGTATTATAATAATCTTAATCTTTGCTTTTTCTTTGCATATGTATCAATCACTTCGCTGTAGCCGAGGCGCGAGGGTGCATAAATACACGTGCCTTGAGTGACTGGTGTTCAAACCTATGACTACCAAATACGGTGCTGTTTCTTGTATTCTCTGTATCTTGTGAACTCCTTTGACTGTGTGGTCGTCCCGGAGTATAAACAGAAAATTTATTTATTAATTTTTACGATAACTCATTCGGGCCTTCTAAGCATATCTTCACGCAATCTTGAAATTTGAGAGTACAGATACATATATAATAAAAAGATTATAAAATATATTGTTTATAGGCTGCGACCAAACCGTCTTGTTTTGCGGTATACAAAGGAAAAATTAGCCACAAGTAGACTCTTGCTGTGAAAAAAAAAAAAAAAAAACAAATAAAGGGAATGTGAAAACCATAAAGCGAAACTGCCGACAATTGAATTAGTGGCTGCAATAGACTCCTCTCTCGTTTAGCCCTTTCCCTTAAAGTCGCGGGACACTCTTTAATTATAATAGCATCCGTCAGTGAGGAACCACTTCAGGCGAACCTATTCACTGCCTGCGATCTAGTCGTTATCTTGTTTGCGATATGTAAACAAAGAATTAGTCGCAAGTAGACCGTTTGTGTGAAACACTATCAAGAGATGGTTTGCGTGAAAATTTTATTCCATCGGGGGTGAAACTCACCCCTGGTCATTCCCCTTGCATTCAACACTGGTTGGGTTCAATTCACGTATCGTAGATTGTAGCAGAAGCACTGGATATTACGTTTGTTGCTGCGCGCTGATTGGAGGAATGAAAGGGTATGCGGCAGATGCTCAGAAACGAAACGTTCTCGGTTCAGGCATAAAAACCATTGCTTTTTGAGATGTTCGCGTTTCCTTATTACTTAACTACTGTTAAAGGAAATGGCTTTTTCTTTTGTAGGGGTGACTACAGTGGTCGCAGAGAGCTTTTAAATTCTACATAGTGGGAGCAATTGACGATGTCACCAAGAATAAATTCTGAATGGGAAGCATTCAGTGATTGAGGTAATCGTAGAATCGTGAGTGAGGTAATCGGCGTTTCATCCATACTCGAGAAATACTGTTCAAGGCTTCAACCTAAATGGATGTCAAATGAACTGATGAGACTTGTTGCAGAGAAGAAAAATGCATGGGATGCATATAAATTATCAGGTGATACAGAAACCTATGGTAGATATAAACTAATCTACAATCAAGTCAGAAAGAAGGTCAGGAAAGCTAAGGCAATTACATATCTTGTCTCTGGCAAAGAATGCAAAGAAAAACAGCAAAGACTTCTTTACTTATATTACAATAGAAGGAAGGCGCTGAATCATATTGGTTCACTTGATGTTGTTGGTTTAACTTTTGATTGCTGACAATCTGAAGAGATATTTTACATCTACATTCGCAAATGAGGAATTCTTTAGAGAAGGTTATGACAGACGTTTATCAAGCTATAAGAGGAAACCAGATGGTTTTGTGATAACTGAGAGGAAAGTGGAAAAAATGTTGAAGCTAAACATAAAAAGGAAATTATGAGAACATCTTTGGATTCAGGGTAGGTCCCTATGGGCACAATATGTCGAATGTGTCTAATACAGGCCTATTAGCTTAATTTATATTCCAGGGAAATAATGGAGTCACTGGTTAAGGACGTAATGAAGATCCAGTGCCGGAACAAGGTATTTCCGCGCCCCTGGCAGAATGATTTTTCGGTGCCATTACTAATGATATATATTTATTGCCTCATTGTTCTTCTATTTTTGGCGCACCTTAAAGAATGACACCTCGGGCAGGAGCCCTGTTAGCCCGTACCTTAATCCGGCGCTGGCAGGATCATCTAGACAGGAACGCAATTATACTAAAGTGGCAGGATGGATTTGTTGAGACAATCTCGTGTGACAAATTTTATTAGATATGATGTAGTAACAAAGGAACGGGATTAAAAAAAAATTATTTTCATATCGTATGTACTGCTTAACAAAATTAACAGAACAAAATACTTTTCATGAATATTTTATTGCGAACAGTATCGCCGAAAGCGAACATTTAATATAATAGTCATCCTGGCATGCAAATTATGAGTATCCAATAGAAATCGATCTACCACGTTACATAGCCGCACAATATGCAAATTAATCATGCCTATAAAACACGGGTTGCGCCCACATCACTTCATTCCCGTTGGATTGCTCAGTGAGATAGCCACATCTCCAGTAATCAGGATGGCAAGTCACTGTTGTTTCGATGATTCTTTTTGATGGCCGGTCGTTGGACGACTTGAAGCCGATTTTCTGTTTCGCTGTTGTTGTTGTATTACGATTTTAGGGGCATCAGCGACTAAGGCCATATTGCTCCGTGAACATGGTCTAAATTTGAACCCATAGGATAACATTTTTCTTAATTCAGTGTGAGGAACTATGTATACTGTCTGTGTTCTGTGGTCGATTTTCTGTTTCGCTGGACGAAAAATCCTAGTTTCCGGGTTAAAAAACAATGCTACCCTCGCCTGAGACCGACTAACTCAGCCACGTTGTGAAAGAGGCCCTTAAAAAATTCCTCACGTCATTGACGGGACTCCAACTCAGGAAGTCGATTCTACCAACTGTACTACCCACGAGGGAACGGGCAGTCGCAGGCGGAGGTGACACGTTGGCTTAATGTGTCATGCAGTGTCGTCTCGGCAATAGTGCCGATATATAATACTGCTAATATGATAATGCTGCTTCCCTGTGTAAACAGTATTAGCAGTTTCGTCTGCGCTGGTAGCATAGTGGTATCGTCACCATCCTCCTCACATCGGGTGGAAAAGGCCCGTGTTCGAATTGATGACACGAGGCCCTTTTATGGGCTTTTTTCACTCCGTGACTGAATTACTCGGTCTGAGGCGTAGATAGCAAGGTTCCGTCCCCTCCCCCGGAAACTCGGGTTTTTCGTCCAGCAAAGCAGGCAAATCGACCAGAGAACAGACGCAGTTTACAAACACAATACACATGGACAGGATAAAATAACTTTCGGGGTGACCCTAATATAATACAGTAGTTTTTTTTTTTTTTTTTTTTTTTAATGATAGTATGGAAGCAGTTTCAGAAGACAGGAACCATTACAAGAATAGTTGCCCAAGGTCGCCTGAGGGCTACGTCAACCACAACAGACAGCTATCTGGCTGTAACAGCAAAGAAGGAACTCTATGATGTCCTGTCATCAACTGTCTCTTGAGGTTGCTGCGACCACAGGTGAAAACGTTCCGAATCGGACTGTGTTAAGAAGGCTCAATTCAAGTGGACTCTACACAAGGAAGCTAGTAGTTTGTATCCCATTAACTCCGGCTTTTTTTCACTCCGTGGCTGAGTTAGTTGGTCTCAGGCATAGATAGCAAGGTTTTTTCCACAGAAACTGGGGTTTTTTCGTCCAGCAAAACAGGCACATCGATCAGAGAACATACAAAATTTACAGACAAAATACATATATGAGTATATATTAGAAATAATGGGTGGCCCTAATATAATAATTTGATCTCATTAACCCAAACCATCGCAGAGCTCGTTGAAACTGGTGCCATGAACATGTGACTTGGAGCCCTGACAAATGGGGTACAGTTCTGCTCTCTGATGAGCCCCGTTTTAGCTTACAAACAGATACAAAATTTTGTTCCGCGTCATCGCAAGTTGCGCGAGTTATACCACGTTTTCTACGTGTCTGTTCATTTTTTCGAGTAGTGTACTTGGATTTCAGGAAGGTTTTGAAAAGGGCGGTTGTGTGTGAGAAGACACACAGTAGTCATTAATGGGAACTACTCTTCGTGTTAGTCGGGATCTCCCTGGATTCAGTGCTAGGTCCAGTGCTGTTTTCTATATTCATTAATGATATCGATGAAGGTATATCACTCTCATTGTCTAAGTTTTCCGATTATGCAAAGGTTGGCACTGCAACAAGATCTAGAAAAATTAGGCAGATGGGCTGCAAAATGGCAGTTGAAACTTAATATTGATAAACGCAAGGTACTGTGTATGGGTAGCAGTATCTTGCGTTTGTCAATGTTAAGTTTCAACTTAACTTTGACAAACGCAATTTCTCAGCACATCTACTAATTTTTCTAGATCTTTTTGCACTAGTTTACCTTGATTACCGTCATTAGCCACACTGATATACGTATAAGTGCTTAACCACTAATGATAAACAAGAACTTTGTTAAGAGGGATAAGGATGTGCTCATTCCGTTTTACAAGGCAATGACAGTATGCTACTGCAACAGAACCTATAAAACCTTGGAAGATGGGCTGAGAAATGGAAATTGAAGTTTAACATTGAAAAATGCAAAGTACTGCATGTGGATAGCCGTAACTCCAGAGATACGTGCCAACTGTGTGATACTACACTCAGGGTAGTGGAAAATGAAAAGTACCTGGGGGTAATTGTGCAGTAGGATATGAAGTTCTCTGACAATACAGACAGGCTGCTAGGACAGCTCATGGGGTTTTGTCAATGATATATTGGAATTTTTCTAGAAGAGATAAGGAGGTGATTGTCCCATTGTATACGACAATGATGAGGCCACATCTTGAGTAATGCATACAGATCTGGAGGCCTCAATTTAGGAAAGATGTAGATCTGCTGTAACGGGTGCATAGAAGGGCAACGAGATTGGTGACGAGAACAAAGGGGTACTCTTACCAAGAAAGGCTTCAGTTCTGAAAATTGCAGCATCTGGAAACTAGGCACCCGAGAGGTGATCTAATTGAGGTATTAAGGCTTTGAATGGATTTAACAAGCTCAATGCTGATGGGATTGTTTCTCTTGCTCAGAGTACACAGTGAGGGGACATAAATTCATATTGAGGAAGGATGGTTGCAGGATAGATGTATGGGTTGGGTTGGGTTTGGTTTTATTGGCGCATTAATAGATGTATGGAAGTTTGCGTTCAGCCAGCAGGTGGTTGATTGTTGGAACAACAAACTTCCATCTGTTCTTGTAGAACTAGAGAAACTTATGGAGGGGATGGGCAGGTGATGTGGAGAGTTTTTTTTCTTTCTTTTTTTTTTTTTGGCTGATGCTTTATAAGCTTGCTTTCTTGCACCCTTTGCCACTACTAATGCTAACACTGATATTGATTAATATAATAATAGAAGATTGCGTTTATTTTTTTAAAGGTCATGTGTGCTTATTATAGTGATTAATATAATAATGGACTTAAAGTCAGATGGACAAACCGATATAAATTGTGAAGACAATAGGCAAGTATGCCTATATGCAAAAGCACTTTTAAAAAAAAAAAATAATAATTTCCGCCTTAGGCTAGCAGGCAGTGCCCCCTCCTTTTATGGAAAGTGGGCGTTTATAATTTTTAGCATGGCAACTAAGGTGTCAGTGTATTACGTCTATAAACTGTAATAAGTTCTATAGTCAGTTTTCCTTTTTTTTTTTTTTTTGATGAAAACTATGACTTTCGTTGAAGAGACTGGGACCATGCAATACTCGCCAAACTAACTTGGCTAGTATTGCATGGCCCCCACTGTGCATAAAAAAAGATGTTTTTTTAGCAATATCTTTCACCATCGGGTAGCGACGATGGAAAATTGTGAAAAACTAAGCATACGGCGTTATTCACATGCTACCCGCTAGGGCGGCCAATAAAAAAATGATCATAATGCAGTAGTAGATTGCAGAAGCAGATGAATTTATGCATGTCACTGGCCATGTGAAATTGCAAAAATCTGTTGCAGTGCTGATGTGTATAATGATGAATCATATTACATATAATCGCACTTAATATTTGCACAATTATAAGAATAATTTATTTGATTTAATGTTTATTCATGCAAGTGACATAAAATAAAGTCACTTATAGCTTTTAAACCATGGAGTGGTGTAAATAAGAACCTGTTATTAGAGATGTTACCTGCAGCTTTGATGCAAAGACAAATGGCAAAACGTATTGCCGAACTACACTGGTGTGCAAAACTTAAGGACCAACACTGTTTCTAAAAATTACAACCATACAATCAAACAAAACAGCCTGTGGCGATTTGCATAACTGTGGCCGTTCAGTAGAAAGCTGGTGCATATGCAAAAATTTGAATCGTGATGAGAGGACTCACATAAACAGATAAAAGCAGCAGTTCAGCAGTTATATGCAAATTACCCAATGGTGAGCACGATTGTTACAGACTTTCGATTGATTTCATACAGTGCTACAGACAACGAAATGGCCAGTAGACAACATCTGGATGACTTTACCCGGGGTCGAATAATTGGGAATCGAGGAAGGTTGAAGTGCGAAGAGTGCGGCTGCAGAGTTCGGTATCGCCCATAGCATCGTCTCACGTGCGTGGTAGGCCTTCAGAACGACAGGTACAGCTGTTCGAAGGATCAGTGGTGGTCGTCCATGAAAAACAACGCCCAATGATGACCGCTATATACTCCTACAGGCCAAGAGGAATACCACACAGCAGGATCCATTGAAAACTAGCTGCACAGGACGCAGGATATCGCGGTTTACCGTGGCCAGGCGACTCCACAAAGGTGGACGGTTTGCTCGACGGTCAGTACGCTGTGTCCCTTTAACACCTGCCCATCGGAAACACCGTTTACAGTGGTGCATCGAACACAATTACTGGACCGCAGCACAGTGGGGTAAGGTACTCTTTACTGATGAGAGTAGATTCAGTCTCAGCAGCGATTCTGGACTTCAGGTAATCTGGCGAGAGATTGGCACACGGTATCACCCCGCAAACATCACTGAAAGCGATCGATATGGCGGTCGAGGTGTTCTCGTCTGGGGAGGCGTTATCTTGGATGGACGTGCACAACTACAGATACTGGAAGGCGGTACTGTAACCTGTGCATGCTACTGTACTGAGGTAATCCTTCCTCATGCGTCTGTTCCGAGGTGCCATTGGACCCGATTTCGTGTTTTTGGATGATAACGCCACACCCCATCACACTGCAGCTGTTGATATGCTTTTGGAAAGTGAGGACATTGTTCGTATGGATTGGCCTGCCCGTTCCGACGATCTAAATCCCATCGAACACATATGGAACGATCTGGGAAGACGCCTAGTGGCACGTCCACACCCACCAGAAAATGTTTACCAGCTGAAGATGGCGCTGACAGAGGAATGGGCGATGTTACCGCAAGAACTTATCAACAACATTGTTCTAAGTATGGATAGGCGGTGCAAAACCTGCATCGACGTTATGGGGGGGCCATATCTCCTACTGAGGACCACCTCTTCCCTTTGTTCCATCTTTGGCAGTGATGCATCTGTATCATGGCAGCCAGTGCTATGTTGCCATTTTTGAATAAAGTCCCTCTGTACCGTTTTATTTCCGTTGTTGTGTCGGTGTTTTTTCCTTCATAATTTCTGTACCTCACGAGGGGGCGCCTCCGTAGCCAGGTGGGAATGAGCAGCAGTGCGTAGCACACGCTTCTTGATTAGACCAGGGTTCGAGCCCGTCACCAGCAAATACGGAGGATGCGGAAAGGTCAGGGAATGACCACCGCATATTCCCGGAGCAATATGGCCTTAGTTGCTAATGCTCCTAATAAAAAAAAAAAAAAAAAGAAAAAGCAAAATAACAAACCTCACGAGGTTCCTTTGGTATGGTTTTCCCATATCCAGGCCACTCCTAGGAGAAGCTACCTGACTGGTCCTTAAGTTTTGCCCACCAGTGTACCTTCACACTAATGAATGTATAAATAAGTTGTGAAACCAAAGCCATTTATCAGCTCTGTGCATCCGTTGTCTCCTCTCGTTATTTAAGAAAGCCATAGACTGCAAAAGTCTTTAACCATAGACATGCAAAAGTCTTTAACATCTTTAACACCATAGACTGCAAAAGTCTTTAACAACAGTCATTGAACAAGAAATCCTAGGCTTTTTATCGAAAAACGCACTAATAACTGTTATACCATACTGTTATTTTCAATATGTAGGTTATAGAGGAGAACCTGAAAATATTCCTGAGAATCCTTTTTGTAGCGTGAATCTCAGTAGACATTTTCCTTCTGGTTCTTGATTTCAGTTAATGAACTTGTTGTTAATAGTATTTAGTGTACGCTTCAAATGGGCTAATTCCATAAAGTTAACCAAGGCTTTGATTTTGTCATTTATGTAATTGTATGGTGGGTTATCCCGTTTGAGAGATGAAAAGCCTGAGTTTTCGTGAGAAAAATGCCCCTCCGTACCAAACCTCATCTACCTTTTGGAAAGAAAAAAAAAAAATCATCCCGACGTAAATTAAATCAAGACTTCTTTCGTGTGATGTCGAATAACAGTTGCCTTAGCCACTGTGCTAGCAACATGGGCACCAGTTTATCTGATTGAATGAAGCAACGTATTGACATGCGTTTCAACGATGAAAACACGATTCAGTAAGAGCCTAGTAAATGCATGCGTTTGATGCAGCCCTCACAGTGCACCTGTATGATGCCACCACTTGTATTAACAGCCTGACATGTGGTTTGACCTTTCCCAGTCATAGATAGATAAATTGCTTCGCTATTCTGAGAATTATTTTAAAATGCCTTAGTGTTATATTATGCTGCTGGCTGTAATTCTCTTCCATGAACAGGGAATGAATATTTTACGAAACATTCCACTTTGTCAGAGAAGGAGATATTTTATCCAGGTGTTTTACGTAAGTCTTTTAATTTACGTGCGTGAAATTTGGTTTTACCAAGTTCCTTTCATTTGAAATGGATATTTTATTTTATTATTTTTTTTATAAAACCCCAAGCACGAGTGGTATTATAACCTATATATAGTATTTAGTACAATGCATGTGGGTCGAAGGCTGAGAAAATGAAAGAAGATATTTGTTGATATTAGATTTCAATTTCTGTAGATTGTCATTTTCGGGGAATATGTATGAAGGGTGGTTGTTCCAGAAAACGGATTATGAAGATAAAAATGGGGAAGAAGAAAATTTGGTTCTGTAGGTTTGAAGTTGAACAGTAAAAGGATGTGAACTGAAAGGATGTGATCCAAATAAATATATTATGTGAGATTCGTTTAAAGTCATGATTAGAGATGTCAGGTGTTTGTGTGTTATACGAAGAAGAGTCAGTAAGTAAGTCACAAAGTAAGGGTAAAAGGAGTAAGCAGGAAATTGATTTAAATATGGTATTTATTTTTCAACATGTTCACCGAAAATATGTCTTTATCCCATTGCTTTTTCAAATTCGGGAAACCCCTTAAGTAAAAAGCAATCGGTCGCTATCGTAACTAGTGATGTACATCATTTTCAATATTCGCATCGTCAGAAAAATGTTTATTAACAAGCTCTTGTTTAAGTGTACCAAGCAAATGGATATCCCTAGGAGTGAGATCAGAGCTGCAGGGAGGAGGATTAATGATCTCTTGGATTGCTGGCGCTCTATGGAGCCTTGTGTTCTCATGCAACAGCATAATTCAACGTCTCAATAACCAGCATGTTATCCGCGAATTGAGTTTTCTAAGTTCTTTCCGAAGGGTGCAGTCTCTTTCTTTCTTTTTATTTTCTTCTTCCTACAACATAATATAGGTATGTTACGAGGGTCAAATGAAAACGAAAATTATTATTTTCCTTTTTAAAAATTACTGGTACTTTATATTTCAAAATAATCTGCACCACTTAGGTACTTATTCCATTTGTATGCTACTTATTTCGTAAACCTTCTCATAAAAGTCTTCTGTTTGCTGTTGACACCAGTTGTCGATGGTTCCTTTCGCTTCATGATCAGTGTGGAATCGATGTTCTGCCAAATCAATTTTCAGACTTCCAAAAATGTGTTGGTGTGGGCAAACCCATGACTGATATCCGGCTATTTACATCATGAAGTTAGTCGTATACTGATGTGCCCTGATGACTTCATGTGTCAAGACAACGCTTTCTATTTTTAACAACAACATGAGCTTGTTCTTGGTTTAGATCATCATCCAGAGTTATTAATCATTCATGATAACCATTTTCCATTCATATACCCATGGGGAAGAAATACATTTGTCGACACCCTTTCCTTTCACTGGCGAATTTCTGATGGAAAGGTACTTTGTTGTAAGAAACTGAATAACACTGTGATGTGCTAGCTTCGGCGCGCCCTTCGCAGTCAGCGCCATATTGTCTCTGCTACTACGCATCACTCCCAGCGAACAGCCAGCCAACGTGCTCTATTGTTCTGTAAATACTTCGTTACCAATCCCTAAATTTAGACCCTTGGAGGCATGTAAATTTAGACAATCGAAATCTCGTTTTCATTTGACTCACATCCGTACAGTATAGTGCTCCCAACTGTAATTCTTGACATTTACGAATTACATCCGTATTTCTTAAGTATGGCACGGTATGTATACACCTGTTTACATACCGTACTTTCTCAGGTACTGTGTTTAAGCAATTAATTCAACTTTTTTAAGCGCTCTTACAGGTAGAAAAAATAATAATAATAAATAAATAAAATGAAATTTGAAATCTGTTTCGAAACGCGAATTTCAAATCCTATTCAGAAAATTATAGACATGTTTTATATCCCATCTGTGACCTTGGATGGATATTAGAAATGCAGATGTTTAAGCGGCAACACTTTGATATTAATGCCAATCGGTGTTCATCCTACAGCGAGATCCGGGTATAAAGAGGTAAAGTTGTTATAAGCGCAGATATTCAGTGATTATTACACTTTTGATGCGGCGCATTTTATAACCGATCAACATTTTACAACCACATAATTTCGTGCTGTAAATGATAATCTTTCCTTTTTTTTTTCTGAAATTTAATTAAAAATTTTCCAAAGTATACAGACAGTACCTTATTCATTGTTTCAAGGCACAGCAGTCTACAGCACATTCGGAGCAGGTTTAGTGAGCTATCAGATGCTCACGAACACGAAATGGAGAATATATGATTGAATATATGAAGAACGAATTTTCAAGGAAAATAATTGAAGTCGACTTATACGCCGGAATATACGTTCGAGGTCGCATTAATTGAGGTCTATGAACTTGAAGTTAAATAACATGTACCGTATTTTGAGGACTATAAGACGCACTAAGTTTTAGAGAGATGAATTAAAATATATATATTTTTTTCTTTTTTTTTATTGCTTTTATCAAAAACACAGTTCACACGAGACAAAGTGTCAGTGAAGATTGAATTTATTCGTCGTAGAAATCCCACAAACCCGCTACTGTCACTCTCGCTGTTACTGATGTTATGACATTAAATTTCACTTCCTTCAAAAATGTGCGTCATCTTCAGCGCCATCAAGAGCCTTGCGGATCCCGCAAGGCCCTTTATCGAAAGACTAATAGAAAGAAGGTAGGAATTAATTAATATTTTTTTTAGGGAATAAATGACGAGGTTTAGTGACACATGCGTAAGTCTTCTCTCCGATATGCTAAGCAACAGCAATATACAGCCCAATCTAAGGAAAAAAATCACTATATACACCCAGTGTACCTTCAGACCACAAGATGCACAGGAATTTTCGGCAACATTATTCATGTTAAAAAACAGATGCGTCTTATGGTCAAGAAAATACGGTAATTGTTGATTTTGAAAGACTGAAAGCCTTTCTTTTTTTTTTTTTTTTTTTTTTGTGTGTCCAGTTGATATCTATTTAGGGATCTCTTATTAATAAATTTATGAAATAGGTAATAGAAATAACACGCAAATGATTAATAAAACCGATTTTATAATTTTAAACTTAAAGAATAACCGTTGTTATTAAGCTTGATAGCCGTAGATTCGCGATACCTAATAGATTTGCGAATCTATCGCCCATGTGCCATGCACACATTAGATTCTCCTTGGCGTGGCTTGGTTACGTGTACCTCTGACCTGGTCTCTATTTAGCCATGATCTTACGACTCAGAATAATTCCCCCACCCCGGGATTTTTATAAGTTTCAGCAAAACATCAGGATAGATTACGAATTGCACGTTGTTGTGGTTGCTTTCAATACCCTAAAATTTTCAAATGAAACTATAAATACAGAAATACAGGGGCAAATGTCCCAAAGAAATTTAGCTTTCATTTCGATGGTGCTTGAATAACAGTGATATTCATACAAACATGGATGACCGCAGTAATACGACTTTTCGGCCACCAATAGAGATAATATAATTGCTACACTATTCAGCACTTTAAAGCAGGAATAGTGTGGATCCCATCTGGCCGAGTAAATGGAATGAACGAGAAAAAAAAAAAAAAAGTGGAAATGAATACATTTTTATTGTTCCTTTCAATATCCTGAAATATTCAGGAATTTTTTAGGAAAGAGGATGCCAGAAGTTTATCACACTCTAACAGGGAGCTAAATGATTTTGTAATAACTTAGAGGAAAGTGGTAAGTAGAGAAATTGTTGAAGTTAAACATGAGAAAGATACCTGGAGTGTGTGGAATCTATCCGATTATATTAAGGGAGGCAGCGAAGGAAGTAAGCAAACGCATAGCCATAATTATGAGAGTATCTTTGGATTCAGAAGAGGTAATGGGGACTGCAGATGTGAGAATATATTTCCAATTCACAAAGAGAGATCAAAGAGTGTCACTGGTAATAACAGACCTGTTGGTTTAACTTTTGTTGCAGAAAAATAATGGAGTCGCTGGTAAAAGAAGTAATGCAGAATCATTTAGACAAGGCTGCAATTATACTTCAGACACAACATGGATATGTTAAGGACAAATCTTGTCTGACCAATTTGATTGGATGCTACGATGTGGTCAGAGAAACTGGATTAAAAAATTTTTTTTTTTTTTTTTTTTGATATCATGTACTGTACTTGGATTTCAGGAAAGTTTTTGATACTGTTGCACATGAACGTGTGACATTAAGGGTAACTTGCTGCTATATATAAAGTGATAGTTGAGAGGAAGAATGGATAAAGTAATAGTTGATAGTTGAGAGCAGTGTCCATTGATTACCATTCTCTGGAATCAATACCATTGATTACAGAGAATGGTTTCAATGGACACTGATCTTCGTAGCCTAATTGTTATTAGTGAAGTCCCCCAAGGTTTTGGTGTTGGGCCCATTGTTGTTTTCTATACTTATCAATGATATTGATGAAGGCATACCAGGCTTAATGTCCAAGTTTGCAAATGATACAAAGGTTGGCAGGGTGGTTAATAGCAGGAATGACATTATGCTACTGCAACAGGATCTAGAAAAGTTAGGCAGATGGGCTGAGAAATTGCAATTGAAGTTTAACATTGATAAATGCAAAGTATTTTATATGAGTAGCTGTAACCCCAGACTGTAACCCCACCACACGGTTGTACCAACCGTGTGGTGCTACATTGAAATGTGGTGCTACATGAAATGTGGTGCTACATTGTGGTGCTACATGAAAATGAAAAAGATCTGGGGATAATTGTGCAGTAGAAAATTACTGTCCCATCTGCTTTCTGAACTCGCTGGCAAAAATTCTGGACACTATCATTCACAACCCATTAATGAAATATTTTCAGCACTTCATCTGCGACAGCCAACATGGCTTTTCCAGGTGCCGATCAACTAACACTAATCTTATCACTATCTGGCAGCAAGTTCTAGACACCGTCGATATGGGAAGACACGTTGATGTGATCTACACCGACCTAACTAAGGCTTTTGACACTGTCCCACACTATCAACTTGCAAAAAAACTAAGCTAGTATGAAATATTTGACCCGCTACATTCCTGGTTGATGAGTTACATATTGTGTCGGAAACGTAGAGTTATCATCGGACAGGAAATTTTAAGGGAATTTATTCCATCAAAAGGAGTTCCGCAAGGGTCATCTCTTGGGCCTTTCTTATTCACCATCTTTATCAATGATCTACCGCAATTTGTAGAGAGAAGTGATATTAAGATTTTTATGTTTGCTTTACTCACTAATCAACAGTTAAGCTGATGTAGACACTCCTCAAGCTGCTCTCATCTCTCTTTCTAATTGGGTTGCTTTAAACGGTCTGGAAGTATATCTTAGGAAATGCAGCTCGATTTCCTTTGCATGTTCAAGAAAATCTATGACTTTAGTAAATCAATACTACATCAAGGATATTCCGATTACCAGAGTTGCGATGTTAAAGATCTGGGTGTTACTTTTACCGCTGGATGTGCGCTTGATAAACATATTAGAAATATATTACCCAAGCTAAAAAAAAACAAATTGGATTCATCAAATGGCAGACATACAGATTCAAAGATCCTCAGTTCTCCGTTCTTTTATTCAAAGCAACTATACTCCCTATACTGGAGTTTGCGTCTCCTATATGGAACCCGCACTATATTTGATACAGCAAATTGAATTACAAATGAAGTTCATCCACTATCTTTCCAGACGTAATCCCATGTTCTACCACCGAATTTTCTACCCGAATCTTTGCTCTTACTTCAAGCTTCAATCTTTGGAAACTCGGAGAACTGTTCTCGAACTAAAACTGTTGTATTATATCTTTACTGGTTTAACCTACCTTCCTGATCTTTTATGCCATATTGATCTTCACGTTCCATCGGTGGCTACTAGACAGAAGACGACATTCCACATCAGTAACTGCAGGTTAGAGATATCCAAGAACTCGTTCTTTAAAAGAACCATGGCTCTTATGAACAACTATAATCTGGATATGGCTGTGGACAGGAAACAGTTTCACAGAACTATCTGGAGCAAGTTGGCTGGTTGACAGTTGGATTCAAGGTGAAAGTTATATTTAAATAGTATGTATTCTTTTATTTATTTACAGGTTAATGTACAATCTTTGTATTTTCTGTTCTATTTTCTATATATTTAATACGGAAGGCGTTTACATTCGACAGTCAGTGTGAACGATAGGCTTAACCGATCGGGCTGGAAGTGGTCTCAAATTGAAGATATTTCTTCCTAGGTGTGCACAAAGTTGTTAAAATTTAAAAATTCTGAATAGTTTATTTTACGGAACGAGCCATTTTGTACTACAAACGAGAAGAGTTCAACATTCACTTCATAGATGGAGCCACAGGAAGATGTTAACTGTTAAACAAATAATTGTCTAAGTTGATAATGCATTTTTTTCTGTTTAACAATTTGCACTTTAACTATTTAAATGATTAACAATTTGCACATTCGCACAATCGTGTCCTTTGTTCCGAACAAAAAAAAAATAATAATAATAATATGCATAATAATAATAATAATAATCTGCTACCAATTGTGAAGTTGCCTACCTTAAAAGAAAGAACTAATCGTTAGAGTTCCATTGCACTGTTCGTTCAATATATGTCCCCACGTTGCACATGCTAGCTCATACACTCATTGCCATTCATTGCGTTTAATACGTTTAAAACGTTCAGAAGTCATCATTTTATCGTTATCGCTATCAACTTCGAGTTTATTTGTTTTTTGTTTTTTAAGGTGAGTAATAACTTAAGGATTTAGAATTATGTCACCGTCAGGAAGACGTGTTTGCAGCCATGCTGCTACTATAATTGGTCGCGTTAAACGTACCATGCGGCAAAGAAGATACACGCCTTTTCGTGTTACTGCAAATATATTCAGGAATCGATCTGAAATGGTGAAATCAAAGAAAATTTATAACTTTCCTCAGATACAAGAAATGACAAAATATTCAGCGCGTAGTGGCTTACCTGCTTACGACATGAGGATTCGACGCGTACTTGCTTACGACAAAACACGCACTACATTTCTTTAGAACAACTAGAGAAAACTCTAAAGAGAACAACTAGAGAAAACTCTAAAGAGAACAACTAGAGAAAACTCTAAAGAGAACAACTAGAGAAAACTTTGGGCCGTAACATGATTGTCACCGTATATTTTTACACTTCCACATTTGGAAATATAAGTTAAGAACAGGGTGAGAGGTTTAAACAGGACATTAAACACGTGGAGATAAGGTACTAGGGGAGTTGAAATGGGAACATCAGGACTGATATTTTCTGGATACTGAAGAGGTACTGTACAACAGAAGCATCAGCTAGAAAACGAAAGAAACGAAAAACACAACACTAATAACGAAAGTTTGACCGAGTTTTTAAAGTGAAAGGTGAGTTTTTAGTGTAATTTTTAATATTCTGCGGTTTTCAGTAGTATTTTATAGAGATGAAAATGAATTTTCTGAAAAATTTCGGGAAAATATCAGGCAGTAAAAACGAAAAAACACGGACTACATTTCCTTAAGACAGCTAAGGAAAACTCTGCTATTGATTGCGAAATTTTCGCAATGGGTACTGCTGGTTCTCTTTAACTGGGCGTACGCCTGTTGTGTATATTATGTGTTAATAATAAATAAATGAATAAATATGAAATTTTCTGAGCAATGCAGACAGGCTGCAGGGACAGCTTATGGGATTTGCCGATGATATACAGGAATTTTGCTAGCAGGGATAAAGAGGTGATTATTCCATAGTATAAGGCAATGGGCAGGTCACATCCTGATTACTGCATACACGTCTGGAGGTATCATTTTAAGAAAGATGTTGAGCTGCTGAAAAGTGCAGAGAAGAGCAACGAGATTAGTGAGGAGAACGAAAACGTGCTCTTACCAAGAAAGGCTTTAGTTCTGCAAATTGCAACGTCTGGAGACTAAGCACCTGCGAGGTGATCTGATTGAGGTGTTTAAGGCTTTGATTGGTTTGAGCATGCTCAATGCTGATGGGATGGGATTCTTACTTTTTCCCCGATTACGCACTTGAGGGGGCATAAATTCAAACTGAGGAAAGACGGTTGTAGAACAGATGTGCCGAAATTTGCCTTTAGCTATCGAGTGCTTGATTACTGGAACAAACTTCCATCTGTTGTTGTGGAAGTTGATAACTTAAATAAATTCAAGGAAGAACTAGACAAACTGTTGCAGGAAATGAGTCTGCGCGGGTAGCACAGTGGTATCATCACCTTCCTCCGCACACTGGGTGGAAAAGGCCCGGGTTCGAATCCCGTCGATGATGCGAGGACTTTAATGGGCTTTTTTCATTACGTGGCTGAGTTAGTCGGTCTCAGGCGTAGACAGCAAGGTTCCCCACACGCAATTTACAGACAAAATAGATATATATGTATATGTAATCAATTACGGGTGACCCTTATCTTATCTTCCTTCATGGATTAGGCGATCCGCCTGTTCCCATCTCGAAGAGGTCTGCCCATCTTTTCTTTGATCTTCCTCTGTCTCTTTTTCCTTTTGCTCTATATGTATAAGCTAATTTAGGGAAGCTATTATCTTCCATTCTTTCTACACGTTCTTTCCATCTTTGTCTATATTCTATAATTTTTCCATTAATTGAATAAATCTTTAATTTCTTTCTAATATTTACGTCTGGTATTTTATCTAATTTTGTACATACTGTACTTTAACATATCTTAAAAATTTCATTTCTGCAGCTTGTATTCTATTAATGTCTCTTTGTTTCGGTATCCATGTTTCAGAACCATAAAGAAGTTTTGGTATTGCCATTACTTTCTAAAATTTCAATTGTGTTTCTTTCCTTGTTTTCTTAGCCAGGATTCTTTTTATTGTTCCACATATATTTTGAAATTTCGCCAATTTCTGGTTCATATCTTCTTCGACATCATATGTTATATCACATCCTAGATATTTAAAATGTTTTACTTGTTCTAATATTTTATTGTCTATAACTATTTTTATTCTCACCGTATTTTTCCCCTTAAAAGCCATTGTTCTAGTTTTCATCATTGATATTTTAACTTTATATTCTTCTGTTATTTGGTTTAATTTAAATACTGCTCTTTGTAAATCATCTTCACTATCTTGAATAATTACTTGATCATCTGCAAATAACAGTGTATTAATCCTATTCTTTGTATTTAAATATATCCCTGTATTAATTTCCTCTTTCCCTTTACATATCATATTCTCGATATATATGTTAAACAACGTTGGTGACAAGCTACATCCCTGTCTAACTCTTTGATTTATTATACTTTCTTCTGTTAATGTATTTCCTGTATCTAGTACTATTTTTGTTCCTTGATATAAACTCTGTATTATTTTTGTAAGATGCTTTGGGTATCCCTTATTACTCAATATGTCCCCTAGTTTTCGTCTGTTTACTCGATCAAATGCTTTTTCATAATCTATAAATGCTAAATGCGTTTCTAAATTAAACTCTTTTCGTTTTTCTATTATTTGTTTTAATATAAATATATTATCTGTACATGATCTTCCTCTTCTGAATCCTGCCTGTTCTTCTATTAATATTTCATCATAGATCATTTTAATTCTATTATTTATTATTTTGCTATACATTTTATATACTGTATTTAGCATGCTAATCCCTCTATTATCATTTGTTTCATTTCTATTTACTTTTTTAAATATAGAAATAATTTTTTCTATCTTCCATTCTTTTGGTATTTTATATTGTTCCCAACATTTATTAAATAAATTTAGTATTCTGTTTTTTAAAAAACATCCTCCATACTTGATCAGTTCTGCATTTATACCATCCATTCCTACTGCTTTCTTATTTTTTGCAATGCCTTTTCCAATTCTTCCTTCGTTATCGGATCTATGTCACTAACTGGGTCTAACTGCATCTCTTCTGTTTGATATCATGGGTCTTTCCACAATTCTTCGTAATGTTTTTTCCATTGTTCTTCCTTTATTATATTTATTCTTGAAGTGTCTTTCTCTGTGCTATTCAAGTGTTTCATCATTTTATATGCCAAATTTTGTCTTCCATGAACATCTTGTTCTATTATGCTTATAAATCTATCCCATGACTCTGCTTTAGTCTTCCTTATTATATCTTTAGTTTTATTGCGTTCTTGTTTATATATTTCTTCATTCTCGCTTGTCCTGTTTTGTATATATTTAAGATATTTATCTTGTTTATCTTGTACTGCTTTAGCTATTTCTTCATTCCATATCTCTATCCCCCCTTCTTCTTATAGTTTTTCCTGAATTGTCCTAGTGTCTCTTTTGCTATATTTTGAATTATATTTCGTATATTATTCCATTTTTTCTTCTATCTATTTCTCTCATCGGAGAGAGAGAGAGAGACTCTCTCTCTCTCTGATGTTTTACTTATTTCGTCTTTAATCCTTTTTTCATATAAATTTTGTATACTTTCTTCTTGAAGTAGATATACTTTATAACCCAACTCATCCTTCCCCTCTTCAATAGCTTTTCTCTTCTTCCATTTAGCCCATAACTCTATTTTTGAAGCCACTAAAAAATTATCTGAATTAATATCATATCCTCTAAACACCCTAGTATATCGACCCTAATACGGCTCAACCTAACGGGTGACCCTAATATAATAATTTGTTGGAGGAAATGAATAGGTGAAATGGGAAGTGTCGCTTTTTCATAGACTATCTGTTATTTCTCAATAACAACGATCTGGAATTTTGAACAGAGTTGAATAAAGTTGGTCAGCACTGTTAAATATTAAACATTATTCAGGGCTCTTCACGGTTAACATGCAATGGTAATAATTTCTCTACCGTGGAAAACGTCTGACTTCGAATCCCAACTCAAGTATTTTTGTGAAAAAATACTCGTAAAACATATACAGACAAACATTTTGGTATAGAATAGGTATAGAATTTTTGGTAAAGAAAAACACAAGAAATGATCAAACATCTGAGCAAAATATCTCTTTTTGTGGAAAACCAGCGTTAATTGGTGTATAAAATATTATCTTTTTCTCTTTCTCCTTTTCATGGAGAAATGCAGAAATGGCACAGAATCAAAATAGTGCCTGATATGCTCTTGAGGAATATCCCTTCGTGCGTTGGTTAACCGTTCCCTTAACACCACTGTGATTTGAGCTGGTTGAGACATGGTTCGAAGTTGTTGCCCCATCAGGTCTCAGATATGCTCACTAGGAGACAAATAAAAAAAAAAATTATGATATTAGGCCACCCGAATATTTTTTCATCTGCTGTGCATTGTGTTATGTCTGTAAATTGCATGTGTTTTCTGGTCGATTTATCTGTTTGGTTGGACGAAAAACTAGAGTTGCCGGGGAAAAAACATTGCTATCTACACCTGAGACCGACTACTAGGAGACAAATAAGGAGACCCAACAAATTAGAGAAGCATATCTGCATTGTAGAGAAACTGAATGAAAACCAGGATTGATACATGCCGCCCATTTCTGGTGATCAGAATGTACGGTTTTCCTGGAACACAGGCAGCATTGCTTGTTTCACGAGCTTCGTCCTATACAAATTTCTGTCATTACTCCACAAAAAGAACTTGGCTCTCACCAATAGCAGCCCCTCGCTATTTCTATATCTATATCTTCATTCCAGAGGCTTTGTCTTTGTATAGGACTCTAAACAGAAAGTTTTGTGAAACGGATTGCTCATCGGGATAAAAGAACAGGTCATTAACGATAACAGAACAGAAGGTCGTTAACAGAGGGAACAAAATACAGGGTGGCCATAATTTAAGTATCTCTAGTCATAGCTCTCTGTAGCTCTAAGTAATAAGCGGAATGCCACCAAAATTAATAAGTAAACTATTCAAGGCATGGGGAAAAGGATCACGTGAAAACAAAAATTAGTTGCAAAATCTGATAGGGGATAATATAGCCCTGTACAGGAGGAAAGACATGACAAAGTACCAACAAATAAATAACTAAGACAAACCTTAATGAAATTACATATTTTTAATTGTATCCTTTGCAAAAAAACAGAAAGAAACAACTACACTGCCAGAGGAAATGGTTTCACAGCTCCAAACTCACTCGCACTTTATTCCTGATGGTCGATGATATCGCTGATGTCGATGATTGTGGAGTTAATTTTCATTACCATTGTTCTGGACCAGAAATTGCATTTGATGCACAGTTTCCTCCACTGCGGAATGCAAAATCTCTGGAGTAATGTTCCGCACATGTTGCATTACGTTGTCCTTTAAGACAGTCAGGTTAGGGACACTTCCTCGATCGACACTGGCATTGAGGTGACTCCACTGCTAAAAATCACACGGTGTAAGGTCAGGTGAACGTGGTGGCCATGCAATGGGAAACAAATTACTATAATGACTCTTTCTGCAGTAAAGCGATGACGGAGAAGCTGCTGTACTGGTCATGCGATATGAAGAGAAGCCCCATCTTGCATAAAAATTGTCTCATCCAGGCATACTCTTTGCTGCAGTTGAAGAATAATGTTAACAATAAACTTACAGAATACGCTTGCGATGTTTGCGTTATACCTTTATAGCCCTCTGCTGCTGGGAAAATTAAATTAACTCAGATTTATGTATTTTCTGCTGTGTTATGTGTCTTATTTTTTAGTTTGGATTTAAAACTTTAATGCAATTCAGTTTATTTCTGTTTTTTTTGCAATGAGCACAAATAAAAATTTGTAATTTCATTAAGGTTTGTTTTAGTTATTTATTTGTTGGTACTTTGTCATGTTTTTCCTCTTCTACAGCGCCATATTATCCCATATTGGCAGATTTTGGAACTGTTTTTATTTTTTCACGAGATCCTTCTCCCCATGCCTTGAATCGTTTACGTACTAATTTTGGTGGCATTCCATTTATAACTTAGAGCTACAGAGAGCTCTGAATAGGGATACTTAAATTATGGCCACCCTGTACATACAATGCGAAAAATAGACTCTATTTAGAATCAACAGGAGAGACGTAACGATAATTTCTCCAGTTACTGCATCAGGGTGGTAACTTTTGTCCACCCCCCACCCTGGAGTCTGTGCCTACGATCTTGACATCTTAAAAGCTATTTCGACAAAAGTGACTCACAAATTTGTAGAAAGGAGGACGCGATCCCTCCCCTAAACATCGGCATATTTGCCATAGCCTTGATTGTTATTATTATTAGTAGTGGGATATGATTCAAGAAAGCACGCCTATAAAGCATCAACCAAAAATAAAAAACCCACATCATCTATCCACTTCCTCCAATAATTTCTCTAGTTCTTCCTTGAAATTATTCGAGCTACCCATTTCCACAACAACAGATGGAATTTTTGTTCCAACAATCAACCACCTGCTGGCTGAAGGCAAACCTCCACACATCTATCCTGTAATCAACCTTAAACAGCTCATTCAGATCACCTTACAGGTGCCCAGTCTACAGGCGTTGCAATTTGCAGAACTGAAACCTTTCTTGCTAAGACCACCCTTTCGTTTCCTTCATCAATCTCGTTGTCCTTCTTTGCACCCGTTCCAGCAGCTGTACATCCTTCCTAAAATGAGGCCTCCAGACCTATAGGGATGCGGTCTAGCCATTGTCTTGTACAATAGGACATTCTCCACCTTATCCCTGCAAGCAAAGATCCTGTATATTATTGACAAAACCCCATCAGCTGTCCTGCCACGTGTCTGCATTGCTCACAGATCTTCATATCTGACTGCACCTTTCTCTAACATAGGATAGGGCCACGGTAAACAAAAATCAATTGCATCTCCATCTCTCCCTTTCTCTAGCCTCCTCTTCCGCTGAAGATTCTCATCAGCGTATATCAACTTATCTAATATACCAATTTATTTCAGACTCTCCCACATTGCTTTCCCTTCGATTAAACAAATTCTCTCTGCTCAATACATATCCAAAACATTTTTTTTTAAATTTTTCTTATAGCTGTTATTGTACTTCAGTTTTCTCCTACCTTTCTCCTAATCCTGAAATCTTCCCATTTCATCCTTTCAATTCTCCACCATGCTCGCATCTCAAAAAGTTTCAAATTTTCTGATATCCCTAATGCCCATACAAAACTAATCTTTTCTTAACTTGATTTCCATTCCACCTGTAAACATCCACGACTTCTTCTGGAAAGCTATCTTACGATTCTTATCCACTGCAATTCTAATCCTAAATTTCAATTTTCTCCTCACTTTAGCAGACTACTAAGATAGCTGTAATTTTTCTACTTTAAATATCCTCTTATCATTCAATTTAATAGCTGTTTTCTTTTCATCCCTTTCTGTTCATAACTTTTATGAGCAGATATTCTGTTTAATAAACAGATTTTCTGTTTGTTGGACGAAAACGCCCAGTTTCTGCCCTCGCCTGAGACCGACTAACTCAGCCACGTTGTGAAAAAGGCCCACGAAAATTCTTCACGTCATCAACAGGGCTCGAACTCAGGGCTTTTCCACCCGGTGTGGAGAGGACGGCAAGTCTACTAACTGTGCTACCCACGAGGACACTGCTCATAACTGCAGTCTACTCAAAGTTTATTCTTATCCTTCTCATTCTTCACAGCTTTCATTAAATATAATGAGAGCTTTACGTGTAGTCCGAAAATTCTGTTTTAAAACAGCATGACATACAAGTAATTTTAAAACTTAACAGTTCTAAAACTAGTCTTAAGTGAAGGCTGACACGAACTGATACGGAAGTGAAGCAATTCAAAAGAAGCAACTGCTTATTGCGTCCAAGCGGTGAATGTAACCTGTGATATTAAGTAGTTGGATTAGTTTCAACAAATAAATTTTAAGTTCGTCCAAAAAGAAAAAAACAAAACAAAAAAATATTAATCTTGGATTCAAGACGGATCTACTGCGTGGGTGCTCGTTCATGACAGTCATTTAGTAGGAATAATCAACCCTAAAGTCCATTGGCTTCTCATGTGGGTTATGACCTCGACACGTCTTAACCGCGTACACCATAAATCCACCAGGCCTTCGCTGAATATAGGCAAATATGCATGCATTGTATTCCATGAGTTCATTCTTCGTTTAAACCGTCTAGTACTTTTTTTAATTAAGTAGTTTCTCCGTGTTTTATAATACGGCCATTTTAATTTTCATTTCATGTTTTGCATGGGTTCAGTGTGTATTCAGTTTAAGTCTGTTTAGTGAACCGAAGAACAGCCTGGCATCTGAATCATTTTGTTGGCATCTTTGTATCTTTTGTTGATATCTTTGTATTGTTTATATCTTTTTGCTGTTTCAGATGGCTAATTCATATTTAACAGCCAGAAAAATGCAACCAGTTCAGATTTATGATAAATGCCACATTTAAAAAGTGCGGCCTTAATCTTCAGAAATGGCCAAAACTACGAGCAGAGCAGGGCCGATACAAATATTTTTAAGATACAGCTGCTCTTTTTTAAAGAAGCATGCAGTTTTCCCCCTCTCCTCTCCAACGGTTCTCTTCAAATATGCTAAATGTATCGATGCAGTACATTTAGTAAGGTAGTAACGTTTATTAAACTGGTGTGGTCTTGATGCACAATATTGCGGCCCCGCAAACTGTTGAGGCACGACTGTGAAACCCACATGCACTTCTGATTTGATACCCTGTTCTAGAACATCGAGTCGTTATATTTTTAGATCGATCTGTGCATTAAATTTTGCTTTACAGCCGTCATCTCACTTCGATTCTTTAATGTTCAAGTGCGGATCCAAGGTATTTTGGTGCCTTCGCGTTTGACCCTGTCCCTTCCTTTTAGTACCAGAATTATTCGTGAAGACATTTTAAATATTTATGATAATTTATTAGTCTTCCAACAAGTTATAAAAATTGAAACATAATATCTAGAAAAGAAAATATCATGTACTGTACATGTTAATAATCTTATCATCACTACAAGAAGTTCTTTTAAAAATGGAAAAAACATTGTTGATTTGTAATTGCTTGGATTTGTAGCAATATACCCCTCCACCATTAAAACCATTTCTTTTTTAAATTTCTTATAGCTTCATCGATGGTATGGCTCAATATAGCTGGTAGGGTAATTTTTTTGTTCATTCTGGCGAAATTCTGAAAGAAATATTCAAACGCTTATACAAAACATTTATTAAATTACTGCAGGTCAGAGAGAATGATCTTTTGTTGCATGGTAAGCTACATATACCTAGGCGCTTTATTTTAAATTCTTCATTGGAATGTTGTTCAGTAAAAGAAAGAATGATTATTATGAAGAACTTGCCCTGAGACACGTGTTAATATGAGTCCTGGGAAACCATTGCATCTAGGCACCAGCTGTCATGGAACGTCAAGGTATTACGAGAATCGTTTATGTAGTGATTGAACACCGTTTATTTGTTTTGCAGATGTTTAGAAGGTTTGACATGGTCCCACGCTGTGTTAGTTTTGCTTATGTTTTTTTCATTTTAAGTGAACTTTTATATCGGCATGACAACCACATCCGAATAATGAATGAAGCGCATGTAACACATGCACTTCATTCATCTTCGTCAACAAGGTGGACTTTTTTCTGATAAACGTCCATTTATTCGAATATTCTTCCTAACTAGAAGACCAGAATGTTTTCCGTTTTCTCCCCATTCAGTATTTTTTTTTCATTAATTATAAAATGATTCGCCTTACCGTGATTATTTTTAGCACGAAAACAGTACGATGTAATATCAATTAGAACAAAATAAGATTTTCATATTCATGCTTTATTATGTTCTTTCAATTCGACAAAGTTAGATGTAAAATGTATGACTGTTGAATTTTAATTACAATGTTAATCTATGTTAAACTCACGAAGTAATGTATTATTAATTTTCGCCTCATATATTTTAGTTCAGAAAAACAGGTTTACACGAAAAATATAGGACAGTGTTACCAAAATAAAATTTAGGGACATCCAAAAGTGGGACACTTCCAGGAAGAGGGACGTCTGATCATCCTAATCTTGTTCATCAAAACTAGCTACCTGGAAAAAGTAGCCAATCAAGAATCGTTTGATTAATACAACATTTCTCCAGTAATCACCGAGTACTTTTTCCCTTAGGGAATGATTCAACGATTAAAAAAGATAACATTTCACCCAACAATTCAACGCTTCAAACAAGTAACTATTTTTGATTTTGTTTAGTTCAAAAACGAACCCAAAAAAGCTGTTCCTTCCCTAGTGGATGAAGTTTGTGGAGAATCATACACAATCAGTGGTTTATTAAGTACACCTTCGTAATAGTGATTAGGTCCACCTTTAGCCTTCAGAACAGCAAAGATTCGTCGTTGCATGGACTCAGCGAAGTGTCGAAAGCGTGCCGCTGGGATGCTGATCCATGTTGACTCAACTGCTTCTCACAGTTGTGGAAATATGAATGGTTGCGGATCACTACTCAGTAGAGCTCGTCTCACCTCATCCCACAGGTATTCGATTCGATTGAGACGGATGACTGGAGAGGCTCCTACAGTAGGCCACTACAGTCACTCTCACATTGTTGGAATCAGTTACATACAACTCTGGCTTTGTAACATGGCGCATTATCTGCGGAAGAGACATTCGAAGTTGAACACACTGCAGCCATGAAAGCATGCTCCTGGTCAGAAACAATTTCCAGACAACCTATGGCATACAACTGTTGTTCTATTAATATCAAAAGGGCCAATGCGTTCCCCGAAAACGCTCTCCATGCCGTTACATCGCCATACCAGCCAGAATTGTTCACAGCTGGCATGATCCACAAATTAATGCTTTTTTCGCCATATTCTAGTCCCCTAATCATGAAAAAGCTCAGGAACACTACACTGATTGGAAAAACCAGACAATGTTTTTCCAATCAGTGTAGTGTTCCTGAGCTCACTGTAACTGTACCTTCTTGTTTTTTAAGGTCCGTAGTCTCACGAAGGACCCTTATAATGTCACTCGGTTGTCTGTCTGTCCATCCATCTGTCACAGCATTGTACCTCTAGACCCACTCAACCTATTGACTTGAAATTTTGCATGGGTTTGTACATCATGTGGGCCAACATAACGCCATGTTGATCGTTGTTGACAAAAATTTATTTGTCTGAGAAATTGGGGTAAAATGTGGGGAAACAAAAAATGTCGTCGCCATTATACATCGTTGGAAAGAGCTCAACGACCAGGTGTAAAATTTAATTTTAAAATATTTTTAAAATTAAAAATGGCGGCGCAGACAGGAAAATGTGAGTAATTTTCATGTCTCCCTCCTCTGTTTCCGTCGCTAATGGAGCTAAAAATTTAAAAAATCGCATTAACTATGAGTTTATTCGATGCTTATCAAGGAGAAATCTATCATTTACTTTTTGTGTTAAAATTAAAAAAAAAACAATTTTTTAGTGCACTTCGATAGCGCGCTTCTTTGTACTAAGTAACTCTCCTTTTGGTGACAAAAAGGTTGCTAAATAGTTAGTTAATAATTTTATAAATTTTGCGACGAGAAGTATTTTTCAAAATTTTCAAAGCTGGAGTTGTCCCGGAAAGGAGGTACTCAAAGAGCCAGTGTTGAGGCGGCGGTGGTGGGGAGACGCCTGTTCGGAGTATTGCACAGCCCTCACCTGCTAGTCGCTTCTCCCCGAAGACTTTAATCGCTTCTCCAGGAAGAAGTCGGAGTCGCTTTTCCCACCCTTGTTATTCGCAACAACTGGAAAGACTCAAATAGACAAGATTTTCGTTAGTTCCTCAGTTTTAGGCCAAGCCGGGGTACTATAAACTTTTTTCAGTTACCATAAAGCTCTCTATTTGAGATACTACATTAAAGACCATTCGTGACTACGGACCCTTCATCCTGAGTGCCCGCCACTCAGTAGCTGACCGATTTTTTTTCCCTAATTCGAGTGGAATTCGGTTTTTTCCCTAATTCGAGTGGTATCCTTGACAAGGTGCGAAGAGTTGTGCGTTCTCGAATGCTTCTTTGGAGCAATTTATTGGACATTGTAGCCTTTCTGTTTCCCTGCACAAGTCTTCGTTGGCTTTCGCATCAATGAGCTGTTTCCGACCACAGGATTATAGTTGGTTGGATGTTATTCGTTTATTGGACTAATCTCGATATACCCATGACACAGTTGTACGTAAAAACCACAGCAGAGCTACAGTTTCCGATACTCATATTGGTGCGTCTGGCGCAAACTACAATGCCGCGTTTAAAATCGCATCTTACGTTTAGCCCATTCTGGTACTGACTTTCACGCATAAGAGTCACTTCTTATCTGGCTACTTGTTTTATATCATGTGGTACGAACACATGATGCTATTACTGATGAAGACATTTTATGAAAAGAATAGGTATTCCTAATAAAGTAAAGTGCAGCCATTATCAACCCACTGCAGGATGGAAGCCTCCTCAACAATTCGTGCTGAGGGAAATGGACCATAATCTGCCACGCTGGTCCAGTGCGGGTTGACAGATCGACCGTATTCAGCAGTCAGGGGCTTGAACCCCGGTCTACTCAAAGAGCGTGTTCTACTGCACTCCCGCTCCTGCCCACTCGGCTACGGAGGCTTTATTC
Source organism: Mastigoproctus giganteus (assembly GCF_048544385.1). NCBI lineage: Eukaryota > Metazoa > Arthropoda > Arachnida > Uropygi > Thelyphonidae > Mastigoproctus > Mastigoproctus giganteus. Next base: position 182,015,444 of record NC_143576.1, read on the forward strand.
CTAATAATGTGGCCACTTAGTGTATACCCTATATAAACAAAGTTTGGAAAAGTTGCTTATTTATACATTTTACCTTGAAAGCTTGGCACTAGAATCATATTTCCATTCAAAATAAAATACAGCTAATATTTGTAATACTTATAGAATACCCGCGCGCCTAACCACTAGGCTACGGCGGCCTAAATATATAGCTGAACGTAACAGCTGATGCAATATTACGTCATCACCTACCCGTGTCAATCTTATCTGATGCAATCTGTAAGAATATCGCAATATACTTACGTTATTGGGACGACAATTACAATTTTTAGGGGTGATGCACTTTCTTTGAACACCAGTGTATGTATAATTTACGATTAGCCAACTTTGCCGAATTTTATTACAGTATTTTGAACGTGTTAAAAATATGGGTAGTCGCCTAAACTTCTGAAAACTAGTATTTGTATAAACCGAAAATTTCTCAACTTAATTATGCAAAAAGGCGTTAAATGAGTTTATTTGTTTAAACTTTACAGCGTCGTCTACAGTCTGCTCACGGAAGTCTAAATATTTGAAGCGTTTACATCCTACATAAATTTAATCCATAAGCTAGTGAATCGTTAATAAAGACACGCGTCTATTGTGTGTCATTTCTCGGAATGGCAAAGCCGCAAGGAAAAATACAATTACAGTACTGTATTTTGAAACTTTACATAGTTTTTTTTTTTTTTTTTTTTCTCCACTGCAACGAATACCAATTTCACGCTCACGCCCAAAATTTTGCTCTTTAAAAGACTCGTTTCTATGCTGAAGGCGTTTTAAACCTGCATCCAGGGTGTACCTTAGAGACAGTAGAAATTAAGATTCTGGCTTAAATGGAAATCCCCAACATTGTTTACTTCGCCTAACACATTTCTATGGACAAATAAAGGCAAGATTCCGATCTTGCATTTTTATAATATGTTTATAAGATACTCGGAAACAGAACCAAAATGCTCATCGACAGGAGTGCACCTTTGGTTGTTATCGAGTTTTGTTATTGAGTTTTTATTTAATGAGGGTGACTCCACTCCCTTCTCGGCAATTCCCTGTTCTGCCGTCAAGGTAATGAATGTATTTTGAACCTTGATCAATAATTTACAGCGAATTCTGGATTCAGTAAGGGAATTAGTATCAGAATAAAAATCGAATAATAAAAGATAACTTGAAAAGGTGAAATTTATATTAACCTATTTTAAAATTTATTTCTTACCCTGTGGATACCTTGCTCAAAACTTCTTCATACAAAATCTTGCGAATCGTATTCGTATTCCACAGGGCGCACCCGAAAACGGCTCGTACGTTCCAAATTACTGTAGTAGTTTTCGCAGAGGTCAACACGAGACAATGCAATTATATAATTTTTTGGGGCATTTAGCCTCCTTCATCTCCCCCCCCCCCCATTGCGCGCCTCTGAGTCTTCGTGAGATTTTTCGTGGGTATCAAAATTCAATAATTTGAATTTGATACCTGCCATAGTTCTACATTGAAACAGAGCCAAGTATAGACGATCGTGCCTGAAGAGATCGGCTTATTCTGATTATGGGAAGACCAACTCAATTGAATGTTTCCCATGACATTTGCTGACTGTCAGAGAAAAAGCTAACTGTAAAATAAATGATGGCCGCCTTTCGTGTTCAGTATTATGAGTGGAATGACGAAGATGTTACCCTGTTTATCGCAGGTTTAGAACGAACTGTAAACAATTGAAGTTTTCGACTTTCTGAACAATCAACCAAGTTCAGATTATTCAGAAAGATAGGTTCTAGTTAACACATATTTCGTATCAACATCACAATAGTGTCTGCCTTCAATTTCAACCTATGTGGTGGTAAACCAGAAAATGAAGAAGAGACGATTATTCGGATTGATAAAAGGACATCATTGCGTCGTCTTCTCTCCAGTATCTAGTTGGTTCCTGATTGACTGTCAGTAACCGATGATCTGCCTGAATTATTATTAGCCCGCATTGCCAAAACCATGCCCTATCATTAGTTAGTTAGTAACACAGTAAGAAAATTATAATATAGGGAGACGTGTACAAGTATATTACTAAATTTCCTGTAATATATTACTATAATTAATTCCTGTGATACATTTCCTGTAATATATAACCTATTACTGGATTAAACATAATGGGATTTCCTTACAAATTTGGTGTGAAAATATCATGTCATGTCATGAATCATTCTTATCCTTTCTTTAAATGAAATATGTAAATAATAATATTCTGAGGTTATTTTGTAGAGTTTTTACTGTTATGTGATTCAAAAATGATGAAACCCGGCAAATTATTTTCTTGTTTTTTGTTGATTCGATATTCCGGAAGAAAAAGAAATTATCTGCAGTGTTGGCAGGAATCAGCAAACTTCATTTCCTTTAAGTTAATATCAGTAGAGAATAGTTACTGCTGTTCAGTGTTCCTTAGTTATACCGACTCAGAAGTTTCTTAACAGTTGCCATGGCATTGTGCATCACCACAAAAGACCATTGGCAAAGTGTCTAGCGAAAACATTTCTTCATTGGCAGTATCTCATGATGAAGAATGATACATTCATGTCCACAAGCAATGAACAGTGTCATCTTAACACCACTTGGTCCTTGCTGGATTTTTTCTTTCGACGAACAAACAAATGGTAAATTCACTAGTCTTTTTCATTTTCCACTACGCTTAGTATAGTACCGTAGAGATGTTATTTTACTCTGGGGTTACTGCTACCCATGCAGTGCTTTGTTTCTGAATTCCACACTTGATCATTGCCTGCATGATTTTCCCTACCACTGAAGTCAGACTGACAGGTCGATAATTTCCCACTTCACTCTTAGAAACACCCTTATGTATGGGAGATACATTAGCACATTTCCAATCCAACGGAATCTCCCCAGAGTCTTTTTTTTTTTTTTTTTTAGGTAGTTGTTGGCGCATCGGCTTCTGTGGCCATAATGCACCTCCCAAGGTTTTCGCAGTACTTTGATCCAAGCCCGAGACGGGATTCGAGCCCGCGACCTTTGGGTTGCCAGGCAGACACTTCACCCACCTGGCTAGCCCGGTCGGCCCCCAGAGTCTAGTGATGCTCGCATAATTAGTCTCATTGCATTAGCATTAGCATTAGCATTAGTAGAGGCATTTGATGCAAGAAAGCAAGCTTATGCAGCATCAGCCAGAAAAAAAAAAAAACCACTTCCACTTGACCCCTCTGTTCGTTCAAAATACCTGTCCAGCTGAGTCTTAAACTTATTTAGGCTATCAACTTCCACGACAAGGGATGGAAGTCTGTTCCACCAACCAACCACCCGCTGGCTAAAGGCAAATTTCCGCACGTCTTCCTACATCTGTCTTTCCTCAATTTGAATTTATGCCCTCTCAGGTGATTATTCTGGGCGAGAGGAAGAATCCCATCAGCATTGAGCATGCTCAAACCATTCAAAGCTTTATACACCTCTATCAGATCACCTCGCTGGTGCCTAGTCTCCAGACACTGTAATTTGCAAAACTTAAGCCTCTCTTCGTACGAGCACCCCTTTGTTCCATTCACTAATCCTGTTGCCCTTCTCTGTACTCGTTCCAGCAGCTCTACATCCTTCTTGAAATGAGACCTCCAGACCTGTATACAGTACTCTAGGTGTGGCCTGACCATTGCCTTATACAAGGGAATAATCACCTCCTTATCCCTGCTAGAAAAATTCCTATATATTATTGACAATACACCATGAGCTACTCTTGCAGCCCGTCTGCACTGCTCAGAGAACTTCCTATCTGCCTGCACAACCACCCCCAGCTCCCTTTCATTCTCTACCACTTTCAGTGTAGTACCACAGAGTTGATACGTTGCTCTGGGGTTGCTGTTTCCCATATGTAGTACTTTACATTTGTCAATGTTAAACTTCATTTGCCACCTCGAGCCCATCTGCTCAACCTTTCCAGATCCTGTTGCAGCAGCATAGTGTCAGTAGTGTCCTTGACAATCCTGCCTACCTTTGTATCGTCTGCAAACTTCGACATTAAGCTTGATATGCCATCATCAATATCATTTATGAATACAAAAAACAATAATGGACCCAACACTGAGCCCTGAGGGATTCCACTAATAACATTAGTCCACGACGAGCAGTGCCCATTGATTACCACTCTGTCTTGTCCCCCTCAGCCACCCTTTTATCCACAGCAGCAGCAATTTGCCTCCATTGTCACATTGCTCCAATTTGTGCAGCAGTCTTCCATGTGCAACAGTATCAAAAGCCTTTCTAAGATCCAAGTATATAATATCAAAGTTATTCCCTGCATCCAGTTCCTTTGTGACTGCATCATAGTATCCAATCAAATTGGTCAGGCAAAACTTCCCCTTAACAAAACCATGCTGCGTCCGAGCTATACAAAGGGTACTAGGAAAGTTTTGCAATACAGCTTTGTTTATTTAATTTTTTCAAAGTAATTTCCTCTACATTCAATACACCTCTCCATCCTCCGAAACCAATCTTTAAACCAGTTCTGCCAAGTTTCACTAGGGAGTAAAGCACACTCGTTGTCCCAAGCCCGTAGAAGGTCCTCATCACTGGAAAACCGCCTCCCTTTTAGCTTCATTTTCACATGCGGGAACAGTGCAAAGTCGCAGGGAGCAAGGTCTGAACTGTAGGGAGGGTGCTCGAGAAGTTTCAGTCCTGTCGTGGTCAAATATTCGGTGCAGGCTTTGGCGCGGTGAGCTAGAGCATTATCGTGATGGAGGTACCAGGTGTCCATTCTTGACTTTGGCCGCAGGTTCTTCATAGATCCAATGACTTTAGGCAGGCATTGTTCAGTATACCACTTAGCTGTGACTGTCTTCTGCGTGTCCAAAACGACACGTTCCACAATTCCACTCGATTTGAAAAATACAGCTATCATTTTCTTCTTTACAGATCGGGATTTTCTGACAATTACGGGTGTGTCGTCATCATCAAAGACCCAAACTTTGTTTTGAGCCTTGGTCGGCAGATCGTAATAGTACGGCCAAGTCTCGTCACCTGTCACGATGTTGTTCACATACCGAGATTGTCCCTTATCAAACTTTTTTAACATCTCCCGGCACCAAGTCACACGTCGTGTCATCTGCTCTTCAGTCAGTTGATGCGGCACCCAGAGAGAACAAAGTTTCTTCACGTGCAAATGATCTTGCAGAATCGAACGAATTGCTGGTGCATTTAGGCCCAAAGTATCCTCTATATGTTGGTAGGTCACTCGCCTGTTTTCGTCAAGCATTTTCCTCACGGCAGTAACGTTTTCCTCCGTAACTGACGTTCGTGGCCTTCCCGGCCTCTCAGAATCCTCCAGAGTGAAATTTCCCCTTTGGAATTCTCTATACCACCTGAATATCGTTGTGCGATGTGGACAATCATCATCTAGTGCAAGAGTCATTTCTTCTAAGCACTGGTCTATGGTTAAACCACGCACGAAATTATACCGCAAAACTGTCCTTATCTCATTTCGTGACCATGATGCCATCGCAAGCACTTTACACTCTCACTACTAATGAATAACTGAGCCCATCGATTTGGCGCGGCGGCTACTATGCACGTATGAACATGTCTCAACATGCAGCAACAAGCAGCTTCCTGTGATTCATTGTTGCGTCATATTGCAAAACTTTCCTAGTACCCTTTGTAACTGAAGTCTTGTCTAAATGATCCTGCAGTGCTTCTTTAACTAGTGCCTCCATTAATTTTCCTGGAACAGATCAGCCTTTGATCCTCCTTTGTGAATTGGGGTCACATTTACACATCTCCAGTATGTGGGTACCACCCCTGAGTCCAAGGAAGCTCTCATACTTATAGCTAAGGGTTTGCTTACTTCCTCTGCTGCCTCCTTTATTATAACTGGATAGATCCCATCCACCCCGGGTGCCTTTCTTGTGTTTATCTTCAACAATTTCTCCTCCACTTTACTCTCAATTATTACAAGATTCTCCAGTTTACTGCTAGAGTTAAATACACCTCTGGCTTTCCCATCGCTAAATAACTCCTCATGGGTGAATGTCGATGCAAAATATTCATTTAGTTTGTTAGCTACCTGAGCAGGATCATCAACAGTTGACCCATCGATATCAAGTGGACCAATCTGATTCATCCCCTTCCTTCTCGAGTTTACATAAGTAAAAAACTCTTTGCTGTTTTTCTTTGCATCCCTTGCCAAAGATTTCTCGTAATCTGCCTTCGCCTGCCTAACCACCTTTGTAACTTGGTTACAGATCAACTTGTATCTATAATAGGCTTCTGTGTCATGTGTTAATTTGTAAGTATCCCATGCATGTTTCTTCTCTGCCATATGCCTCATCAGTTCATCTGACATCCATTTAGGCCTAAACCTTGAACAATATTTCTTAGTTGGTATGTAAAGCCTAGTAGCTTCCAAGATAAGTTCTTTGAATGCTTCCCATTTTGAATTTGCTATTGGTAACATCATCAGTTGGTCCCACTGTATAGAATTTAAATACTGTCTCAGTCCATCGTAGTCGCCTTTACGAAAGCAATAACCCTTCCCTTTACCCCTAATAGTAGTTACCTCTTTGAGTAAATCCCACTTCAGCACACTGTGATCACTGCCACCCAGTGGTTCATTTATCTGCAGATTCTTAATGCATGAAGAATCACTGCTGATAATCAAATCAAATCAAGAGTATTCCTCCCTCTAGTTGCCTCTCGAACATGCTGATGTAGAAAACAATCATCCAATAAATCAATAAAGGCTTGCTAGTGTGTGAGTAACCAGCCCCCAAATTCCAGTCAATATCTGGGAAATTAAAATCCCCCATTATAAGACTCTCTGATTTACTGGCCCACTCTATTTCCCTGTACAGTTCCTTATTATACTCATCAGAGTATTAGGCCTATAACACACTCCTACTCTCAATTTTGATCTCCCAATGCTTATGTCACACCAAACTGACTCGACACTGCACTGTCCAGCGATGTCCACTGGCTTCACTTCCTTGGATTTTATGCATTACGTAACTAATAGCATAACCCCTTCTCACTTCCTATCCAGTCTATCCTTTCTGTAGACGTTGTACTCCCCAAATTCCAGTTCTACATTCCTTATATCTGTGTGACACCACGTCTCTGATATCCCAACAATATCTGCCTTTGATGTTTTGAGCAATACCTCAAATTCATCAAATTTATTTACAAAACTCCTCGCATTGGTGTACACGCAAGTATACATGCACCTATTTCTATTCCTAGCCACCCTAACACAACCCATGTGTTCACTTGCACCGCAATTGGTTCAATGCACTCACTTGCCGCCTCGCTTAAGATTATAGAGTATATTTCATCAACTCCAGGAGCCTTACTGCCCTGTAGGTTCGTAAGTTTTTTCATTAAATAATAAATTTCAATATCATTAATTACATATTTTTCAACTTTGCTCCCATAATTTTCTATTGCCACAAAAGGTTTTTCATCTCTAAATATCGATGCAAAATAACTGTTGAGTTCATCTGCAACGGCAGCTGGTGTATTTACTACTGTTCTCTTTCCCAAATGTAAAGGTCCGATCTGGTTTGTCCTGCTCTTCTTAGCGTTTATATATGTGAAGAATTTCTTATCCCCTTCCCTCTTTGTTCTGTTTGCTAGCGATTTCTTATAAGCAAAGGAAGTAAGCAAACCCTTAGCCATAATTATGAGAGCTTCCTTGGACACAGGGGAGGTACCCACAGACTGGAGACGAGCAAATGTCACCCCAATTCACAAAGGAGGATCAAAGGCTGACACAAGTAATTATAGACCTGTGAGTTTAACTTCTGTTCCAGGAAAATTAATGGAGGCACTAGTTAAAGAAGCACTGCAGGATCATCTAGACAAGACTTCAGCTATAGCTCGGACACAGCATGGTTTTGTTAAGGGGAAGTCTTGCCTGACCAATTTGATTGGATACTATGATGCAGTCACAAAGGAACTGGATGCAGGGAATAACTTTGATATTATATACTTGGATCTTAGAAAGGCTTTTGATACTGTTGCACATGGAAGACTGCTGCACAAATTGGAGCAGTGTGGCATTGGAGGCAAATTGCTGCTGTGGATAAAGGGGTGGCTGAGGGGGAGAAGACAGAGAGTGGTAATCAATGGACACTGCTCGTCGTGGACTAATGTTATTAGTGGAGTCCCACAGGGCTCAGTGTTGGGCCCATTATTGTTTTCTGTATTCATAAATGATAGTGATGATGGTATATCAAGCTTAATGTAGAAGTTTGCAGACGATACAAAGGTAGGCAGGGTTGTCAAGGACACTACTGACACTATGCTGCTGCAACAGGATCTGGAAAGGTTGAGCAGATGGGCTGAGAGGTGGCAAATGAAGTTTAACATTGACAAATGTAAAGTACTACATATGGGAAACAGCAACCCCAGAGCAACGTATCAACTCTGTGGTACTACACTGACAGTGGTAGAGAATGAAAGGGTCCTGGGGGTGGTTGTGCAGGCAGATATGAAGTTCTCTGAGCAGTGCAGACGGGCTGCAAGAGTAGCTCATGGTGTATTGTCAATGATATATAGGAATTTTTCTAGCAGGAATAAGGAGGTGATTATTCCCTTGTATAAGGCAATGGTCAGGCCACACCTAGAGTACTATATACAGGTCTGGAGGCCTCATTTCAAGAAGAATGTAGAGCTGCAGGAACGAGTACAGAGAAAGGCAACAAGATTAGTGAATGGAACAAAGCGGTGCTCTTACGAAGAAAGGCTTAAGTTTTGCAAATTACAGTGTCTGGAGACTAGGCACCAGCGAGGTGATCTGATAGAGGCGTATAAAGCCTTGAATGGTTTGAGCATGCTCAATGATGATGTGATTCTTCCTCTCTCTCAGAATAAACACCTGAGAGGGCATAAATTCAAGTTGAGGAAAGACAGATGTAGGATAGACGTGCGGAAGTTTGCCTTTAGCCGGCGGGTGGTTGGTTGGTGGAACAGACTTCCATCCCTTGTCGTGGAAGTTGATAGCCTAAATAAGTTTAAGGCTCAGCTGGACAGATATTTTGAACGAACAGAGGGGTGAAGTGGAGGTGGTTTTTTTTTTCTTTTTTTTTCTTTTGGCTGATGCTGCATAAGCTTGCTTTCTTGCATCAAATGCCTCTACTAATGCTAATGCTAAACTGCTTTTGCCTGGCGAACCTTTTCTGTGGCTCTATTACAGATCATCTTGTAGCTGTTATAGGCTTCAGTACATTTTATTGCTCTGTAAATTTTCCATGACACCTTTTTCTGCTCAAGTAATGTGGCAATTTCACTATTCATCCAACTTGGAACTCTCCTCGTGGAGTATTTTTTTAAATGATAAATACGCATTCAAGGCGTCTGTGATTAATGTTTTAAATGTATACCACAGTTCAATTGTATTCGTTCTCTTTGTGATATCTACCCAGTTAACAGAGGCTACGTTGCACCTTAAAGCATCGTAATTTCCTTTTCTGAAATTATAAGCCATGAAAGGGTGTACCTCAGCAATGATGTTTAGGTAGGTGGTTAACGTCAGAGTGGATGACTGGACCCAGAGTATCCCAGCACAATATCGCCACCACTGGCCTGTTTTCTTCCCATGGTGCCTCTAGGTGCCAACACTTCCACAGGTAAATGACTCACACGTACCCAGCCATCCACATAGTGCAATAAGAAACGTGATTCATCGGACCAGATGACCTTCCAATCACTCAAGGTCGTGTGCCCATTGTAGGCGCTGTCACCGGAGAACCGTGGTTAGCTTGGGTTCTCGGAGCGGCATGCTGCTACGCAGCCCCATTTTCAGCAGAGTTCTATGTACTGTGTGTTGTGACACATTACTCCCGTCACTGGCGAATTGTGCCACAATCGCCCTTCTGTTACGGATGAGATGAGGACAGCCTGCCCTCATCTCGAGCATCGATGAACCGTGGTCATCCAACACTTCACCGGCAGTCCGTGGGTTTTCCCTCCTCAGACCACTTTTGGTAGGTACTGACCACGACTGACCATGAGCATCCTACCAGCCGTGCTGCTTCGGATATGATCTGACCCAGTCGCTTGGCCACTACAATTTAGCCTTTGTCAAACTCGCTTGTCTGCTCCCTTCCCCATCTGAAGAACAAGAGTAACACTGATTAATGGAGCAGTATCAGGTGCTTTTTATACCATGTGTTAACCCGAACACGTGCCGTATTTCACCTGCAGTTGCTTCGATTTTCATAACGACTCGCTGGTCATAATGTTTTGGCTCATCGGCGTGAGTACAAGGAGATAATCACCTCCTTTTCCCTGCTAGAAAAATTCCCGTATATCATTGACAAGGCACCACGAGTTACTCTTGCAGACAGTCTGCACTGTTCATAAAACTTCATATCTGACTACACAATTACCCCCAGACCCTTTTCATTCTCTACCAACCTCAGTGTAGTACCACGCAGTTGATACGTTACTCTGGGGTTACTGCTAGCCATATGTAGTACTTTACATTTGTCAATGTTAAACTTCATTTGCCACCAATCAGCCCATCGGCTCAACTTTTCTATATCCTGTTGCAGTAGCACACTATCATTAGTGTCATTAACAACCCTGCTAACCTTCGTATCGTTTGCAAACTTAGACATTAAGCCTGTTATATCATCATCATTAATAAATACAGAAAACAACAGTGGACCCAACACTGAACCCTGGTCCCGTAGGGTTCAGTGTTGGATAACATTACTCCATGAAGAGCAGTGTCCATTGGACAGCACATTCTCTTCTCCCACTCAACCATCCCTTTATTCAGAGCAGCTAATTGCCTCCAATTTGTGCATCAGTCGTCCATGTGCAACAGTATCAAAAGCCTTCCTAAGATCCAAGTATATGATATTAAAAATTATTTTGTATCCAGTTCCTTTGTGACCACATCATAGTATCCAGTCAAATTGGTCAGGCAAGACTTCTCCTTAACAAGCCCATCCTGTGTCTGAACTACAACTGAAGTCTTGTCTAATTGATCCTGCTGTGCTTTTTTTAACGAGTGCTTCCATTACTTTCCCTGGAACAGAAGTTAAACTAACAGGACTATAATCACTTGTGTTACCCTTTGATCCTGCTTTATGAATTGAGGTCACATTTACACATCTCCAGCCTGTGGGTACCTTTCCTGAGTCCAAGGAAGCTCTCATAATTATGGCTAAGGGTTTGCTTACTTCCTTTGCTGCCTCCTTTAATATAACTGGATAGATTCCATCCACCCCAGGTGTCTTCCTTATGTTTATCTTCAACAATTTCTCTTCCACTTTGCTGAGTTATTAAAAAATCATTTAGCTCACCACCAGAATTTAATACACCTCTGGCATTCCCCAAACCGAATAACTTCTCTTATGCAAATATAGATGCAAAATAATCATTCAGTTTGTTAGCTACCTGAGCAGGATCATCAAAAGTTGGATCATCGATATCAAGTGACCAATCTTGTTCGTCCCCTTCCTTCTAGTTTACATAAGTCAAGAACTTTTTGCATCCTTTGCCAAAGATTTCTTGTAATCTGCCTTTACCTGCCTAATCTCCTTTGTGATTTGATTAGAGACCAGCTTATATCTACAATAGGCTTCACCGTCACCTGTTAATTTATATGTATACCATGCATTTTTGTTCTCTGCCACGTCTCATTAGTTCATTTATGCCTAAACCTTGAACAAATTTTTAGTTGGTATGAAAAATCTCATAGCTTCCAAAATTCTTGGAATGCTTCCCATTTAGACTTTGCTGTTGGTAACATCAGTTGATCCCACTGTATATAATTTAAAAACTGTCCACACCACTGTAGTCACCTTTACCAAAGCAAAAACCCTTCCCTTCACCCCTGATAGTAATTACTTCTTTCAGTAAAGCCCACATCAGCACACTGTAATCACTACCATTTATCTGCAGATTCTTAATGCACGAAGAATCACTACTGATAACCAGATCAAGAATATTACTCCCTCTAGTTGCCTCCCAAACATGTTACTGTAGAAAACGATCATCCAATAAATCTACAAAAGCCTTGCTAGTGTGTGTGTGTGACCAACCCACAAGTTCCAGTCAATATCTTGGAAATTAAAATCTCTCATTATAAGACAATCTGATTTACTAGCCCACTATTTCTCTGTACAGTTCATTATACTCATCAATCATTAGGCCTATAACACACTCCTACTCTCAATTTTGCTTTCCCAGTGCTTGTCACACCAAATTGACTCGACACTGCACTGTCCACCCATGTCAACTGACTGCACTTCCTTAGATTTTATGTTTCTTAACTAATAGCATAACCCCTCCTCCTTTCCTGTACAAAGTGTATTACCCAAATTCCAATTCTGCATTTCTTATATCTGTGTGACACATCTCTGATATTCCAACCATATCTGCCTTTGATGTTTTGACCAACACCTCAAATTCATCAAATTTATTTACCAAACTCCTGGCATTGGTGTACACACAAGTATACATGCACCTGATCATATTCTTAGCGACCCAAACACAGCCCATGTATTTACTTGTTCTGGAATGACACCCAGCAGTCTCTGAAATACCCCGCACCTTGTTTTCCAGACTGCTGCTCATTCCAGTAGAAGCAGTGCAAGAATCAGTTTCATCTCTGTCAGTGGCTACTATTGATCTATTAGTTTGTATACCCCCCCAAGCTAGCAGTTTTCCGACCCACCTAACACTGCCTCAGTAGCATAAACTAATATTCTTGCACCCTTACTATTTAAGTGTATTCCATCCCTGTAAAAGCAGTCTCTCCTGTTAACAAGCACAGACCAGGCTGAGAAAATTCTACCCCATGAGCCTTGCACAATCTCTCCAGGGCTAAATTGATTGACAAGATTGTCATCACATACTCCCTCTTATCATGTCTGTGCAGAATTGCAGACTCTTTCAAATCAACCCTAACTCACTGCTTTTTTTCAACACCGACCTGAATTTGTTAAATAATTCCGCCGGTCTCCTATTCTTAATATAATTAGTGCCAATGTGTACAACAATATCACCTTTTGTGCCCTTAAAAGATATTTGCTCTAGATCGTCAACCTTTGCCCCCAGCAGACATAACCTGGTCTGTTCCACCTATCCTATTTGCACAATATATTCACTATTTCCCTGTCAATAGAGTCACACACTAGTTCCTGCAGGACTGGTGCATTCTGCCTTGGGATTGCCGCTGTTGCCTGATATTCAAGTGCAAGCTCTGGCATTGATGCGGGCAGCTGAGAGCTTGATGGGTCTCTCAATTTAAATCCTTCAAGGGAGATCTACCCTATGCTTCAAGTTCTCGTATAGGCCCATAACAATGCTGAGTTGCCTGATTTCCTCACTCCTTACATAGAGCACACGCAAAGACATTCCCCTTGGCAATATCATGTCCCATTCCTGATTGCACCACAAACATCAAACAAGCAGTACATTTCAATAGGCTGTGATTCAGAGTACAACCCCCGTCCAAAGTTCTGCACTGAGCCACAGCATTCCCACTAGCTTGAGCCTCTTGCTTTGCTGCTCTGGTCTGAGGCATTATTTCGATTCAATTTAAATTCCAATACAACTAAAAAAAAAAAAAAAAAAACACTAACTTATATCCCAATGCAGTTATAACACTATATATATATATATTTTGGTATCTAGTTTTATCTCCAACTGAGTTACGGTATATGAATTTTATACCCCCAATTTATAACGTTATGTTTTTAAAATCTGTCATATATATTAATTTAAAAAATTACATTTGTAAAATCTAAGTAGTTATAATAGATGATAAATTTAACTATGTATTGCCACCCACATGGTTTGAATTCTCATGCTAGCTATCTATGCCAAATCACCGATTCTAAATCTACGAATATTACTGTCATATGCTACGATCGATGTGACAAGTTAAATTATTAAATCACGTAAGTAGTGCTATAATTTAAAATTTATAATCCTCTGCTGATACTGATTACACTACTACAAGTTTCATAGTACTATCAGTATCTGCTATATGGATACAAAAAACAATGTGGCAGATTCAACTGCTACAATGCTGGCAAAAATAAACTGGTTTTTATGCAATTACAAGGCTGAGTAAAGAGTAAACACACCAATTTAATCAGAAAATCACAAAAAAATACTATACTACTAAATCTAAATCAAAAGTTATACAAAAAACAATAAATATTCACATGAATAAAAAAAAATCTAGTTAGCGGCTTTGAACAAATCTGGCTCCCACTAGCCTCATCAGCAATGGGGATGTGGAAGAACCTTGGCACCTATGGCAGTGATAGCTGCCTGCACAATATTAGCCATATGCAGCCTAGCATTGTCTTGATGGAGGTACCATTTTACACTGGAATATAGCTGCCCTACCATGACACTCATTACCATATGCTTCATTCTTTTCTTTCACTGTTTCCAATGCATTTAAGCCTTGTCTTACACAATAACAAATCACATATCGTTGTTCAATCTGTACGTCCAACATGATACTTGCTTAAACACGATCTTCGGTGACACTTGGCTAAAAAAAAACTCTTCACGCAACACTAACTCGACAAGTACTAGCATGCAAAGTCTGCTCAGTAGAGATCAGGGAGAGTACCTCTAGCAGCAGTTATAGAAAGTTTGCATGGTAAACAAAATCTTGCACTAGTCTGCGAATTAAGTGATCACAACTCATATATTAAAATTATTTTTGCAAAAGTGTAGTATCCAATCAAATTGGTCAGACAAGATTTCCCCTTAACAAACCTATGCTGCATCTGATGTATATAATTGCAGCCTTTTCCAGATGATCCTGCATTACTTCTTTAACCAGTAACTCTTATTATTTTCCATGAAACAGAAGTTAAACTAACAGGTCATTGTCACCCTTTCTGAATTTGGAATAGATTTGTACAGCTCCAGTGCGCATGGAACTCCCCTGAAACCGGATACTTTCATAATTATTGCTTAGAGTTTGCTTACTTACTTTGCTACTTCCCTTAATATAATCAGATAGATTTCCATCCACCCCAGGTGCCTTTCTTATGTTTAACTTTGTAATTCCTCTTCCACTTTCCTCTGTTATTACAAAATCATTTAACTTTCTGTTAGAGTTTGAAAACTTCTAACATCCTCTTCCGTAAAGATTTCCTCACATGTGGTAGATGCCCCCGCCTGGTACGATAAATAGTGGGCAATGGGCCCACATGGAATAGTGTTCCATGGGCCCCAGGCTGCGGCCAGATGAACAGCACATCTGTACACTACACTACATAAACCACATATCACTCACTATTTGGCCTTTACAGGGTACTGTATTCAAAGCAAGAGAACTGATTGTGGAAAACCACCAGTATATGCAAGGACTATGGAAGTGGAGACACAACCATAATAGGTGCTCTATGCATTTGCAAATGCTCAAGTTGAAACAATATTTCAAATATTCAGGTTATTCAAGAAGGAAAAGTGCATTCAACACCAAGCTGATTGTGCTGCAGCTGTAGCATTTAATGTTAGAGAGGACAGCTATTCTCATAGTGAAACAAAAACTGCCTTTTATCTAGTTATGCATATAGGAAGAAATTGCTGACATAAGTGCACTGTGCATCATTCTTCATTTGCCATGTCATCAGTAATAGTAAGTGACCACAGTTCAGAACAGCTGTTACAAGAATAAATAGAATGTTTACAAGGTTGCTTGTCTGCTATACTGGATATTATTGTTCTGCAAATCTTGGAGACTGCCGTTATGCAGTCCTGCTTC